>NC_046169.1:6079833-6379833 GCF_011064425.1 Rattus rattus
CTGGCATGGGTTCTCCGGTACTCTGAGCTTCCCCACTCTTTCCCAAGTTACCCTCTGGCTTCTGCGTGTGGCTGCTCACAAAAGGCATAGCTTTCACTCCTCTGCTTCATACTCCTCCTCCAGGCGGCTGCCAAGATTGACAGCTCACCTACTCTGTCGCTTTTCTCATTGCTTCTTCATAAAATTGGGCTCGAGCCTCCTCACCGGTCTGTCTCAATTTTTTTTTCCCTTTACTAATGAGACTAAGAAACAAAAACAAACAAAAAACAACAAAAGAATTCTAAACAACTCCATGTCCCCAATAAGAGTTACAAGTAAAAGGTAAATAATAACTAAAACAAGACCCATGGTTTTAGCTTTTATGATGGTGAAGGCTCGTAGCTTCCAGAGGCCTATCTTCCTGTCCACACCATTCCTGCAGCATCGTGAGCTGGGTCCAAGAGCGTGACCCACTCGCCTCGTGCACTGACTCAGCCCTGGACTGCTCCAGTTTCCACAGCAGCTGGCCACAGGCCAACCACACCCTAGATGGCGCTTATCTCCCTCTAATCCCAGCTCCCTGGGCCACCATGCTGTTCCGTCCTTTGGCTGTACCTGGTCAAATAGAACGCCCTTCAGCTGCACAGACACAGGTGCCTACATCTCTCGTCTTCAGTGGACGGAATGTTTTCACTAAAAACATAGGAGATGTTGAGGCAGGAGAGCCGGGTAGAGTGAATTTCAGGAGATCTTGGAACAAAGATCGAAAAAGCAGCGTTTGAGATAAACCCATCGGCAAAAAGGAAGACTGGAGATCCCCCACCCCCTTTGACATTGAGCCTCTGACCTCATTGTGGCCCACTTAGTCTCGTGGAAATGTGTCCTTTTTTTAAAAAAAAAAAATCAAACTGTCTCTCTTTGCTTACTCCATATCTCTGTCCATTTCCTTGTTCCAGGATACAAGTGTCTGTACCCATCTGGAGGAGCCCACTGAACTCTCCAGCAACTTTGTCAGGACTTTGTTCTGTCCAGTGTCTCACTCCTTGCCAAGACCACTCCTTACATTTGAATAACCACTGCCTTCCCCAGACACAGCAGCATGTCAGAGCGGGGGTCACACTGGCTCCTGAGAACCAACTGTTTAATTTTCAGAGTTTCTACCGGGCTGGTACCCAGAAATTGGCCCTAGTGACAGAGTACCATCATATGTAACCCACCTTTTAGCCCACCACCCACCAGAGGTAGTGGGAAAGGAAGGATACGGGGGAGGGGGAAGTGGACCTGTTTAGAAAGGTTCTTTGCAGCAACTCCCGCCTGTGCTGTCCGGAAATCAGCAATTCAGTTCATAGGTCAGCAGCGGCAGCTCGATCCACTCCCAGACACTTTCCAGATACACCAGCCGTCCAGTTTGGTTAGAGATAGGATAACAAACACAAATCAGCAGTGGTGGCACGACCTAGCAGAGACAGCCTGGCCTCAGCCTCGGCTGGAATCAGCAGGAGGGACCAGGAGGAACACCAGGAGAAGTTCTAGGCTGTGCCTCTCTCAGGGAAGCGAAGATCAGTGAAGATGTGAGACCAACAGGTATTGCACAGCGAGCTCTATAAGCAAGCCTAACTCTGCCTCCATCACTGTCTGTCAAGTCCTATTCATGCCCTCCAAACATCACCTGTCCTCCATGTGTCTGCCAGTCACCTCAACAAGAACCTGCAGCACACCACCAGAAGTTTTTTTGACATGTTTCTCTCCGTGGAGTTCTGACAAATGCAGCTCAACTACGCAATATAAGGCGGACCAATGCATGCATGTGGTTAGCACAGAACCCTCTATCACGTGTCCTCTCACGGGCTTGCTTTAGCAGAGCATCCTCTCTCCAGTGTCTGCCTCAGCTAAATGTTCCTTCACGAGTCTGCCTCAGTCTTTCACCTGTGTCCACTTCAGGAAAACGTACCTTCCCATGTTTTTCCCCAGCAAAACACCATCCAACACCACTGACTCTCCAAAGAACCCTTAAGTTTCCACTTCATATATATGTTGGTGTGTGTCATATTATATATGATACATATATGAGATATCTATGTATATGACCTATATGACCTATATGATATATATATGCTCTTGATTTCCTAGACAGTGGTTCACACAATGCTTTTGAGCACACAGTGGCTTTGTGTTCTTGTTCCCTGTAACTTTCTTGGCTACCACTCACCTCAGAACTCCATTTCCCAAGAGTGGATCTCAGTGCAGCCCTCGTGCCCTCACCAGGCACTCCTCACATTGCTCCAACCTCATGTCTGCCCTCGAATGTCCTCTAACAGCTCTTGTCACATGACTGTGCATCTGAAGAGGGACCTTTCTCCTTTTTGTATAAAATGTTTCCCTCATGCTCCCATTACTGAACAGGGGGTGTGTGTGTGTGTGTGTGTGTGTGTGTGTGTGTGTGTGTGTGTGTGTTCACGCAGGCACGTGTGCAGGTGACCTGAGAAGCCAGAAGAAGGTGTTGGATCCTCTGGAGCTGGAGTTACTGGCTGGCAGTTGTGAGGCGCTCCTCGTGGTGGCTGGAAACTGATCCTGGGTCCTCTGGAAGAGCAGCAAGTGCTCTGCACTGCTGAGCATCTCTCCAGCCCCAGGAAGAGGGGATTCAGCAAGAGAGAGAAGAGGATGAGATAGGTCACGGGGTGGCGTGAGAAAACGACCAGCATCAGTTATACACAGGCGTGACCTGTCAGAGCACTGGGTGGCCGGTCAGGGGAGCTTCTAAGCTACGCGTGTTCTCTTTTGGAGTCTGTTTAGAATCTCCCTAATGTGTGGGAAGCTGAAGCAGTAGGATTGCTGTGAGTTCAAGGTCAAGCTGGGCTTAGTAGTTTCTCTGGCACCTGGGCTAGAGTGAAACCACCTGAAATATAAATGAATGACTAAATAAAATGAATCAAAATGTCTTTTTCTTTTTTTATTGCATTTATTTTCTAATTTCATTCCTGGGTATTGAATTTATGTCATTTCCCCCAACCAATTCCACGTGCTCCTAAACCCCACTCCTCAAATTCATTGTTTTTTATTTTTAAATTATTACTGATAACATATATATGTATATATATAAAACATTATATACTGATTATATGTATAATATTACTGAATATATATATACATATATACATATATATACATATATATACATATATATATATCCTCCTAAGTTCATTTAGGTGTTGTATATACACACGCACATGCGTGCCTCTCCACGGCCCATGAGAATTCCTCCATCTACATCCACATGTCAACTGGTGTCATTTTGCAGGTCTTGTTTAGATTTTGCCAGTTTTAAGAGTACACAGAAATGCATTTCACTGTTGACATCGCCAGTTGTAAGAATGCTTAGGTAGCCCCTGATAATTATTTTCTGCTTTGTGGGGGCCCTTTTCAGCGTAGTACATGATAAATTACTGGAAAGATTCAAGACTATGTTATGTATGACGTGGGCTTCAAGTTAGACGGTTTGCTCTGGTAAGTTAACAGAAAGTCCTGAGCACATCTGGAGTAGCTGAGCTGAGTCAGGACGTCTGACAGATTATAGGGATTAAATGCATTTTTGGCTGATAATGTTTTTAATTTATAACCAGTTTGTCTGAACCTCTGTCACGAACCTATATAAAGGTAATCTAAAATAATAAGGTTTTTATAAGTATATGACAATGAACAAGTTTAAGTTATAATACATAAGATATATGTATATTCACATAAACAAATGTGCCTTAGGGTTTAGTATAATATGTAGACAGGAAAACAAGAAAGGGTAGGTGTTAGTGATATACAGGAAGTGGATGCAGGTGACAGACACTGAGTCATGAAAAAACATAATAAAACTAATTTAGTTTCTTCTAACTTCTTGTTTGTTTAAGATCGTCTCTCTCCATAAGTGCTGGCTGTCCCAGAACTTGCTAGGTAGACCAGGCTGGTCTCAAACTCACAGAGGTCAGTCCTCTTGTCTCCAGTGGACACCACCACACCCGGAGGGGGGTGTTGTAGTTTTAGCTCAGTCACGAAGTTTTCAGCTTGTCGCTGGTGTTCGATTGTGGGTAAATCCATTAAGAATGTCTGTGATAGTGAAAGCGTGGGACCTAGTGTAGGTGCCCTGCACTTTCATATGGCTACACTGACCATATAGAATTTCACCGAGGCAGATGTGCAGATTTTGGGTCCAGTCAATTTTGCTGGTTGTTCTTTTTTTTTTTATTATAAATATATAGATGGGGGCTGGAGAGATGTCTCAGTGGTTAAGAGCACTGACTGCTCTACCAGAGGTCCTGAGTTCAAATCCCAGCAACCACATGGTGACCCACAACAATCTGTAATGAAATCTGATGCCCTCTTCTGGTGTGTCTGAAGATAGCGACAGTGTACTTATATACTTAAACAAACCTTAAATATATATATATTTTTTTCATTTAGAATATGTATATTCTAAATGAAAAAGTATCATGTTATCTGTTTGCTAGAAAATATGCGTCTTTAAAGTTTAGGAAATTTGCAGAAATGTCACTCCACATGATTTCCCAACACATGAGGCGAAGCCCTGAGAGAGTAGCTCTGTAGTTCTCATTCTACAAACAGAAACTTACGCAAGCAGAGTTTTGCAGTTCGAGGCTTAGCAAATTCCAGATATGGTCAGCAGAGCCCATTGTACCATTATTATCAAAGCAAAAAGTCCACACTGTCCACAGAAGCCAAGAGATGGAATCAGTCTAGATGTCCTTCGGTACACACATACACACACACTGACACACACATACAAACACACACACACACACACACATTGACATACACATACAAACACACTCACATATCACACACACACACAAACACATACACATTGACACACACATACAAACACAGTCACATATCACACACACAAACACATACACATCACACACACACAAACACTGACACACACATACAAACACACTCACATATCACACACACATATACACACACACACAAACACATACACATCACACATATATACACACACACTCACACACACATGTACACACTCTTGCACACACATAAACACACTCACACACCACACACGCATACACACACACACAAATACACATACATATCACACATATATACACACACATAACACACACAAACAGTGGAATTTTTTCAGCCACAAGGAAATTTCCTTCCAACCTCATTTGTTTTCTTTTTTATGGCTGAAAAAAATTCCAGTGCATACACACTCACACACACACACACGTGTGTGTGTGTGTGAGTGTGTATGTGTGTGTGCGCTAAGAGTTGAACTCAGCCCTCTACAGTAACTGTACACATTCTCAACCACTGAGCCTTCTCTCCAGCCACAGAACCTACACAGGACTGACAGGGGAAGGTGTCGTGCCTGGGAGGAGGGAGGGGAGCATCAGGAGCAGGAATGGACAGCAAGGATGATGCTGGGTGTGGTGACCGTGAACAGCTTGCATGATAAATGTCTGTGGACATCAGACTAGCGCTCCTCATTTGACAGTAATGTAAACACATACAAATTCTCCAACACCTGTCTTCCTGCAGTTACTTAATTCAATTAAAAAAGGACTCACCTAATATCTATCATTTGCTGAGGCATAAGAAGCCAATTCAAATCTTGCAAAGGGACCTGTGAGGTGGCTCAGCAGGTAAAGGTCCTCGCCGTTTCCTTGGCTGAGCCTGACAACCTGAGTTCAATCCCTGGGGGCCTCACAGTTGAGGTAGGAACCTATTCCTCCAAGTTATTCTCGGAACTCCACAAAAGCACCGTGTCTGACAGGAGTGGATGCACGCACACATACACACACACACACACACACACACACACACACACACACACACACACACACACGAACAGAGTTTCCTCACAATTCAAATAGCTCTTAACAGTGCCAAATCTACGTGGAAATACCATTCCTTTGCTTTCGAAACCCTTAGTGATTTTCCTTTGTGCTCCAGAAGTTTACCTGCGGACTCTGGAGTCAGACAATTGTTTCTAAAAGAGATAACAGCTTGCTGTCATGGACCGATGGAATCTTTTCCATTACATCACAGATAAGAAGCACACGTCTGCCCTGCAAGGCTCTGCCTGGTCTGGTTTTCACCTACCTCTTTCTTCAACTCTGTCCTGTGCTCCTTGCTTGCCCATTGACTCCTAAGCCCAGAGTCTACAGGTCTCCTTTGTTCTTTGGGATGCTCTGGTGAGTGGGGGGTTGTGGGAGGGTTTTTGATCTTCAGTTCTGCCTTGGAGGGGGGCATTTACACCAGCTATTCTCCCCTCCCAGGGAATGTTCCCTTTCAGTTTCTGTTGATTTCATCTCCTCTTTCAGGATTTGGCTCAAACACCCAGTTTCCAAGATAGCCCCCAGGGAAGGCCCGATAGGGTAACAATGGCAGGTTATGTAAACAGCCGTCCTCCAGTCCCTCTAAGTAGTAAATAAACTTCTTTATTTAACTTGCTGTCTGGTAAGACTGCGTTTCTGTGTATTTCTTGTTTACTCATCAATTCCTAGAGGAGAGGATTGTTGGCCAAAATCCTCGGCAAACATTCGGAACAATGGACAGATACCAAGTACGTATGGTGTGTGCTGTGTCGGGAACTGGGCTTTGTGGCCTAGTCCTTGTAAGGCACATTGCATCTGCTGGACTAAGCTTGCCATTTCTACGATGACTTGAAAGAAGCTAATGTCCCTAACCTTTGTTTTCTTTTTTACTTTTTCTTCTTTTTTCTTGAGACAGGGTTTCTCTGTGTAGCCTTGGCTGTCCTGGAACTTACTCTGTGGACCAGGCTGTCCCTGAACTCAGAGATCTGCCTGCCTCTGCCTCCCAAATACTGGGATTAAAGGCGTGTGCCACCACCACCTGGCTTCCTGTCCTTGTTTTTAAGATGATGAAATGGAACCAAAGAGCCATGTCCTGTTTAAGGTCTCAGGAGAACACATGACAGTGTTGAGAAAGTAAGGAGTCAATCCAGCATCCACCTTCTGTAGCACTGAGGGGTCCTCAATGCACCCCATGTTTCTTCTAGCCCTGTGCTGGCTTCACTCTCATGACCCATTTGTGGCCCAAAGGATCCTTTGAGATTGAATCACACCAGGATTCATGTGATGTGACATTTGGGAACATCCACACATTCAGTCAGTTCTACGTGGTTGTCTTCTTGAAGCCAGGAATCCAGACTTCTGTACCCCTATCTTGGTCAGTCAGTCAGTCATACATTTGCTTTGGTAGTGGGAAGAAGGTAGAATCAGGTACCCTGGAGGCACTGAGGTGCTTCTGTTCACAAGCAGCCAAGGTTTGCCTCAGTCTCCCATGAGGGTAACCTGGGAGCGGAGGGCGGCAAAGGTCTAGGACCATATTGAGGCAGGATTGGAGAGGTCACCCCAAGCCCCGGAAGCTGTTTACCATCTCTGGCTTTATTCAGCCCACTGGAAACTGGCAACATTCCACAGCGCCACCGCAGGCTCCAGACACCGCCAAAAGTCCCCCCCCCCAACTGAAAAATGCCCCCCTCCCCCCTCCCACTGTCTGCCCACCAGATATATGCCATCCTGCATGAAGGTTTACACGTGTGTGAGTGTCTACACCCACATCAGCTGTGAGCCTCTCTGAATGACTAAAGAAAGGCTGACTCAAGACGAGGTGGAAAAGTGATGTCACGCTTGTGTGCCAGGCTGAGCCTCAGGTCTCCGGCTTTGACAAACACGTAGCTAGGACCATGGACTTCATGCTGGGAAAGGGGAAGGGACCAAGTATGGCCTGAGCTTGAAGTGTAGTAGGCTACCCACAGCATGGCAGGAAACTCCATGTATGTTTAGACACCACCTAGGTTGAGATACCCAATCTGCTAGTCCTGTCAAAGTCAAGGGCGCAGCTACAATTGTCCATGGACGCACTATGAAAGAAAAGGGCTGATTAAAAAGAGGTGGGGAGGGCTGGAGAGGTGGCTCAGTGGTTAGGAGCACTGACTGCTCTTCCAGAGGTCCTGAGTTCAAATCCCAGCAACCACATGGTGGCTCACAGCCATCCGTAATGAAGTCTGATGCCCTCTTCTGGTGTGTCTAAAGACAGCTACAGTGTATTTATATAGAATATAAATCTTAAAAAAAAAAAAAGAAGTGGGGAACTTTCACCTTCAGGGGGTGCATGAAGGAAACATGAGACAGGTTAAAGGAGTCTAGAGCTGTACCCCAACAAAGAAGGAGGAGCAGCAGGGGCAGGACAGAGCTGTGGAAACAGGAAATATTTTTTTTATCTGAAAAGGAAATGTACCTCCCTTGGGCTGTGGCTAGACTTAACTACACAAGGACAGTATGCATCCATCAGTTAGCATTAACTCTCTTAACAGAAATGTGTTAAAAAAAAGAAAGTGTCATCCCGTTGTACCCGTTCAGAATGGTCGCACTTAGGGCCCATAGGGCATGGGTCACTCTGGGAGCAAGTTAGCATCGGGCTAATGAACCAGAGTACCGCCTCACGTCCATTAGGATTTGGACTGGAAGAAGAGCAGAAGAAAGGAAATGGCAAGTTAACAAACACGGTCAAGACGTGAGGGATCAGGACGCATGTGGCGGCATGGTGAGAATGGATCAGGTTGCAGCCATTTGGAAAACCGGTATGGAGATTCTTCAAATAATTTAAAGAATTATCCTACGGTATACAATTTTACTTTCTGGTCTAGAACCCCCAAATTCCAAGTAGGAGCTCAAAGAATGATTTCTACGCCGTGTTTCTAGCTGAATTAGAACAGTCAAGTAGCCCACGTGCTCAGTGATGGGCCGACAGATGGCGGGGTTAGACATACCTTGGACTCTTACTCATCCACACAATATGGGTGAGTTTGCAACACATTGTGAAAAGGGAAATGAGGAAGCAACAAAAGACAGACCCTATATAATTCTGCCCTTATGAGCTCCCTATAAGAATCCACTTCCTCGAATAGATGGGCAGGATCTGGAGGCGCCTGAGGCGGGCGAGGAATGGGGAGTTGGTGCTTAATGGGGACAGTTTCAGTTTAACAGGGGAGAAAGATTGCTCAACCATATAAATATAGTTAACCCTACCGAAAATGGTTTACAGGGGAAAGGAGAAGGAAGAAGAGGAAGAGGAGGATGGAGGTCTTGTGGAAGAGCTCACTTGATGAAGTGAAAGTGAAGTAATTCAACGCTCTAAATACAAAGTCACGTGGTTTCACGTCTGTCTGAAGCCAGCTACGGTCTTCCGGAGATTCATGGTAGTGGGCTATTTCAATTGGAACAGGTATTCCACTCTGGATAATGACACTTAAAAGATGCTTGCTGGATTGGAGATGAGAAGGAAGCGGGGTTCCTTAGAGTGCTACTTCCACTTTAAGAATCTCCCGCTGCCCAGAGAACACCAGGCCTGGACTGAGGTTATCTGCTATGCAGAGATCTCACTCATTAACCAGCCATTAGTAGGTCACAATCGGAGGGGCTCGGGGCTTCCCACTGCACATGCGCGAACTCGTGCCCTGACCAACAACGGATGCTACAGGACCACACGCTCACTGTGAAGACCCTCCAACAAGGTCTGCACTTTCCATGACCAAGTTTGTGGCTGGAGCTTCCTGAATGAGTAAGAATTCTTCAGAAAGCCTCTAGGCTGTGGAGGCTGCCCCTGTGGCTTGACCACGCCCTCTCATGCCACCAGCAGCTGACTAGGATGAGCTCGGTAGGAGGAGTCCCGCACTTTTCCCGATTTCGCTTCTGAGCAATTTGACTGTGCTAAACACTATAACTGCTCCTTAGACTTCCATTCATCTACTGATTTTACTGAAGAGCAATCCCATGCAAATCATCAAAAGGTAACATAAAAATATGATAGGGAGGTTGAGAGAGATGGCTCAGCATTTAAGAGCGCTGCTTGCTCTCGCAGGTTCAGTTCCAGCGCTCAACATGGCAGCTTGCAATCATATGTGACTCTAGTTCCAGGGGGATCTGACGCCCTCTCTTGCCTTCATGGATACTGCATACACGTTGTGCACAGACATACGTGCAAAAACAAAACACCCACACACGTAAAATAAAAATAATCTTTTAAAAAAGTGATGATGAGGTTAGGTTTCTGGAAGTATATATTTTTTGTTCTGGCTGTACTGGAACTCACTCTGTAGACAATGCTAGCCTTGAATTCAGAGATCCGCTTACCTGAGTGCTGGAACTAAAGACATCACCACTACTTAGGCCTGGTTTGAAGAACTCACCCTTTTAGGAGTTTAGGCCTCTGAGTTAGTTTACACCATCGTGTTAACCCTACCACAAGCAGAGTACAAACTGCTTCTTAAACACGTCTACCGTGACCCTTTCTTGTCAATCTCTCTCTCGGCACCCCTGGCTCCAGGCCACCACTGATCTGATATTTGGGTCCCTAGCTCTCTACCTTTTAAAAATGCCTCACAAATGCAATCATGGGTGTGTGCCTTCTGTGTTTAACTCCTTTCATTCAGCACAAGGCCTTGGAGGTTCACCCATGGTATCGCATGTACCGGCAATTTTCTCTTTTTCCCTATAGAATAGCAGTCCTCTGCTATGTGGACATACCACGGTTTATCATTCCACCAACTGACAAACCTCTTACTTTGTCTCCAGTTTAGGCATTGTGAAGATTGCCACCACAAACATTTTCACGTGGGTCTCTGTGTAGACACACGCTTCTCTTCCTCTTGGAATAAATAAATGCCCAGAGAAGAGCAGCTGGGACAGTTGAGGAGTGTCATGTTTCGATTTATAGCAAGCCATCAAATGGCTTTCTAAAGAGACCAGTTCCTTTAGCATTCTTAGCAGCAGTACACATGCTTTCCCGTTTCTCTGTGTCCTGGGCAGTCACGCAAAGCTTTTATCAAGTATCAGCATCTTGCTCCTTTTCCAACCTGTCACACTCCTTTCTTCTCCTTCACAGGCCCAGGGGTCCAACCCGGAGCATCTCTCATGCTAGGTAAGAGGTTAGCCTTGAGTTCTAGCTTCAGCCTCGAACCTGCCAATATCACTGAACCCTTGCTGACTCATCAGGATGACTCAGCTGTCTTTACAACCTGGGCGATGAAATCCAGGGCCCTGAGATGCTACGCCAGCATTCCATCACTAAGCTAATTTCCGGGTCAGCTAGTTCTGCTTGGCTTGAGATATCTTGTCATCTAGTCTGGGAGCTAGAAATGTTAATGTTAGTTCATGTCTGTGGTGTTCCCTTTTCACTGTAAGACAGTAATACAAATGTACCTTGATGGTCTCGTTGGGTTTTTAAAAAATGTATAAGAGGGGTTGGGGATTTAGCTCAGTGGTAGAGCGCTTGCGTAGCAAGCGCAAGGCCCTGGGTTTGGTCCCCAGCTCCGAAAAAAAGAAAAAAAAATGTATAAGAAGGCAAACTATGGGGTTGGGGATTCAGCTCAGTGGTAGAGAGCTTGCCTAGGAAGTGCAAGGCCCTGGGTTCGGTCCCCAGCCCCGGGAAAAAAAAAAAAAAAGAAGGCAAACTATACATTCGGCAAAATAGAAGCAGAGAGTTAACAGTAGAAGATGCACGACGCAGAGACCTTAAAAAGGACTCTTGAGCCAGGCAGTGGTGGTGCACGCTTTTAATCCCAGCAGTGGGGAGGCCGAGGCAGGTGGATCTCTGAGTTCGAGGCCAGCCTGGTCTACAGAGTGACTTCTAGGATAGCCAGGGCTACACAGAGAAATCCTATCCTCAAACAAACAAATAAATGATGGGCTCTCCCAGAATGTTTGAATCTTTCCTTTCTACATCTTTTGTAAAGGGTTGCCCTGGATCTTCTGTAATGAGCCTTCTTGAATCTCCCTTCCTCCTCAGTTACGAGCCCCTGTGACCCAAACACACAGTTATCAATAAACTGTGTGGCTATGGGCAGTCACCTCTCATCTGAGGCCTCTCCAGCAGGTCCTGTCACCACGGGACCACTTATGCTACGCAATGTTTGCTGGTGCTGTGGAAGCTGAGCTGATTTGCTTCGCTGAAGTCTCTGGCCGCTTGTGCATACTTAAGACCTGCCCACTGCATACCGGACCACGGTGTGCTTGTCAGTCACAGTGCGGCTCCGCTCCTTAGACCCAAGAGACTCTACACAGGGTCAGTGCCCATTTTAGTTTAACAAGTTTCAAACATTCACAGCCTATTCTCTCAATGTGACGATGAGTTTCTCTTTCCTCTTGTCCCTCCTCCTTCAATAGAGAAGTCTTTAAAAAAAAAAATCTGTTCATTTATTGTGGGAGGAGCCCACATATCATGGTGTGTGTGTGTGTGTGTGTGTGTGTGTGTGTGTGTGTGTGCATCTGCACATGGCATGAATGCATGAAGACAATTTGCAGAAGCCAATTCTCTAGTTCCACCTTAAGGATTCCAAGGACTGATCATTATTGCTAGGTTTTATAGCAAGTGCTTTTACACACAAAGTCATCTCATGGGCCCAAAAGTGTTCTACCTTAATCCCTCCTGATTTGAGGACTCCGGACTGAACACTGTTGTGGTTTGCCCTGGAGTTATCTGTATTTTGATGCTAATTCCACTGCCCCAAGGACAGCTGCCTAGTCACATACTTAGGACACATCTGACTTCACTAGAACCTTCTCCCCATTTAATTTGTAAATTACAGATGAGGGGCAGGTACAGGATAGAAGGAGGCCTGTCATTGGAGGAGAAGGAAGGATGGGTGGGGAGAGAAGTTTGAAGGAAGAAGAGACTGGAAAGGAAGGAGATGACAGGAGGGAGAGAGAGAAGCCGTGGCAGGACAATGGAGGCTGAGGTAAAGATTCCGCTCTGTGTGTTTACAGGTTGTAATTAATGTTCTCAAGGGATGGATGGTACCGGGCTTTGTATGTTTAAGTGGGCAATTATATCTTACCAATTGGGTCAGATTATTGTGTTGTGTGTTCTTTTATGTGATGGTTTGAGTGTAGGAAAGTGTGCGGTGGCTGGAGACACTGGGCTGCCATGGAGTTGGCCATATCTTGGGGCACTGCGGTGTGACCTAGTGGGGATAAAAGACAACCCTACTTTTTAAATTTTTTATATTTTTCCAACAACAGAACACAGAGCTGGGCTAGACGACACAGTAGACCCTCTACTCAAGCCTTCCCTTTTAACACAGGGGAGGCCAAATGGTGGTTCCCTTGCACTAGACTCCCTGCAGGTTTTAGTGGTGTGGCTGGCTGCTTAGTGATGCCCCACTCTGCTCTTGCATAATCAACCCTGGGAGAAGCAAAGGGACAAAAATGTCTTCGTTATAAATTCACTCAGTGCTCCGATGTGGCCTTCAAATAACTGTAGTTCCAATAGAAACAGTCTCTTCCTGATTAGATCAATATAATCTAACTGGGTCACTTCCCAATTAGATCAAAAAGTTCGCAGCATCTCTGCTTTGCAGTGAGTAAGTGTAAATTGAGGGACTACTATGCTCCAAGTATGTTATGCACTTGGCCAAAGACAGATCACATTGGAGTCACTTACCTAGGAGAGCATGACCCAGTACAGGGAGCGGGAGGGCAGAGCCACAGACTGAAGCTTCCTGTAGAATTTCATCGGCATTGGAATCAGACAACCACGGACCTTGTCTTCAACAAATCACTAACTCATGTATGTGTACCCATATCCAACCCAGATGTGTCAACTTGGCACACATGAGAGGCACAAGGAAGCTTGAAGAATCTGGAAAAGGAGATATACCATGTCTGCAGGTCACTCTGAACTCAGGGTCTGAAGATCCAAAAGGTACACAGATACTTTAACTGCCTGCCTCATATACCTCCCACATGCCCTGTCTTCAGTAACATGAATATCTTAGTTACTTTTCTATTGCTGTGGTCAAGGCAATGTATGGAAGAAAAAGTTTATTGGGGGCTTACACTTTCAGAGAGTTACAGTCCATGACCATCATGGCAGGAGCTTGGTGGCAGGCAGGCATGTAGGCAGGCAGCAGGCAGGCAGGCAGCAGGCAGACAGGCAGCAGGTAGCAAGCAGGCAGGCAGGCAGCAGGCAGGTAGCAGGCAGGCAGGCAGGCAGGTAGGTAGCAGGCAGGTAGTAGGCAGCAGGCAGCAGGCAGGGCAGGCAGGCAGGCAACAGGCAGGCAGGCAGGCAGGCAGCAGGTGGGTAGCAGGCAGGCAGGTGGCGGGCAGACAGCAGGTGGGTGGCAGGCAGGCGGGTGGCAGGCAGACAGCAGGTAGGTAGCAGGCAGGCAGGTAGCAGGCAGACAGCAGGTAGGTAGCAGGCAAGCAGCAGGCAGGCTGGCAGGCAGGTAGCAGGAAGGCAGCAGGCAGGCAGGCAGCAGGCAGGCAGGCAGGCAGGCAACAGGCAGTCAGGCAGGCAGGCAGGCAGGCAGCAGGTAGGCAGCAGGCAGGCAGGTGTAGCAGGCAGACAGCAGGTGGGTTGCAGGCAAGCAGCAGGCAGGCAGGCAGGCAGCAGGCAGGCAGCAGGCAGCAGGCAGGCAGGCAGGTAGCAGGCAGCAAGCAGGCAGGCAGGCAGCAGGCAGGAAAGCAGCAGGCAGGCAGCAGGCAGGCGGGCAGGTAGCAGGCAGGTAGCAGGCAGGCAGGCAGGTAGCAGGCAGGTAGCAGGCAGGCAGGCATAGTGCTGGAGCAGTAGCTGAGAGCTCACATCTACACAAATTGGAAGAGTTAACCCAGGCAATAGCCAGGGCTTTTGAAACCTCAAAGCCCACTCCAAGTGACACACCTCCTCCCATAAGGCTATACCTCCTAATCCTTACCAAACAGTTCCACCAAGCAGAGACCAAGCATTTGAATACACGAGCCTATGGCAGCCATTCTCCCTTAAACCAACACAATGAATTACTTGCTAGGAGACAAAGTGGGAGCTGGTAGGGCAAGGATGAAAATCTGTGTGTAGTGGCCAGGGAAGAGTACTGGTCTGGCTGGGTCATCGAAGGTGAGGTCCAACTGAAAGAGCGTAAATGGGGAGCCGCATCTCTCGCTCCAATCGTGGGATGGGTGGTGAAGGAAGGGGAGGGGGTGGCTACAGATGGTCAATGTCCTTGGGACTGATAGCTGGTTTGGCAGGTCCTATTTCTAACACCCTCTCAGGCACGTCCTAACTTTTTGAAATTTTAATTCTTCACAACTTGAGCACATTTTATTGTACTGACGGAGCATGTGCGTTTCTTGGGTTTGAATAGAGGATCGAGGTGAGTTCATGTTGCTGGCCTTGACTTCAGGAGCAAAGCTTAAGAAACAGTCAGTGGTAGAGCGCTTACCTAGGGGCGCAAGGCCCTGGGTCTGGTCCCCAGCTCAAAAAAAAAAAAAAAAAAAAAAAAAAAAAAAAAGAAACAGTAATATTTTCAGGAAACTCTCAGGCTGTCAGTACAGAAAAACACACCTCCAGTCCTTGCCTGGTGCACCACCAATACTTACTTGTAGAGCCAGGGTGTGTGTGTGTGTGGGGGGAGAAGGTGACAACCGCCACTGTCTTGTTTATTGGTATGGGACTCAGTATGTTGCCCAGGTATGTAGTCGAGGCTGGCCTGCAACTTCCTGCCTTGGAAATGCTGTGTAGGTTTCTGCCCCCGTGCCCTGCTCTACCAGTCATTGTAAAGGGTTCATTTTGAACCAACCACTCATGTGCGTGCCTTTGTGCGTGTGTGTGTCATTTGCACTGGAACCAGCGGCTGAGGGAGCGGCCCCAGGAAAGAGGAGGCCTCCCTCAGCTTGCAGAGCTGGTGTGTGAACTCTCCCCGGCCTTGTTGTTTACTTCTCCAAAGTTTTTGTTCTGCTGCGGGAAGCTGCGTCCGCGGCCTCCTCAGATGTTATTTATCTTTTCCTGCGAGGGACTTGTGACAGTCCAGGGTGTTGTGTATCCTGTGTGATTGTTTATCGCCCAGCCCATGCCCTGGCTGGAGCAGCTTCTGGGTCGGCACTTCACGTCCCGAATGCAGCGTCTACGTGAGCGCCGAGGGCGGGGAGGTGACACTTTGGCCGAGGCCCTGACCTCGGGCTCCCAGGTGGGCCGATGCTGATGTGCGCTCTCCCAGTCACCTCCCATCTCCATCACCTGGAGCGGCTGCCGGCGCCGAGTACCCGGCTGGGACACAGGCGTTCAGTCAGTCACCTGTGTCTGGGCGGGGTGAGGGACCCGTCCTCACTGAGAGGCTTGGGGGAGGAGGGGGTTCGCGCCGCAGCGGGCGGTTAACTTGAGGACCAGCTCTACGTGCAGCTCTGTGACCCGGAAACTGTTTGTTTTTCCTTTCTTGCCCCCCCCCCGCCCCCTTCCGTTTCTATGTTCTTCTTTGCTCTTTTCCAGTCGGTTCCAGCATTTGGAGACGCACTGGTGCACAAGCCTGAAGAAAGGAATGCTTTGTGCGTGGACCAGCCTGAGCACCGTTGCACACATATTCACAAACACACACACACACACATATATATATATATATATGTGCATATATATATATGTATACACATACATACTTATAGTGATACTACACACAGGCCCATCATGGACACACACACAAACGCCTATAGGTTCATGCACATCGTACACAAACACACGACACACACACACACACACACACACAAGCTAAGGCATACTTTTCCACACAGACACTCCTACAAAGGCTTATGGCTCATGCACACTCCTGCAGATTCATATCTTCTCATACTCCAAACACGCAACACACATTTGCACACGCACGCGCACCACCCTCCCCTGACGCACAGAGAGAGAGAGAGAGAGAGAGAGAGAGAGAGAGAGAGAGAGAGAGAGAGAGAGAGAGAGAGAGGCAGAGAGAGAGGCAGAGAGAGAGGCTAGCCCTGCAGGGAAGGATCAAACGCTCACGGTGGCCCCAGGTCTATTTTCTCAGGCGCCCTTCCCCATCACACATTGTTAGCGGGACAATGGGCTCCTGTGTCAGTCTTATTGGCACCAGTTTTGTACGATGCAGGAAACAGCATTTCCTCTCGGCGCTGGAAAATTCACTTGGATGGTGCTTTTCCCTTTTTATTGAGAATGCTCACACACCCCGGGAAACGCGAGCTCCCGGAGAGGGGAAGGAGCAGCAGAGGTAGACATCCCGAGGGCTCCAGCCGCGTCCCGGCCCCTTCCCGCTCAGCGCGCCGCTGCCCTCTGCCAGAAGAGGAAGCCGGACCTGAAACAATGAGATGGGCCGGGTGTCTTAGCCGTGACCCTCCCACTGGGGCCATCGGAGATGGCCCTGCCAAGTCCCCCTGGCCTCAAGGGCTAGGGCAGAAGCGAACTTACCGGGAGGGGTTCCCCATTGCCCGGAGACCCCCATCTCTGGGTATGGCTGGCTGCGCCAAGCCATAGGAGGAACTGCCCGGGCGGACCCTAGTTTTATTAAATCGCTGGTTAGCATTCCCTAGTCCCAGGGCTGAAACTGCTTAGCAAGGAGGACTGGCAGGGGCTGGGGGAGGGCATGAGGTGAGGGGAAACGTGTCCAGCGCTTAGTACCAACTTGAAAAAAAGTAGCGCCTCCTATCTCACTTAGGAGTTCTATTTTGACATTCATTTCCACCCTGACCTCAATTATATAGTCGTTCTGTTTTTTTGTGTGTGTGTGTGTTTTTTTTAGAATAGTACTTAGATTGGGGGTGGGGGTGGGGAGGCTAGTACGCAGTAGGTGATCTGTCACTTAAAGGCGCACTAAGTGAACAAACACTCTGGCCTCTCCTGGCCGCCCCTGCCACTATCTCGCTTTGTTCACAGTTACTGATGAGCACACTGACACCCAAATGTTGAATCTACACAGAACGTTTGTGTATTTATGACTTTCCCACCTCTTTAGATGCACTACATATGCCCGCCTTCCTTCTACGCTAAGCTGTGGTGTTGGTTACTCTCCTTGAGACAAATCCAGAGGCGCGGGGGACGGGGGAGGGGGGGACGGGGCGGGGAATTATATTTGAAATGTATTTCGACTCCCTTCTCATTAATCTTCTGCTCCAAACTGCAAAACATTTGATGGAAATGCTGCTATTAAATTTGCTCATTACCTTTGTGTATTTTAGGGGCAGGGGCAGGGCACATTCTCAAGCCACAGTGTGGCCGCGAAAGGGTGAAAGTCAGAAAACGACTTGTGGGAGTCACTTCTTGCCTTCCTCCATGTGGGTTCTGAGGATCGAACTCGGGGATTCAGGCTTGACCGCCCAGCCCCTTTCTAAGCTAAGCCATCTCACCTGCCTGGAAAGTCAGCTTTTTTGAACCTGTTATTTCGCACCTCATTTTTAGACTATGTCTTTATATCTCTTTCTTTATTGACAGTGTTGGGAAGGAAAGTTCAGGTCTCACACTTACTGGGCAATTGGCAAGCTGCTGAGCCTAGTCCAGCCTTTAAGCTCAGAGTCTATCATCATACCAAATGCTACTAAGACCAAACTAGAGAAGGCTGGGGAGACTCAAGGCCTTTCCTACCTAACTGAGTTATTACCAATTCATTGACAGAAGAGATCCGATGTGGGCAGCAGCTTCTGAGTCTCAAGTTCAAACCTTCACTTTTTTCCTGACTACACCGAGTCTGAGCCTCTCTCTTCCCCAGCTGGGAGGGTCAATAGTCTTGCAAAACAATACAGCAATGCTTAAATTCTCGGGGGAAGCACTTAGAGGAGCCCTTTGTAACATCTGAATTGCCCTCTAATTGCTTTGTTCCTCCCACCTTGTAGGTTTTCTGTAGGAGCTTAGTGGGGCCAGAGAAAAAAACCTAAGCTGTTCCCTGCTTCTTGAATGAACGCATGAATGAATTAATGATTGTTTTTCCTGGGTTTTATACGCCTGGAAAAAAGAAGGTGGTCTGTAGGAATGCACTTGGAAAGCTTTTAATGGCAACAGAGGTTTGACTCATCAGGGTGGGAACCCATGCAAAGGTGAGGCTTAGGGTAACAGAGTAACAGGTAAGAGAGTCTGGTACAGCATTCACCTTCTTTGAAGAATTCTCCCCTCTTTGAAAGCCCCCCCCCCGGGGGAGGGCTGGAGGGATGGCTCAGCGGTTAAGAGCACTGACTGCTCTTCCAGAGGTCCTGAGTTCAAATCCCAGCAACCACATGGTGGCTCACAACCATCTGTAATGGGTCCAATGTCCTCTTCTGGTGTGTCTGAAGACAGCGACAGTGTACTTATGTATAATAAATAAATAAATCTTAAAAAAAAAGAAAACCCCCACTCCAGGCTCTTTAGAAAAAACCCTGCAGGGGGCTTGGGGAAGACAACATTTGGGATGTAAATAAATAAAATATATTAATTAAAAAAGAAAAAGAAAAAAAAATCCCTGCTACCCCTAAGAGTTAAGAGTCTGGCTTTTAGACATACTAAGCCATTTTGCATTGAACCTGTTGAATCATTTTTGACTAGCTAGTTTGTTTTAATGTTTTTATATGTTTGAGTGTTTTCTTGCATGTATGTCAATTCACTATGTGTGCCTAGTGCCTGAGAAGGTCAGAAAAGGGCATCTGATCCCCTAGAACTGAAGTACAGACAGTTCTGAGCTGCGATGTGGATGCTGGGAAATGAACCTGGGTCTTTAGCAAACTCTCTTAACTGTGGCACCATCTCTCCGGCCCCTCAATTATAGTTTTATATAACCCAGCAAGAAAACGAGCCTTAAAGGAACACCAGAGGTCAAAGGTCATCCATTGTGCCCATTCATTGAAACTCAGGTGCATTGTGCCAATGACACTCTGTGGTGTGTAAGGCATGTGGAGAAGGGGCAGCAACTGGAGGCGTTTTCTATGTCAGGTCCCGATGCTCAGCAGAGTTTTTGCAAACATCTGCCCCACAAGAATGGTTCACGCACGGAGCAGGTTGCTACCCCAAGTCTATAAAGTGGGAGTGAATTCAAGATCGAGCATTCTCCATCACCAACCCATAAGTGTTTGCTCTGAACTAGGTGCAAATTAACGGGAAAAGGAAACTCAGGAAAGACCTGGAAAGAGGTGGGCACGAACAAGGGAAGGTTCGAATCCACCATGGTCTTCATCTGTACCTGGTAGCCCCAATTCCCAAGTCTCCACCTGTTCCTACTCCCTGGGGGCATTTCCGCCTCCGTGTTAGCAGCGGTTTGCAGGTTGTTTCCCACGGCTTTCTCATTCACAAAAAGCATTAACCAGGATTTCAATAGAGCAAGTCAGGGGGTCCATGTTTCCTGGGGCATCAGTGAAAACTTTCAGGTAGTACTTCCCGCAGCAGACGGGATGAATGGCTGAATGCCCTTTTGCCTTCCAGTCCCTGCTTGGTTCACTTAGGTGACTACTGGTGAATTATTTTCTTTCTTGCCCTCTTGCTGTTCCTTGCCTCCAATCAGAAGTAAGTGTGATGAACTAGATCAACTCCAAGACTCGACGACAAAATGTCCTTGGAATGTGGGGTCTTCCGTTTCTCTGATCGCCGCCCCTCCCCCGCTCTGTTCCCGGGTGTTGGGTCTGGTTCACTCCCTGCCTACAGTCTGCCTCCTAGGACTGTCGCCAGGTCTGTTTCTAGAACGTATTCTTCAGCTGGGGCTGGGTTGCCAGCTTAGTCAGACACCTCTTGCTTAATACTTTCTTATGAAATTTGTCCACCCAGATCCTCACTGTCCTGTTCTGCCCACGTTGTCACAAATCCTTCAGCTCGGGTTCCTGTTCTCATTGTCGATGAGTTTCCAGGGCTTGCGCCAATGATTGCGATCTCCTGTGGACGCCTCTGCAGCCTGAGCGTCCTCCACAGGGGCTTCCCCAGGCCGTGACTCTGCTCTGTTGCTGGGACTTCTTCTGTTGAAGCTTACCCTCAGCCTCTGATGCCCAGACACGCTCAAAACCTTCCCGAAAGGAGACAGATCTAAATGAAAATAAAACTAAAGGATCGTATTTATGAATGTCTTAAAAAAAAAAATACTGACATGACATGAGTCACATGACACAGAATGACACTTCGTTTCATTCTGTGTGTCCTGCTCACAATCCAGGTGAGTCACCATAGCACCTTCGATTGAAATAGTTAATTGATTTATTTTTATTCCTTTATCATTTTTTTTTTTGGTTCTTTTTTTCGGAGCTGTGGATCGAACCCAGGGCCTTGCGCTTCCTAGGCAAGCGCTCTACCACTGAGCTAAATCCCCAACCCCTATTCCTTTATTTTTGCAGTGATGGAGACCAAATCCAGGGCTCTGTGCATGCTCTACCACTGAGCTATCCACCTTGGATTTTTATTATTTTTAAAATTGCATTTCTTATCACTGTGTGTATATGAGGAATCATGATACACAAGGAAGCCGGAGGACAGCTTTGTGGGGTGGGTTCCCTCTTTTAAGAACTAAGCTTCTGGGGCTGAAGAGATGATGGCTCAGTGGTTAAGAGCACTGACTGCTCTTCCAGAGGTCCTGAGTTCAATTCCCAGCAACCACATGGTGGCTCACAACCATCTGTAATGGGACCTGATGCCCTCTTCTGGCCTGCAGACAGAGGGCTCATATATATAAAATAAATAAATCTGGAGGTTTGGGGGGCAATAATCTCCTCAGGCATCATCTGCTGAGCCATCTTACCAGCCCCATGCCTAAACATGCTAATGCCTAAATTCTCCCACACAACCTGGTAAGTCCAAGAGAATAGTTTGCCTATAGGTAAAGAAATATTTGTAGGTTTTGGTCTGAAGTTCTGTCTTTTGGTTTTGAAAGATTTTATGTATAAAATTGTCACTCTCTTCAGACACACCAGAAGAGGGCATCAGATCTCATTACAGATGGTTGTGAGTCACCATGTGGTTGCTGGGATTTGAATTCAGGACCTCTGGAAGAGCAGTCAGTGCTCTTAACCACTGAGCCATCTCTCCAGCCCTGAAGTTCTACGATTCTGTTTAAGGCAGAATCGTAATATCTTGGTACGTAGGCAAGACTGCCCTAGAACTAACCATTCTTCCTCCTGCCTCAGTCTCCAGCATGCTGGGATTACATTCGTACCCCACGGTCCCTGGCTAAAGATGAAATTGTTAACACAGGAACTCTTTGTGAAGTATGTATTTTAAAGTCTTAAATCTGGGTGGTTCAATGGGAAAAGGACTCAAGCCACACACAGCTGGGGACCTGAGTTCAATCCCCTGAAACCATAAACATAGGAGAAAACCAGCTCTACAAAGTTGTCCTCTGACCTCTGCACATGCACTGTGACACACGTAAGGATAATAAATCTAAATAAATAAAATGAGACCTTATACCTGAATGTCAGAAATCAATACACTGGCCTGTTGGCATTTTCATTTCTTTCTCTCTCTTTTTAAAATTCTATGTATGTGAGTTTGGGTGTGTACTTGTGTGTTCAGTGCCTAGGGAGGTCAGACGGAGGTGTCAGATCCCCTGGAGCCAGAGTTACAGGTGGGCGTGAGCCACCCACCCCAGGAACTGGGAATTTACCTCAGGTTTGTTGCCAGAGCCCCATGTCCTCCTAACCACTGAGCCACCTCTCCAGCACAATGAATTTTCATTTCCAAAAGGTTCTACACTGTGCCATAGAATGTGAAAGCTACTTTAAACTTTAGTTTGCTACGATATAATTAATCCAGGTCAAACGTAGAATGCTGGGAATATAACTGGAGCGCTTGTCAGCACTAGGGGGGGAAAAGAGAAAAGAAAACCAAAAAAAAAAAAAAAAAAAAAGCAAAATAGGAGGGATGGTAGGATACTTAAGATCCCAGCACTCGGGAAGCTGAGGCAGGAGGATCACAAGTTTGAGGCCAGTGTGTTTCACAGTTAGGCCCTGACTCGGGGTGGGGGGGTGCTGGGGTGGGGGGGGGGGGGGGAGGTCTTTGCTACCAACCTCCAGCACTGTCCTGTGTCTACGCTCAAGCTGGACATACCTTTCCAACTTCCCCCAAACCTTTCTGTTTCCTCTCCGCACCCGCCTCTCCCACAGCCTCTTCCGGTACTTTAAGTCTTGGTCCGTAATAACAGAAGGCCGCCATCAGCTCGCAGGGATGGAGCCTTTCCCCACTGAAACACATCCTGCTCAGTGAAAGATCGTTTGTTTAGGATGTGGGAGGATGTGGGCTCAATCCCCAGTCCAACAAACAAACACAAAACCCCCTTTCCTCTCTCGGTCTCTGTCTTCCTTCTTTGTTCCCCTCCCATCTTAGTCATTGCCCGCTGGGTGGTTAAAACAACAAACCTTCATTCCCCACAGTTCCAGAAGCTACAGGTTCAGGGTCAGGGTTCGGGCACCGTCTGGTTCAGGTAAGGGCACCCATTCTAATGTCACTAATCTCGTTGATAAGGGCGTCGCCCTTGTGATCTGACCACCTTCTACATGCTTGAGTTATAAATACAGTCACACTCAGATTAGGGTTCTAGGCCATGCATGGGGGGTGGGGGGGGTCACACACACGAGTTCGCTCCATGGCACCTCCTGTGGGTGAAAGAGCCCGCGTGAGTGCCAGCGAGCACGCACGGTTGTTTTCTCGCTTCTGGGAAGATTTATACACCTTGGCTACTGTCCTAGCTAGCTTTCTTCTGCCTCTGTGAAAAACACCACAACCAAAAGCAACTTGGGGAGGAAAGGGTTTGTTTGATTGTCCATTTCCACATCACAGTTCATCATCAAAGGCAGTCAGAAGTCAGGACAGGGACACAGGGCAGGGAACTTGGAAGCAGGAACTTAAATCAGCAAGCACGGAGGAACACTGCTTTTACTGGCTTACACAGCCTGTTTTCTCACACAAACAACCCAGGAGAACAGTTGGAAAATTTTCTCCAATTCAAGTGTATACGCAGGCTCTATAAACGACATCTTCTGAAGGTTGGTGACAAGTACCTATGAATTATATCATTCCTTCCCCCATTTATTTTTTGCTTGTTTGTTCATTTTAGATAAACTCTTACTATGTAGCTCAGGCTAGCCTCAGCTTATAATTCTCTTGCCTCATCTACCAAATACAGGATCGCAGGTTTGTGCCATCCTGCCTGGGGCTCTCTGCACCTTAAACAACAAATCTCCCCTAATTGTTTTGGGCTGCAGTTGGCATGCAAGAACCATTCAGAGCTATTGTGGGGGATCGGAGTGTAAGGGGTTGGTCTGACGCTGCTTGTATTCAACTGCTAAATTCTATACCCCAAGGTCTGGTTGTTCGAAGAGGAGCAGACTCTCACCTATATGAGCTTTTGTTGTATAAACCCCGCCCCCAAGTTATCTATGATTGGCTAATAACGATGCCTATTGCCTGTAACTGGGCAGAAGAGAGGTAGGTGGGCTTTGGGTCCCGGACCTGGGGTCTGAGGCAAGGAGGAAGAGGTGAGAGAAGGAAGAAGTCACCATTGAGGTAGGTGGATTCTGAGCGCATGCCCATGAGGTCCAGCCTGTTGGAGTAGGAGTGGCCCGAGTAGACCATGGCAAGTGACTTCTCCGGGTTACTGACCGGGAAGAAGACAAAATAGCACAGAGGGTTGATATCCGCCTGTGGGTCTGCCTAGCTGCTGGGGCGCCAGAACGCTGATGATGTGCCAACCAGCGGGGGCGAAATGCAGGGGTGCTAGGCTGCGTTTCTTCCTTGTCACTGGGGTGCAGCCATGCATCGGCATGCTCAGGGGAGGCGGAATGCAGTCCAAGGTAGGGGTCCCAACCCATGTTTCTCCAGGTGAGAAGCAGCAGGTGCTGGGATGCAGGCTGGGTTCTTAAACTGGGCACCCAGATGCCGCTGGGAACTTCAGGGAGTAGAGAACAGGGGCCACAGGCCTGAGATGATGGGGATGAGGGGGTGGGTGGGAATCAAGCTTAACTAAGAGTGCCAGGAGCATGGAGGGGCTGGAAGAGAGGCCCTCTACGGGGAACTTAGGCACGGCTCTGTGTGACCAAGGCCTCCCCCACAGCGGTTCTTGATGAAGGAAGACAGTCCTGGCTTGTCCAAATTGCTTTTATTCATGGTGGATGAGGATGCGTATGACCGACTCTGGATTAAATACCTTTTGCAGAAAGGGATGCTCATGAGGGGAAGCTCATTGGCTAAAACCTTGGGACCTCTCTAGATATCTCATTAGCATGGAGAATTCTAAGCTCTGTGCTACCTGACTGGTCATCATGGTCCTTTTTTTTTTTTTTTTTTGGTTCTTTTTTTCGGAGCTGGGGACTGAACCCAGGGCCTTGCACTTCCTAGGCAAGCGCTCTACCACTGAGCTAAATCCCCAACCCCCATCATGGTCCTCTTAATGGGGTGCCGTGGTCGCACACTCCAGGGAGCTAGTTCAGAGCTCCACCGTTCTCCATCCTGAGTGTTATCAGGGTTCTAAAGTTTACTGCAACCTCACCGGTTCCTCTGTCTGGTAGCACGGTACACTGCCCCACATCTGCCCAGTTATAAATCTAAAAGTTTCTGCGTCTTTTATCTGGGAACTATATGGCTAAGTGTGGCAAATAATAATAACAACAACAACAACAACAACAACAATAATAATAATAATAATAATAATAATAATAATAATAATATATTTACTACAACATCCAAGGCTTGCCCTACCCAAAGAACTGAAACTTCTTTTAAATTCTTCTAATTCTGTAGATGAAGACAAGGAGCAATACGTCAGATAAAGGAAGAAGAGAGGAAAATTCCTGAGTTGGGAGGGGCTCAGTTTGAGAGATGTTCTGTACGCCCTGTACATCCCGGTCACGACACTTACTGAAGGTGTGTGACTGTGTTTCTGCAAATTCCTCGGAGTTAAAAAGCAAGTGCTTTCAGCCCCAAGAGATGATATTCCAACTTAGAATACGAGGTGTCAGCCAGGTCTTCTCTTGTGAAATCTATTTCACAATACCAAGTGCGCCATAAACACATGCTGATTTCATTTGTGGGTTAGAAGCCGGAAGAAAGGGGCTGGAGGAAAACTCCTTCGATCCGTGAGGAGGAGACGGTCACAAACGCCATGGGGTTTGTTGAAATCCGTTTGGAAATGATGCTGAGCCCTGACCAGTACGTGTAACCGGCAAATAGGGAATCCTTGTCTGAGGTGGATGGTGTGCTCTCAGCTGCTGGGTTACTCACAACTTCCAGGCTAATGGCATCCTCTGTTCAGATGCACGACTTCCCTGGCGCCTTGCAGTCTTTCAGGTTTGATTTTGTTTTTAAAACAGATAATGAAAATGTTTCATCATTCAGTAGAAATATCGAATGGAGACTCTTTGACAAATCCTGTGAAACACTTAACAAAATTAGACCGTGGATTGTTGTGGATCCTTAGAAAGTAGCGGTGGGCCGGAGAGATGGCTCAATAGTAAAGCTCTTTGCTGCCGGCCAGTGTCAGACTACTGAACAGAACTGTATCCCTGGGACTCACATAAAAGCAGGAGAGAATGTTTTCAGCGTTGTTCTCTGATCTCTGCACACACATCACACATACATACTGTATTGATAACTTTTTTTCTTTTAGACAGAGTTTCAGTATGTAGCCCTGGCTGTCCATGAACTCACTCTATAGATCAGGGTGGCCTTGAACTCAGGGATCTGCCTGCCTCTGCCTCCTAAATGCTGGGATTAAAGGCGTGCACTGCCATCACCATCCAGCCAACTCTTTTTCTTATGTGCCTTGGTGTTTTGCCTGTGTGTGTGGTGTGTGTGTATGTGTGTGTGTGTGTCTGTGTGTCTGTGTCTGTGTGTCTGTGTGTCTGTGTGTTGGGGGGTTTGCAGACAATTATAAGCCTCCACGTTGGTGCTGGGAATTGAACTCTGGTCCTCTGGAAAAGCAACTAGTGCTTGTAACAACCGAGCCATCTCCAGCCCATATCAATAACTTCTTAACTTAAAAAAAAGAGGAGAGATATGAAATAGAAAGCTATGGCAGCCTGTGGGTGAGGGTCCAGAGGCTTATGCTTCTCATGTAATTGACCCCTGACCCATGGCCAATCAACTGTAATTGACCCCTGACCCATGGCCACTCAACTGGGTTTTTCTGAGCTGTGGTGCATTTGCAGACACTGACACCGACGTGACCCTCTGTTGTCACAACCCTGGAGAGGTAAACAATGACTTTATGCTAAGATATGTCCATCACATTCAATTATTGTCACCGGAGGTGAGAAGCTGGTATTCAACGTGATGTTTGAAATAGAGTAAAAGTTTAGCGTTTTCTGCGCATTTCCCTCAACTCCTGGGTGACAGACGCAGAGATTATGAACGTTTGGTTTTAAAGCTCTCGTGAGAAAAGGCCTGCTACTGGATTTTTAAAAAGATCTTGGATGATTAATAACTCACTGTTGGCACATGAATAATGGCCTAATTGGGGAACCTTTGCGTGTGCGCTGAAAGTCACAGCAACCTCTGGACCACATCTGTTTGGTTTACAGGGCATATCTGGGTTTCCCTAGTGATCGTTTTCCAAGATGAAACTTGAAAACAGACGAAGATTAAATGCTAAACCGTGTCTGCTCAGCACTGAGCGGATGAATGTCAGGGGCTGGCTCGAGGGGTTCATGCTAACCCTTTGCGGTGGGACTTCAGGGCCCACTATGTCCAGACACTATGTCCAGATTGTGAGGCACTGCAGATTAGCCGGAGACAGAGAACCTGGCTTTTAAGTTTAAGATACTAAAGCCACTTATCTGTGTGGAGAGAGATGAGAGGGGGCAAATCTTATCCTGGTTATCTATGTCTCTGTCTGCTGAAGTATGCCTTCGGGGTGCACAGCCTAGCAACGCAGCTGGTAATTACTGTTTTCAGTGTTTTCCTGAACATTTGCTGTTTTCCTTTAGGCTTTTGAGACAAGGTCTCACTCCGTAGTCACAGCAATCCTCCTGCTTCAGCCTCTCAAGTACTATATGCCCAGCTCCTTAACGTTGTGAGTGTGAGTGCATGTGCGTGTGTGCACGTGCAGGTATGTATGTGAGTGTGTTTATGTGTGCGTGTGTGTGCGCGTGCGCGTGCATGCATGTGTGTGTGCACGTGCAGGTATGTGTGTGTGTGTTATGTGTGCGTGTGTGTGTATGTCTGCGTGTGTGTGTGTGTGCGTGTGCGCGTGTGTGCATGTGTGCGTGCATGTATGTGTGCATGTGTGCAAGTGCAGGTATGTGTGTGAGTGTGTGTGTTTATTTGTGCATACCCGGTGTGCGTTTGTGCATGTGTGCGTGTGTGTGTGTGTGTGTGTGTGTGTGTGTGTGTGCATATGCTCTCACCCCTGGCTTTTACATAGATGCCCGGAACACACACTTAATCCTCATGCTTGCGCAACAAGCACTTTACCCACAGGACCATCTCTCCAGCCCCTCTCGAATAGCTTTTGATGCCAATATGCATTTGAAAAGACGTCTGCTTTTCAAAGCAGGATTCTGAAGTTACAATCGCACAGAGCATCGGTGTGTCATGTGACAGATGGGCTACACTGGACTAAAAAGTTCTGCTTCAGTTTTCACCACAGAGGACCCTGCTCCAAGAGGTTTGGTCCATAGAGATGATACTGCTGGCCACGGCACGCCTGGCTCTCTCTCTACACCATGCAGCTTATTTACGACGTATAGAACCTTCAAGATCACGCTCCCCCTTGTTTCGCTTGATCGATTAAAAAGCTGACATGGGGAATAATGTGGGCACCTTAAGAGCCTGAATGGCTCTTTAGGAACTGTCTTGCCAGACTAATCTTAGTCATTAGGTCTTCCGTCTTTACACGTCACGGTGAGACCTGATCAGAAGACAGTGTGAATCAGACCAGTCCCAGTCTTCACGGCCTTGTGGATGTGAATCACAGCCCACAGCATCTTCTCTAGTCTGAGGGGGTCTGCATTCTCTCTGCTCACCATCAGGGACAATACAGCTAACTGGCCGACTGCTACTTAACTAGTCTATGTGGGGCTGGCTACTGGAATTGTAGACAGATGTGAGCTGCCGTGTGGGTGCTGGGAATTGAACTGGGGTCCTTTGAGAGATCAGTCAGTGTTCTTAACCAACGATCCTTCTCAAAGCTAGCCTTTGAGCTATGTAAGTACCCAGTTTACTAGAGAATCTTTTGGATGCACTGTGCCCAGAGTCCAGCCTGGAGGTGATCTGTCCCCAGAGGCCAGCCTTCCTTTCACCAGGAGGCCCTCTCTCACGGGCCCTGTGGTGGAGCAGTAGGGACTAGGCACCACCGGCAGGGACACTTGGTGAAGAAGCCTAAACCAGCTGCCTGGGGAGGTCATGTTGCTTCTCTTTCAGAGTTAAGTGTGACTGTGGACTAGGCTGGTCAGTTCCCTTCAAGTTTCCTTAAACAAGACCAGGAAACGGAAGCCATGTCACAGATCCATTCCCACATTTTCTATAGGATCTATCACCACCCATCAGATTTCTGTAATTTCTTTCTTCCTCCTCTTCCTCCTCCTCCTCTTCTTCCTCCTCTTCCTCATCTTCCTCTTCCCCTTCCTCCTCCTCTTCTTCCTCCTCCTCCTCTTCTTCTTCTTCTTCTCCCCCTCCCCCACCCCTTCCAGCGTTGACTTGTCCTAAAACTCACTATGTAGACCAGGTTGGCCTCGAACTCAGAGATCCACCTGCCTCTGCCTCCCAAGTGCTGGAGTTGAGGGCGTGTGTCACAACTGGCCAGCCATTTCTTTTCTCTACTAATCACTGGGTCTTCTCTTTTTCCTAAGTTCTAGAAAGGAAAAAAAGGGCCAATTGCCTTAAAACATCTCAGACGTAGCCTTGTGATCCTCAGACTTGAGAAGCTTGAGCAGAACGATGATGGGTTGGGAGCTACCCTGGGCTACATGGGGAACCCTGTCTCAGAAACAAGCCAGGTATATCTCAAAATTCCCAGGTATTTGCTAACATTATTACTATTATTATTATTATATTACTACTACTACTACTACTACTACTACTACTACTACTACTACTACTACTACTATTGGTACATTGTCTTGTTTAATTTTATATGTATGGGTGTTTTGCCTGCATGAGTGACTGTACAGCTTGAGTGCGCATCTTGTCTGCAAGACAAAGGAGGGTATTGGGTTCCTTGAAGCTGGAGTTACACAGAGTTGTAAGCTGCCACATGGGTGCTGGGAGCTGAACCCAAGTCCTCTGGAAGAGCAACAAGTGTCCTTAACTGCTGAGCCATTTCTCCAGCCCCATTTGTTGATTTTGTTTTGGACTTGGGGGGTGGGATTGTATGATTTGGGGGTTGATGAGGTTTGTATCGTGTGTGTGTGTGTGTGTGTGTGTGTGTGTGTGTGTGTGTGTGTGTGTGTTAAAATATAGCTGGTTGAACCCAGGGCCTTCTGTGTGCTGGGCAAATGCTTCTACCACTGAGCTAAAGCCCCAGTTCTCAAACAAGTAGTTGTAAAGGTCTTCTAAAATAATACCATGGTGGGCATGGGGCTGTGTGTCTTTAATCCTAGAACTTAGGAGGCAGAGGCAAGTGGATCTCTGTGAGTTCCAGGTCGGCCTGGTCTATAGAGAGAGTTCCAGGGCAAGCTGGGACTACATAGAGAGTCCCTGTCTCAAAAAGCAAATAAATGATAGATAGATAAATAAATAAATAAATAAATAAATGTCATTAGATAATGAACCATGAATCTCTCTTAGAATAAGTTAGATTTCCATTATCTAAGTGTGTGTGTGTGTGTGTGTGCGTGTGTGTGTGTTTGAGCATGTGTGTGAGCATGTGTGTGAGTGTGTGTGTGTGCGTGTGTGTGTTTTGTGGTGGTTGTTTTGAGCCAAGTTTTCATGTGATGGCTTAAACAATCCTACCAAGCCTCCCAAATCCTGAGATCGCAGATGTGAATGGGTATGGCCAATTTCTCACCTGCAATGTTTGTTTGTTTGTTTGTTTGTTTGTTTGGTGTGCAGGGTCTGATATAGCCTAGATAGGCTCCAAACTACCCTGTAGCCAGGGAAGTTCTTGAACTCCTGATCCTCCACCTCTGAAGTGGGATTGCAGCCAAGTCTATCTTACCTGGACTGTGTCCTACATCTACCTTTGAAATCAATATAACAGAGAAGAAAGGGGATTTCAAAAGTATATTCTTGGGGCTGGGGACTTAGCTCAGTGGTAGAGCGCTTACCTAGGAAGCGCAAGGCCCTGGGTTCGGTCCCCAGCTCTGAAAAAAAGAACCAAAAAAAAAAAAAAAGTATATTCTTTTTTCTTACCATAACAATACTTTTGCTTTTAGTAAAACATTTTATTGCATTTATTTGTGCAAGAGTGTGAGCACATGTGCACACATATGTGTGTGTGAGCATGTGTGAGCATGTGTTTGAGAGAGAGAGGGGGAGGGGGAGAGAGAGAGAGAGAGAGAGAGAGAGAGAGAGAGAGCGTGTGTGTTTGAGTGTGTGTGGGAGCATGTGTGGGCATGTGTGTGTCAGGAGTACATCCTCTCCATATTCTTTGTGGGTCCTGAGGACTGAACTCAGGTTATCAGGCTGTCTCTTCCCACCAGACCTGTCTTTTCTTTTGAAGAATTTACCAGGTATCCCCTGTCCCCACCATTCACATGTGAACCCCCCCCCCCAAATATACATGGTTTTTACTACCCGGCTTTAAGCTCCAGGCAGACCTGCTACCAGCCCCTGCCCAGGTTCCGTTGAATCCGAGGATGAAACACACACACACACACACACACACACACACACACACACACACGGTAGTTTATTTTTAATATGCCTTTAGCTCAATGGCTAGGGACTTCTAAGCCTCCCACGGCTAACATGCCCTTTCCTTTTTCACTCCCTCCTCAACACATCTGAATCTTCCCTCAGCGTAGTTTAGGGGGTACTTTCTCCTCGCTACCCTCAGCTTAGTTGTGCCTATAATCTCCTGGCCCAGTCAGGGAAGTGGCCAATGGCTGCTTCACCAGAAATCTCACATGGGGGATGGCTCTCTCTCCCTCTGAAGGTGAAACCTTTCCCCCTCCTGCATCTCCTTGCCTGCCTTTATGAACCTGGAAGTCCCACCTCTTCCACCCAACCATTCGCACCTAGTATCTTTATTGATCGGTCAAGAACCAGTTGGAGAACAGGACCTTCAGCGTTCACATGCAGATTCACAATCAAAGAAAGCATCAGAAGCTACACAAACACACACACACACACACACGCACACACGTACAAACGAGGCTGTGTTCTGTTCCAAGCACCCACATGATGGCTCACAACTGCCTGTAACCCAGTTCCTAGAGACCCTATGGCCTCTTCTGTCCTCCGTGGGCACCCTCATACATGTGTTCTTGCCTACCCACAACCACCACACACATATACACATAAATGAACAATGAAGTAGTTATTTTCTTTTAAAGTATATGTAAATTATATCTAATTATGTATTCATAACCAGCTTTGGTACTGTCAATACATGTCTGTCTCTTTTGATCATTATTTATCTTGGGCAACTTTGAAGCAAAATCAGTTGTTTATTACTTTGTGTGGATTGTTTTGGCGTATAAGGAGAGGAAAATACTACTTAAAGAATAAACTGTTATCTGAATAGGTATTTACTTATTTATTTATTTATTACTCTATGTGTACCTCTGGGTGTTGCCTGCATCTGTGCATGCAGTACCCACAGAGACCAGCAGAGGGCGATGGAAACACACCCTTCCTGTAAGTACAGGTATAATGAGTTTGAACCTCCATGTAGGTGCTTGGAATGGAAACCTAGGTTCCTATAGGAGCAGCTGGTTCTCTTCATCACTGAGCCATCTCTCCGGTCCTTTTACTGGACTTAAAATTCTACCAAGAAAACACACAGTGTTCTACTTAATGTTTCAAATATTGATTGATATTTTGAAAAAGTCTATTCTGGAGATGAACTGTCGTTGTCCTTTTATGTGGGCAGACGCTTGAAGAAATGTTGAAAATGCAAAACACCATCTCTTCCTTCCTTTTCTTGTTTATAGTTTATTTTTATGCCCTTTTGTTTATCTGTTTTGAAACAGGATCCTACGGTGCTGCCTAGTGGTTTAGGGTACATGATCTCCCGTCTCTCAGGGACGTGCCACCATGCCCAGGGTCAACTTTATATAGGTGTTCATCGAAACAACAGAAACAAAGTTTCATATGTCCCCCAAACCAATGACAGAAAAGCAGAGGAGGAGGTCCTTTTCAGGCATTGTTCTTGTATGGTTAGAATTTGATTATTTTTTCTAAACAACAACAACAACGAAATCTTTTTTTTTTTTTTTTTTTTGGTTCTTTTTTTTTTCCGGAGCTGGGGACCGAACCCAGGGCCTTGCGCTTCCTAGGTAAGCGCTCTGCCACTGAGCTAAATCCCCAGCCCCAACAACGAAATCTTTAAAGAGACCGATTTCTATTTCCCCCTCCGAGTCAGGGTCCCAGGCTGTCGGATCTGGTGTCTTACAAATGTTAGCTGTCTCCATATTGCCGCAGAGGCTGAGCAGACTCCAGAGGCTGCGGGAGGATGGTCCAGGGGGCAGGCAGGGTACAGCTGAACGCCACTGGACTTGGGCTGCAGCCTCTGCAGCGCCTCCGGGCAAGCCGGCCAGGAGGAGCCTGGAAGAGGCTCAGGAAGGAAAGGGCTGGTCTTCCACTGATGTGGCCAGCAGGCCTGCCCTGAGGGTGTGTCTGGATTTCGGGGAACTTTTGAAGAAGGAAGACTAAAGATGGATGTTGGCCACCCTTCCCGACTCAGAGCGGACACCGAAGCCACCCTCTGCATTGACGCTCAGCATTTAAATGTCCTAGCAAGGCAGCCATTATACAAGCATGGTCTCTCCATAGTCCTACCTGCCCTCCTCTGCCATTTCTCTGTCTCTGTCTTTATTATCTCCTTACTGTCGTCCTCTATGTATCTCCCCATCTCATCTCTTATCTGTCTGTCTGTCTCATGTTTATATAAGTAGATGCAGGATTACAAGAACCTGTTGGAATTCTGGCTCCTTACCATGTCCAAGCCTGAGCCATACCTACCCCTTTAAACCCTCCCTCAGCTTAGGCAGGGACACAGGGCAGGTCACTTTCAGTTGTCCCTTGTCCCGTCTCTCTGTCACCACACACACAGTGGCCTGGAACCGTGGAGTCCTCCCAGGGCCTTTCATTTTCCCTCTTCTATCTCAGGGTTCACTGACTCCAGACACCTCTACCCAGAACCACTTGCTAGAGCCACCCTGTATCCTCTCCTGCTCAGCACAGGGCCGGCACACACATCCTGTGCCTCTCCTTGATCTGTGCCCTCGTGGTTCTGTTTCTTCACAGGTGGGTCCTCTTCCTTCAGCCTCGTTGGCACTGACGACATGGAAACACACTGGAGACCCCTCAGCCTTCTCCACTGAGACTTCGCCACCCTGCCCCCCCCCACTTCCATCCTCAAGGGCTATCTCCCTCCCACACTCTTCCTCCTCCTGTAGAAACAGCTTTCATCCTGTCCTGCTTCCAGGATGCTTGCTGTCTCTCTGCTGATGTAAATCTGTTACCACCTTCAAGACCGGTTCCCAGGATAGTGGCGAATGAGCCCCTTAGTACTTATGACTGTAGCTCCTTTTTAACTGCCCTGGATTGCTTCCTAATGCTTCGTGTGCATGTGACATCCTGGAGTTTACTATAAGGTCATTTAGGGCAATAATTATATCTTTCAACGTGTATAGGGTATATATTCAAGACATGCATGTTTAGGGAGTACTAAATAAAAACCATGTTTCCTGGATTAGATGCCATGAGCCTTTCCCTTACGATTTCTCAGTCAGGGTTGTGTGGCACTGAGCTGGGGGAAGTTTTCAGTGAAGCCAGGCTATTGAAGATGTGCACACAGATGCATGTGTATGCACACAGGCACACACACACAAACTTGCACATGCACACAGGCACACACACGAACTCATGCATGCAGATGCACATGCACACATGCACACATGCACACACACACGAACTCATGCATGCAGATGCACACACACGTGCACACACATGAATGCACGCACATGCACACACATATACACGTGCATGCACAAATGCACACGCACACACACATGGGTCAGGAGCAGTGGCAACTCACTCTCAAACCCTCTCTAGTTTGGAACCATTTCTAATATGGAACCCCGACCGTCTAACGGTGGCTGACATTTCTAATACGGAAGCCCGACTGTCTAACGGTGGCTGATACAGCAATTAAACTTAAGAGCGATGCAGGTGGCATGGGAAAATGGAGTATAAGTACAGCTCTCAGCTCACATGGACTGCCCTGAAGTGGTCGCAGGGTGGCTCTGCTGACAGTTGAAATGACAGCCTTCAGCTCAGCCCGTCCTTTGGATTTTTTTCTTCAAGATCATGTTCCAATTTTTAAAAAAAACAAATGTGTTTAAAGTGGAAAATCCCTGAGCAAAACATAAGGGGAAAGAACAAAGGCTGTCAGTGAGGGGCCAGATAAAGTCCTGAGACAACCAGAATGGTAGCCAGATAACTCTCCCGCACGCTCCCTGAGGGGTACTCTCTCTCTTAGGGACCGCTCTTCTTAATGTTACCCTTTTACTTTTTGGTTTGTTTTGAGACAGGGTCTCTCTGTGTAGCCCTGAAAAAAATATATGTGTGTGTATGTATATATTCATATATATATATACATATACATACATACATACACACACACACACACACACACACACACACACACACACACACACATTGGACTTGCTTTGTAGACCAGGCTGGCCTCGAACTCACAGAGATCCTCCCTCTCTGCTTTTCAAGTGCTGGGATTAAAGGGTTACACCACCATGCAAGGCTGTCCTGGAACTCAGAGCTCCACTTGCCTCTGCCTCCCAAGTGATAGAATTAAAGGTGTATGCCAGCACCACCAGGCTAGTTTGTTGTTGTTGTTGTTGTGATTTCTTTCTTTTTCTGGATGGCCTTGAGTAAATCCTGGTGGTCTAGTTCTTGTAGGCTCACTGTTTCCAAGTAGGACTCAGTGGCTGATGACCAGTTTACCTGCCGCCGCCCTTGCTGAACCTGCACCCGGGAATAGAGACAGAAAAGAATGAGCCACCTTTCCATGATTTGCAGAACGTCCTCTCCCTGATTCGCTCTCTCGGCGATCTATTCTGCTGTATTCCTAGTTAGCGATTTTAAAGCAAGAAAATGAAAAGTTCATTGCCCACCCAGGGCACATGAGTCTTGAGCAACTAGCCCGTGGTCTTGATGGCAACCCAGAAAGCACGCTGCTGTAGGAAGAGGGGGAACAAACAAAGCAAACAGGAGTCCAGAGCTAGGTAAACAGCATCAAGAAAGAGTCCGGAAGAAGTGCAAAGATCCTATCAGCACTAGCAGTGCCAACCTGGGCCAGGGAAGGCAGGAGCCAGGGTGTCCTGGAGGCAGAAGCTGATGATGTCCGTGCGCATGGAGCTGGGGGCTCATCTCCCCAGCTTTCGTCCACCCAGTGTACTGGCCATCTGAACATCTAGCTCTCTTTGCTCATTTCTAGAACTTTCCATAGACCCCTCTCCTTGCTTGGGAGATAAACAGCTTTTCGTGGGTACCTGAACTTATGCACATGACACATGCGCGCTCGCTCTCTCTCTCTCTCTCTCTCTCTCTCTCTCTCTCTCTCTCTCTCTCTCTCTCACATATTGAGTGAGTGTGTAGTCAATCTGTCTTAGCTAGGCATGGTAGTTTTTAATTCATTCATTGTTTTTTATTCTTTTTTAATATTTATTTATTTTATGTATATGAGTACACTGTTTTCAGCTGTCTCCAGACACACCAGAAGGGGGCATCAGATCCCATTACAGATGGTTGTGAGCCACCATGCGGGTGCTGGGAATTGAACTCAGGACCTCTGGAAGAGCAGTCAGTGCTCTTAACCACGTAGCCATCTCTCCAGCCCCCCCCCCATTCATGTTTTTAATCCCAACACCAGGGAAGCAGAGGTAGGCAGATCTTTGTGTGAGTTCCAGGCCAGCCTGGTCTACGTAATGAATTTGAGGCCAGCTAGGGCTATATGGTGAGGCCCTGTCTATAAGACAAAAAACAGAACCCTAAACTTTAAGAGGATGGATATTGCGCTCATGAACACCTTCCTATCGAGGTCTCTTACAAGACTTCCTCCTGTCTGAGACCCCTATGGCTTTTTCAGGATAGCAGCCATTGCCTGATTCCCTAACCCTAACCCCAAGCCTGAGCCTGGCTATGGCTCATGGCTCATGGCAGATCCTCATTTACGGGGCTCCCACCGCGTTCCTGCCTTTCCCCAGCAGATGCACCAGCCTGCTGGACTCCTTTAGCCTCTGATCTTACCATTCGGTGGATTTCAATTCTCTTGCTGATAGCGTCATAAATGCTTGTTCAGTCCGGAGTCTATGCCACCTGCAGGGATGTTAGTAAAATGGAATCCTCCAGTGGAAGCTGGGAGCGATTTCTAGAGCATGTCATTTAAGCAGTGGTCAAGGAGACAAGGACAGAGAGCCTAGAGATAAAGTTGTGTTTGTGAGCGGTCAGTCAGTGTTCTTGAGAAGTTGTCAGAGTGGAAGGATCTCCCTCTGCTTCTCTGCTTACAGGACCGAGACCAAATCTAGGGACCCCGTGCATATTAGGTGTCCCATGGTCTGCTGCTGGACCGTACCTGTAGCCCTTGGATGGCTGAAATAAGCAAGACTCTCTTGTTGTTCTAGCCTGTTGATCCATTTCTGGTCAATAAAACTGGAAGGTACCGTCTGGTCTGGGGTGCTCACCAAGGAGCCTCACTGTCCCAAAATGTCACAGGAGGCTTGTTTGCTTGTTTTTCTTCCAACGATGCATACGGAGTTGACACGATCATCAGCTGCTTGTAAACAAGCTCTGTGTTGTGTATCAACAAGGATTTTTTTTCTTCAGCAACCGAGCTTAATGTCACCCTGCCTCTTCCTCCTCTTCCTTTTCTTCTTCCTCATCTCCCCTCCCCCTCCCCCTGTAGACCAGCTCTGAGTTCCCCTCCTGACACTCTTATTGATGCTCCAACCCCCTTATTCAGTCTTGAATATTTAAGCCACTGACTGGACAACAGTGTGTTCCTGAATAGGGGCAAGAGAGAAACTTCAGGAGAATGTGGCTGATAGCCGGAGAGAGTATCTGGTTTTGCTAGGCGTGCAGGAGATGAAACGTTCTTTTGTACGTGGTCAGGAAGCAAGCAGATAATCTACTGCAAATAGCTTTTCATACATACCAGGCTGTTGAATTTGATCTTTCCCATCCGTGGTGTCTAGAAAACCTCTTTCAGGACCGATTTAGTTAGAAGAGTCCTGTAGCCCATTATTCAATGGTGTTACTGCTTTTGGGGGAAAGGTCTTAATCCTTTATTCTCCATATCAAAGTGAAGTTGAAATGGCCAGTTTGTACCATTTAAATTTATTATTATTATTATTATTATTAATAATAAATGCAGCCTAAAAGAAATACCAGTGTGGGAGTTGCTGGCTGTAATTAAAAGTCTGGGACTTTTCAAAAGAATAATTGGAGGAACGTACGGAAGACCACGGCATATAAACCTTAGCTACGTTCAACTACGAGGCCATTAATCTTAGATAATTGAACGATATTTTATCATTGTTGATGCACAGCTTAAGTTATAGATGGTTTTGGCTGTCGGTCAAATACCTGTCTGGCTTCAATAAAGTCATTGTGGGATCATTTCTGGCAACAAACTCGCCAGTGTCTCCTTGAGTATTCGAAACCATAAAATGCCTTTTGAAAACAACGTGTTAAAGTAAACCGTTGAGGACTGTATACAGGACGCTTCCCTTAGGTTAGTAGTTCCCCTCCCTGGTCTTTCCCTCCTGTAGTCACGCCCGTGTTTCTGTGCTCATGGTGGGCTCCACGCCCTCCAGAATCGTGAACGTCCTCTGCGTTGTGTATCTTGGTTTCTTGATCTGCCAGCCTGCTCGGCGTAGCCCCTCCAGCCTCAGCAGCATAGGGTTTCCATGGGCGGACTCTTTCCAGCCCAAACACCTGCTGCTGCTTGAAGGGCTGCGCGCACCGCACCTCGTGGAAGATGTGTGGGCGTGACGAGAGCTCTCAGAGACAGGGACAGTTTGACTGTGTGGGTGTGTCTTAAACCGTCGACGGCTGGAGATTCAGTTGGGAGAATTATAATTACCTAGTGCTGGCCATTCCGTGTGATTCCTGGTTGGGAGAGCAATTCGAGGCAGAGTGCAGGAGCACTGGCCCTAGTGGAGGGTTGTAGAGAAAGCAGAACCGGGAGGGGAAGTCCGCAGGTGAGCTGCGGCTCATAGCGGCCTTTCCTTGCTCCTGACCACGAAGGAGAGAAGAATTTCCCTGGCCTTGGCTCAGCGGCTCCGGCTGCCCTAGGAGAACTGCAGGGGGTGGTGGCGCAGACTCCCTTAGCAGTGAGGCAACTCGGGTTGCGCAACTTTCCCTACCGGAGATTTAGTCTAGTCCTTCAGGAAAAGCCTCTGGTCCCATTTAGGAGCCATTTTATCACCGGCATCTGGCAGGTTGCAATGAGCTATTTTTCAAACCTGCAGTATTTACAGGGACAAGACCGGGCTGCTCCGGGGAGGCCGGGACGACTTCAGCCTTCCAGTTAATGGATACATAATTGAGGAACAACGTGGAATTAGTGTCATCGTAAATGATCTAGTGTCTCAAGTTAATTTCACCCGTTTTTGTTCCAAGAACATTCGAGTCAGTCATCTTGGCTAGCCGGCTTCCACCAAAAAGATTTCTTTTCCATCCAGCGTTTCAGACATAGAGTTCAAGTTCTTGGCCCTTTACAAGTTGCAGGAGCGTGTCTCACGCCTTGGCTTTTTAAAAAGGTAACATGTTATTCCTTGTTTTGCTTCTAGGAAGCAGAGGGTTGAGGAAATGGCTTGGGCGGGTGCATTAATGCAGCCGAAAAAGACACAGACCCCCTCCCTTGGGACCCGCGCGGCCCCGCGCTCTTTCCGAAGGTGCCTGGCAAGGCGTCCGGTTCCTTCGGACGCTCCGGGTCCAAGTGCCTTAAGCGGAGGGTCTCTGGCGCCTTCCTTCGCCGTCTGGGAACAGTCTGGCGGGGTCAGGGACCGGCGGGACCGCTCAGGAGAGGGCTCGACTGCGCCTCGTTCCTCGGTGCCAGGGACACCGTCGCGGGGGCGCGGCCAGCTTCCCTAGGATAAGACTTCCCGCCCCGGGGGCAGGGCGGTGCACTTCGCCGGTCCCCTCCTCAGTTTCGGGCGGTCACCAGAGCTGAGTAAGCCCGGTGGAGGGAGCTGGGCAAGGATTTCCTGAGAGCGATGGGCAGGAGGGGCGGGGGCAGCAGGGCACCGAGCAAGGACGCTGAACCTGCGAACCTGCCCCGGGACCCGCGTGCCTAGCGCCACCGCACGCGCGCTCCGGCCCCCAGGCCACCCGCCCTCGCCGGCCCCCGCCCCTCCGGGAGGAAGAAGAGGGTAGGTGGGGAGGCGGATGAGGGGTGGGGGACCCCTTGACGTCACTAGAAGGAGGTGCCGGGGTAGGAAGTGGGCTGGGGAAGGTTATAAATCGCCCCCGCCCTCGGCTGCTCTTCAGCGAGGTCCTCGGGAGGCTCGGAGCGCGGTGGCGGACACTCCCCGGAGGTAGTGGTGGTAGTGGTGGCGGCGGCTCCGAGCGGACTCCGGGACTCGAGCGCAGCGGCTAGCGGACGCGGGACTGCGAGGATCCCCTCCGCCCCCGACACCACCTCGGCTGCAGGCGCGAGAAGAGCTCTCGCGACGCCATCAGGAGCAGGAGGGGACCGGCTCGGGCGGCTGCTCCGTCGGCCTCGGAGAGCGCGGGCACCGGGCCAGCAGGCCGCGTCGCGCTCACCATGGTCAGCTGCTGGGACACCGCGGTCCTGCCTTGCGCGCTGCTCGGGTGTCTGCTTCTCACAGGTGAGACGCGCCGGGGACCACGAGTTGGAGCTCGGTGGGGATGGGCAGCCACGGGGTGGTCTGGGAGAGCGAGACTATAAGCCGGCAAGCGAGCTCCGGCGGGAGCCGGGGACACTTGTAGCAGTGGGTACGCCTCGGGACACACATCTTTTTTCCTCTCCCCCAGTGGGCGCCGCTGGAAGTTGGCATCACTGTTCAGACTCTCCTTAGCTCCGCGCTGGGGTCAGAGCCAGATTATCTGCGGAGTGCACCCGGAGCCGCTTGTCCCCTGCCCGGCTCTCGGGTAGGCGCTCGCTCCGTAGACTCTGGAAGTGCAGATCACCACACGGGTGGACCTTTTTGCATCCAGAGCCTGCTCCCAGGCTGAGGCTGAGTCCTCTAGGGTTAGCTAGAGCGAGCTAGATGTCAGAGAGGCTGCCCGGGGCTGGACAGAGGGCTCGATAGCGATGATCTCGCTCTACCAGAGCAAAGGAGGTCAAATTTGGGAAGGATCCCGTGCCCGCGGCGAGCAGATAGAGCCAGCAAAGGGCCAACTCTGGTTCCCGTACCCGCTTGGGACCGTCCGGAGGAAGTTGGGGAACGCACAGCCGGCACAGTTTCTTCCCCGCAGTTCGCTGAGCGCTGTCTCTCGGGTGGGGCCTCCGCGGGTGCGGGCCGGTGTGCGGTCCAGGTCGTCGGCGTGAGTGACTCAAAGCGACCGGCAGCCTAGGGTCCAGTCTTCAAGTTTTGGGAATTTAAGCCCTACCTTTAGGTTATGAATGAAGGGGGGAAGACCTGGCAATTTGGACCGAAAGCTGTGGTTTAAGGAGTAGGTGAGGTATGCCTTCACTGGGACGTGAAAAGCGCTCGGGAGGTGGAGGGGAGGACGGACCAGGGACCAGCAGATTTTAAGGGCATTTAATGTGGAGACCGTTGTCATCCGGGGGTCAAAAAGCTGGATGGAGCTCGGGAACTCTTAACTCCAGATCTACAGGCGCGAGGGGCGAAGGATCCTGTGAGGTCGCTTTGCGCAGAGCCAGATACCAGAACACCTTTCTTTAAAGCAACGTGGTTGGGAAAAAAAAGGTAGAGAAGAAAGAGTCAGGATTGTAATGGCCCCAGAAAGAAAGGCAACACGGATTTTAAAGGCAGTAAGAACGAGCCTTTAGGAATGAGAAGACTGCACTTCCTTTCAAAGTAATGAGCAGGGGTTTATAATTAAAATGGATTGAAATGGTAAAGCCAGAACTCGATGTGGGCTGGCTAGGTTCTAGAACAATGATATTAAACGAGTTCTTGTATTTTCTATTTCTCGAATGTTTTTGAAGAGCTGCTTATTCGAAATATAATCGCTTAGAGAGTTTAAATACTAGTTTACTGTATAAAGGCAAAAGCTAGCTTAAAAATTACTGCAAACCCCCAGGTTACAGAGGGGGAAAACACATGTTTCATTGGATTTTCTGCTTCGCACACGTGTCTTTACTTTTAAACTTTAAAGCGTGGTTGGTTTTAGCTAAGCGTAATTTTATATGGGGTTGAGACCAGCAGAGGCAGATTGAAGCAGTACAGAAATAGTACGGGTACGTACGGAGTCGCTTTGCACCGGCTAGCCAGGCGCTGAGCCCCATCGGGTGTTAGAGCCTCGATATTTATTAGTTACCAACTACAATACTTTCGGGTCCTCTTTGTAGCTATGTAGACCACTGTCTCTTAAAAAGTTCAGTCTCCTGTTCAAGGTTTAAGACACCACACTCTTGTTTAGCTCCATACCCTTGATTAACACCACACCAGCGAGCACTCTCTTTTGCTCACCTCTCTCTCTCTCTCTCTCTCTCTCTCTCTCTCTCTCTCTCTCTCTCTCTCTTCTCTCTCTCTCCTCTCTCTCTCTTCTCTTCCCCTTTATCCTTCCCTCTCCCTCCTCCCTTACTTTTCTTTAGGCAGCTAACATTTAGAGTTTGGTAGAACTAGTTAGAAATACTTAAATTGTGGGATTGGGGTGTGTGTATGGTAACTGAGTTAAAATAAAAATTATGCAAATATTAACAGCCAGGTGTGAGGGCTACATCTGTATTCCAAGAACTCAAGACCTAAGGCAGAGGGATGGTGAGTTCTAACCAGAGACATTGGCTCTGAAGCCATTAAAGTCAGCGTGAACAACACAGGGAATCCCTTTCTCGATATAATAATAATAATAATAATAATAATAATAATAATAATAATAATAATAATAATAATAATACCTATTCCAAAATTGAATATGCATTTCTCATACATAGTTTTACATAGTGGTTTCTATTTTTTTCTCCAAGACTTACAGAGCTGTGCTTTTCCCGAAATGGCATATTTTAAATGGGACTCATGGTTCATGTTGCTTTCCAACTGATCAGTCATCTTGCAGATAAACTGTGAACTAGGGTTTCTTTGAAAAAAAAATCTTTTTAGTGCAGCATTAACTTTTTTTCCTGGTTGAAAAGTCTTTAATAGGCTATATAGTTTCTTTTCAAATGATTCCCCAACTGGCTTTTTTTTCTTTTAAAAATTGGCAAAATTAAAAAATATAGTTGATTTTTTTCCCCCTCTATGCAAGAGTTTCTCTGTGTAGCCCTGGCTCTCCTGGAACTTACTCTGTAGACCAGGCTGGCCTCTGCCCCCTCAGTGCTGGGATGAAAGGTGTGGGCCACCACTGCCTGACCTAAAAATATGGTTGATTTCCCGAAGGCTCCTTTTCAACTCTAAAATTCAGTGACTGAATTCCACAAGGCAAACAGAACGGGGTCCTTCCGTTTTCCAGCTTCCCTGCCATTCCTATGCCTGCTAATGGGCGCTAAGCCGTTTGACACCGTGGCTGCCGAGCTGGGGTGTTGCTGTCAGGAATCACACCTGATCCTTTTCTCTGGTAGAAAGTTCTAGACCAACCAATTAACCTGGTCTTTAGTGGGCTTCCTTTTTTGGGGGGGTGGGAGGCTGGTGGAGGAGGCCATCCCAGATGCCTCAGCCATAGATCATTAGCGTGGGCCTTTTTTTTTTTCCCTCAGCAGAATGCGTAACTACGACAGGGACTAAGTCACGTTAACCACATGGAGGCTATCTGTCGCTTTAACCCCCTACCCGTATTTCTTGCTTTAAAAAAAGTTAATATTTATTAGTTTTTGTTTGTTTGTTTGTTTTTTAAAACAGCTATGTTCTAAAACTGTTCCAGATTACAGCAAGGCTACTGCTAAACCTCTTATTTAATAATTAAACTTATTTTTGTGACTTCTAAAAGACTAACCAAGTAATTATTTTTTTCCCCTCTCTAAAACTTTGGGGACATTTCTGAGTCCTCGAATGTATATAATGTGGAACTTGAGTGATATATCTATTCCCCCCAAAAGGCTTTATAGTGACACTTGCCTCCTTCCCTCTGGAAAAGTGGTTCCTTGGAAGGAAATTGTGCGGTGTAACCCAACAGAACTGTGGCTGATCCCTACCCTGGCTTTGCAGTCAAGCTAAGAGAGAACAGAAACAGAGCAAGTGGTTTCTGTGGTGCTCTTAATGTGTGCAAGAGTGAACCCAGGGGTGAAAAGGGATTCAGGAAGCTGGGAACTGGTGAGCAGGGGCTTGGCCCAGCACACAGTAGGTGATGTGTGGTCATCGCAGGTTAAGAACCATTTTTCAATGTACTTGATACTGTGCATAGCGGAAGAGGATATTTGAAGAACACACTAGGCTCTCTTTATTTTAAGTAAAAATTATACCAGGAGCAGCTGACATGTTGGTTTAGCTTAGCAGAGCAGAGCGGCTCCTGAGGAAAGACTCCGGCCCTGCCAGTTGCTTTCCAGGACAGCGGTGGAAGCCAAATCCAGTGGTTCCTTGGATTCAGCACGCTGATTGAACATTAAATTGCTGAACCTCATTCCAGACTGAAGGAAGGGAAGGAAATGGGAGGAATGGAGTATTTGAAGGAACCGGAGAGAGAACCTCTGATTTAGCATGCGGCACCGTCGGGGGCGTGTGTGTGGGTGTCCATTAAGGAAATGGTTCTACTCAGTCTGCTGAAGACAGTGAGTTAGATATCCTGCATTGTTGCTGGGCGGATGTGGGGGTGGGGGGGACGTCAAGAATTCCTGGCCATTTCCCATCCGCCTTTGCAAACCTGGATGCTTGAAGACCATTTCTGATTCCTGCCTCTGTCTTCCATGTCAGGCTCCTTGCGAGGGAGACTCATCTTGTCTCTCTCACACACATTTGTTGTGAGAGCGCCTTGGGGCTCAGCTCCTGGCGGGTACAGCGGTTCTGTGATATTTTCCAGCTCCGAAGTTGGCCAGTGGCAGACCCAGGATGACACCCTGAAGGTCCACCCGTAGTCCACATTTCTTCTGCTTTTGTGCATATCCTCCTCGAGAACAAAGTGGGGAGACCCAGATATTCATTAAACCGTAATATCTGCATACATTTATAGTAGTAGTAATAGTAGTAGTAGTAGTAGTAGTAGTAGTAGTAGTAGTAGTAGTAGTAGCAGCAGCAGTAGTATTTTGTGGTGCCGGGGGTCAAATCTAGGCTCTCTCAGTGATTCAACGAAGGCTCTACCATTGAGCTACTCTCCCACCATCTCCTTAACCATGAGATTGTTAAAGCTCGTGTCCCACTCCTTCCCAAGGAGTTAAATTAACAACTTCAGTGCCCGGTGGTACAAGCCCCTGATCTCAGCCAGGCCAACACAGAAAAACCCTGTCTCAAAAAGACCAAGACAAAACAAAACTAAACAAAAAAAACCCAAAAAAAAAAAAAAAAAAAAAACCCAAAAAAAAAAAAAAAAAAAAAAAAACCCCAAAACCAAACCAAAAAAGTCCAAACAAACAAATTTAAAATCTATAGCCGCTTAGTAGCCCATGAAGTTATCTAAGAGAAGATTAATTTTCCTTATGAGCCCTTGGGCTCCTTCTTTGGAGTAGCCATGGTTTATGGTGCCGATTTAATCTGTCATTTGGTCCCTCCACCTTCTGTCCCACCTATGTTAACTCTGCCCCTCTTTCCTACTGCTGGACCACCTCTGAGTTCATTGGGCTCCTTGTCAATCCCTCCCTCCCTCCCTCCCTCCCTCCCTCCCACCCTGGGAAACCCTGGGCAGCAGGGCAGCTCCTCCCGGTAGCCAGACAGAATGAGGGCTTCTCCCTGCCCTCCCTGGACCGAGTATGCAGCTTCCTGTAGGTCTCTCACCTGCACTGTTTGCCTGTTAGCTGCCTGTGCCTTTCCTCTTTGGGGAAGAGCCTGTGCCTAAGTTCTTGGATCCTTCAGAAATGTTGCCGGAGAGGAGACATGAGTAGGTCACCACACAGCCCTCTCACAGCCGCCTCTGAGAGTCAGGGATGCTTTCATTCCTGTTTGTTCTTGTGTTCTGGTCTGCCCACTGGGCCTCTGGGATTATTTAATGGATTCTTCCCAAGAGCTGTCTGCATGTGGGGCATCACACCTTACCCCATAAGCATGCGATTATTTTCTCCGTTAACAATTGAAAGGAAATTAAGGGCCAGAAGGATGACTCGGTGACTAAGAGCAGTTACTTTCCCAGAGGCCAGAGTTCAGTTCCAGCACCCATGTTGGGAGCTTGTAACCACCTTCAGCTCCTGAAGATCAATGCTTTCTTCGAGTCTCGGAAAGAACCCCACACAGGGCTGACATGCAGACACATGCACACCATTTTAACAAACGATTTATTTACGATTTAATGTATATGAGCGCTCTGTCTTTACCCACACCAGGAGAGGGAATCAGACCCTATTACAGATGTTTGTGAGCCACCCTGTGGTTGCTGGGAGTTGAACTCAGGACCTCTGGAGGAGCAGCCAGTGCTCTTAACCTGTGAGCCGTCTCTCCAGGTCCACGCATCAATATTTTAGATGAAAACATTAAACTCAAAGAATAAACCAGACAAATAACTGACAATAAAACTACAACCTCTGAATTTATTTCTTTGCTTCTATATTTATTTATTTACTTTTATTTCATGTGCACTGGTATTTTTTTTAACCTGCATGCATATCTGTGTGAGGGTGTCAGATACCCTGAAACAGGAGTTACCAATGTTTGTGAGCCACCGTGTGGGTGTGAGAATTGAATCTGGGTCCTCTGGAAGAGTGACCAGTCCTCTTAACCTCTGAACCCCCTCTCTAGCTCCCATCAGTAAATTAAAAAAGAAATCTGTATCTATGGTCTGAGCTGAAGTCGGTCCTTTTCTCCATCCTACCCACACCCTGAACATGCTCCAGTATTCTTAATATAATATGTTCTATAGCCAACAGTATCAGTGTATGTGCATACATGCGTGTGCAGACACACACACACATACACACACACACACACACAGAGTCTATCAGAATTGGTCATTTTCAAAATCCCCATGTGCTTTTTATTTATTAAGTGAGGGATTTGTGGTCATCTCCAGGACCATCTCTGCCCTCACTCCCTAGTGATGGCCTTTGGCTGTGTGATTAGGAGACAAAGGCCAGGCTGGCCCCTAGCGTTTCCTGGCTCCCACATGGGACTTCCGCATCCTGTTCCTAACCTCTTCACACAGACTCAGGCTTAGCTCCCCCCTCCAATCACAGCAGGTAGATGTCATCCTAAGGATGCAGTAACTAACCAAATGATCAGTGTCTCGGAGAACATGGATTTGGGGGAGAACAGCATTAACTATCCGAGCTTTAACAAGAAATGAAGCTCTATGAAGCATTTGCTTCCAAACACTCGAATGAACACCAGGGGTGTTCACCACCATTCTCCAGAATCTTTGACAGCAAAGTGGGGGATCACTGCCTGGTACTGTGGCTGCCGGACCTCATGGTCGACTTCTGGCTGGGAGGCCAGTGTGTTTTGCACCCGTACTCTGCCTGGCCTCGCCATGGCACAGCCCTGGCGAACACTTTAGAGCCTCTCCACAGATATTCACACTGCTCCCAGGTCTACCTTTCCACCGCATGGGTGGGATCTGCATGGGATTTCCTTTCAAGCCACAGACCCACCCGTGCAGCCTGCAAAGGCAAAGCTTTAACAATGACCAGATTCTTTTTTTGTCCAAAGAGGCCTCAAGTGAACCTGGCATGACCTGGTTCTCCTTGTACACAAACACAAAGTCACTCAAACCCGACACCACTTTCAGCGAAACCATGATGAGGACTTAGCCCGCCAAAGGATGACTGGAGAATCCGTTAACTATAGAGCCCTGGTCTCCAGCCTGTTTGTCTCCTTTAGGAGCCGTAAGTACCTGTTCACTGCCTCAGCATCCCTAACTAGCTTACTCCAGGGTTGGGGATTTAGCTCAGTGGTAGAGCACTTGCCTAGCAAGCGGAAGGCCCTGGGTTCGGTCCTCAGCTCAAAAAAAAAAAAAAAAAAAAAAAGATGCCTCTAACTAGCTTACTCCATGATTTTGGTGGGACCTGAGTATTGACCATTTTAAAGCCCGAGAGGATTCCAGTAGCCAGCTCAGACTGAGAATGACAACGAAAGGGCTGGAGAGATGGCTCCGCGGTTTAGAGACTTTGGTTAAAGTCCTCAGGTTTGGGCAGCAAGTGCTTTGCACCTGAGCCATCCTCCCACCCTCTGAAGTTTGCTTCTCTAACAAATTCTGGGGGGAGCTGAGAGACCTGGTGTCCTTGGGGACCACAGACCTAGGGCTCGTTATCGGGGCCTGGACATGTGGGAGACAAACTATCCAGGTATTGATCTGGAGCAGACGCTAAAGAAATTATGTCTAGACTGGTGGGGAGGAAACCGTTTTCCCACTAGAAAGAGTGGGATTTTGTCAGAGGAAATACCTAGACACCAAGGACGGAGCCCCCGAGTGTGTCCAGGCAATGACTAAATCGATTTGCCTTAAGAGTGGCTGTGTTCTGATGGTTGGACGGCAGGAGCTAGAAGCCGGGATTGAATGCAAATTTAGACAACACAGCCATCAGTGTCCCCCAACCCTGTTTTCCTTCACGTGGCACTCAGCCCCCCTCTTCCTAGTTCATCACTGGTCATGGTCCCATCCCAAGGCGTTGCTGTGGGCTCTGCAAGATGCTGTGTGAGGAATGACTGATGCTTCGTTTTCACTCTGGAGACTCTCTCTGTCTCCCCGACTTCGGTCAGTGCCCTTGACTTGGGTGACTGACTTCTGGACCTGCTAGGAAAAAGCGCTGATACAAGACGGTCGGATCTGCATTGTCCAAAGCTACGGGGGGATGTGATTCTTGAATCCTGCTTGGGAGACACCAAATCCCTTTTCTCGAGAATACTAGGGATTCTTCTTGGGAGTTCGATGGGGTCATGGGTGGTGCCGTTATCCTCAGACACAAGAGTACCCAGCCCCTAGTTTCTGCAGGGAGGAGGCTAATAGCTATTTGTATCTTCCATCCATGGGAACGTAGCAAGCTGTCCCCACACTTGGTGGCCATGTCAGTTGATACATCTCAGAATGCTGCAGGTTGGGCATCTGGGCTCTTTGCTGGTATCTGGCCCTTTAGCGCCTGCCTGGGTCTCTTGGACAGCCACCGTCCAAGGCAGTTTCCCTGAGAACTTGGTACTCGGGTCCCCTCCCGTGTGGCCTTTCCTCCCTCAGTGGTCCAGCTGGGGCTCTGTGTCACGGAGGCGGGAGCTTTTCTACAGTTCATTGTCCAGACTGCAAAGTGTCTGGAGGCCTGCGTTTTGGAATTCCCACATCACCCTGTCACATTCTATTGCTTGAAGCTAGACCTGGCCCAGATTCTTGGCTGGGGAGGTGGCTTCTTCTGAGGGGAGGGACAGCTCCGTTCGACACTTGCACGTTGCTTTTCCGTCTTGGCTACAGTTTGACTAAGAAAATTATAGTAGCTGATAAATAATAGTGAGTGCTAAAAAAAAATGTCTTGGCCCTTACAACGGGGCCTGGGCAAGATGCTACACTGACCTATGGGACAGGGTTCCCATTCATAAATCTTGTTCGTGGCACACAGGCCTGGGTTAACTTGGCACGCTACGTTGGCAGAGCAGACTCTTAGGATTATTGTGACTCCAGTGAGAGAGTCAGCTGGTCCTGGAGACTGAGTGTCAACAGCTCCCCCCCCTTTCCTTCTTCCCTCTCTCCCTTCTCCTCCTCCACATTCCTTCCTTTCTCCCTCTTCTTCCTCCCCCTGTTCCTCCTTCTGCTCCTCCTCTTCCTCCTATGTTTCTTCTTTGTGTTTTGGTTTGGTTTGGTTTGGTTTTAGCTAAAGCCTCCCCATATAGCCCTTGATGCCCTAGAACTCAAGTTGTGGCCTCAGAATCAGAGAGATCTGCCTGCCTCTGCCTCCCTAGTGCTGGGATTAAGAGCACGTGCCACCATGCTCTGCAGCTCTGTCGCTTCTTGAGGTCTTAGCCCATGGATTCATGACCCTTGACCCTTTTCTGTAGAGACAGAGAAGCTGTGGTGGGAGGGTGTGTGAAGCGAGCTCTACCCCAACTGACAGGCGCTTTTGCTTACACATCTCACTGGGCCCCAGGAGTAGGTATGGCTCTCACGGCACTGAGTGGTTCCTACTGACACTGTGGTGAACGTCACGGTCCCACCTTTATTGCCACCACATTGGTGCCAAGTGGAAGCAGGGTACAGAGGCTCTCTTTGGTACACCAAGCTTCTAGGAAAGTGATGGCTGTCTCTGGTAGTATGGAACGCTGGACTTATTTGAACCTGCTTTTGTCAGTCCCTGAGTTCCCTCTTGGTGTTGTGCAATCCAATTGAAAAGCAGAGAAGGAGAAAGAGCCTTCCTGGGGTTCAGAGGCGGTGTCTGCTTTCGCTGGGGCGCCCCAGTCAGTCTGTCCTTGGAGTTTTGTCATCCTCACGGAATGTGAGAGGCCTCTGCTACTCCATCTTAAAATGGCCCTGGGAGATTTCACCAGCGTGTGTTGAAGATACTGTTAAGATCTCGATTAAGGCAGACTTTTCTCCCTGTGGGCTTTCTTATCGTGGATAACCAAGAACACTCACGGAGATGTCAGACTAGGATCCCCAAAGCCATTATGAGCATGGTATAACGTGTCCTTCCAAAGTGCAAAGGGTCATCCATGGGCTGATGGTGGTACCTGAATCTGGCAAAGCTCTCATGGAAAGGGTCTGGAGTTAAAGTTGGGGCTGCCCTCTGACGGTTTCCAGGAACCCCGTGGTAAAAGCCAGGGCTGCCCTCTGATGGTTTCCAGGAACCCCGTGCTCCTCCAGCACCCTCTACACCCTATGCTCTCAGAGACTCAGTGCTTCCTCGGGGTGAAGCGGCCATGTCCAGAAGTGTGTTCCACACGAAGGTAAATGCTCCGTGTACCAGAGGGAGGGTGGACACTCATTCTGTTCCCCAGAAGGGGAAGAGGAAGAGATCCGGATTCAGGGAGACTCCTCTGCAGGCTTGAAGCATACAGGCTTCTTGGTAACCATCCAACATCCGCACTTTCAGCTTTGATGGAACCCTGAGGCAGGGGGATAATTGGATGACTTGCTGAGAGCCACACACTGTGGATCGTTAGGCTGCAATTCAAACGTGTTTTTCTTGCCTTCAAAATCAGCCCTCTCCCCGACATTTTCCTAAAGTAGCTTGACCGGGGAGGCCTTGGGATTCCAGAAAAGGCAACGGGTTTTGTTTTGGGGATTAGAATAAAAAGTCAACGCATCTGTGGGAAGACAATAGTTCAAAGGCCTTTGGAAGAGACAGTTGTTTCCAGTCCGGGGTTGATTTTCTCATCCCGGTTCTTGTGTAGTGAATGACACTGGAAGCTTGTGTGTATGTGTATATGTGTGTGTGGGAGTGTGTAGTAGGTGTAGATATGTTTATATAAGTATGTGTGAGTGTATATATGTCTATGTGTGCATATATGTTTATATGAGTGTTATGTGTGAATGTATGTGCATATTTAGTATGTGTGTATATATGTGTGTGAGAGTATGTGTATGTGAGAGTCTGTATGAGTGTGCATTATGATGTTTGTGTGTGTAGGTGTATATATATGTGTATTTGTGTGTGAATGTGTATATATATGTGTGTGTATATGTATGTTAGTGTGTATATGTGCAAGTGTGTGTATGTGTATGTTAGTGTGTGTGTATATATGTCTGTGTGTATGTGTATATGTATGTGTGAGTGTGTGTATGTGAGTGTGTATGTGTATGGTTGTGTATTGTGTGTGTGCAATTGTGTATGTTTGTATGTATGTGAGAGTGTATATGTGTATATGTAAGTGTAGATATTCTTATATAAGTATATGTGAGTGTATATATGTTTATATTTGTGTTTATATGTTTATATGAGTATTGAGTATGAATATATGTGTATATTTATGTGTGTTTATGTATATATATGTGTGTGAGTGTATGTGAGAGTATGTGTAAATGTACATATATGATGTTTGTGTGTGTTTGAGTGTGATTGTGTTTATGTTTTGTGTATGTGTATGAGTGTGTATTTGTGTATGTTTTTGTGTGTATGTATGTGAGAGTGTGTGTATATGTGTATGTTTGTGTGTATGCGTGTGAGTGTGTATATGTGTATGTGTGTGTATGTTTGTGTGTATGCGTGTGAGTGTGTATATGTGTATGTGTGTGTATGTTTGTGTGTATGTGTGTTTGTGTTGTGCTGTTGGGCTGGACAATGAGCAACTGTAAACACTGGACAGCACTCTCTGACTGAGCTGGACTCAGCTGCACCTTGTGGTATCCTCTCTCTCTCTCTCTCTCTCTCTCTCTCTCTCTCTCTCTCTCTCTCTCTCTGTTCAGACCTGCAAAAAGTCAAGAAAGAGAAAGAAGTATTGATTTGTTTGTCCTAACACCCTGAGAGTGACAGACACTGTTTTATCCCCAGAGCAGACCACAGTTATCAGAATCTGGAGAGAATCCTGCCCTGCTACCTACTGAGGACTTTTAGTTTGTGTGTCAAGGAAAGTGCCAGAAAGTGTGTCCAAATGCACATGCTTTAGATGACTTTCCTGTAGTGCCGTCTTTTAAGGATTTTTACAGTGTTAGCCTCCTGTCCATAGGGAATTCTTCTAGAACTGGGGGAGGAGGCCGTGCTTGCAGGCTGAGCAGCTGTATTACCTGAGATGGGATGTGAGTAGCCGTGACACGGTTTGAGGCTAAGGACTGTTATAACCAAGTCGTTGCTAGATAGAAATTAAATGCAGTCTCCTCCCCACTCTGTGTCTCCCTCTGCTGTGAAAAGGACCCCAAGCAGGGCACTTTCCACACAAAGTCACTTGGAAATAAACTGGGGAAATGAACAAGAATGCCAACCTTCAGAAATTTCAGTTTTTCTTTAACTGAACTAACAAACTCCGTGACCACATATATCATTTTCTCAGGGGTAGCAATAAATTCAGTAGGAGATACCACAGAAAGGCCTGTTCTTGGAAGGATTTGGAATCCTGGGTTTTCTCTCATTATTGCATAATGAATAACACAGATCATGGCAACTTTAATTCTCATGTCAAATTCACAGCCAGTCACCACCCTCCCGATTCCAATTAGACACATGTTTAGAAGACTTCTTATTTTGCCTGGTGTGTGACTCACATCTTCAGTTCCAACACTCAGGAGGCAGAGAGAGAGAGAGAGAGAGAGAGAGAGAGAGAGAGGCAGGTGCGAGAGAGAGAGAGAGAGAGAGAGAGAGAGAGAGAGAGAGGAGAGAGAGAGAGAGGGCAGAGGCAGAGAGAGAGGTAGAGAGAGAGAGGCAGAGAGAGAGAGAGAGGCAGAGAGAGAGAGAGAGAGAGAGGAGAGAGAGAGGAGAGAGAGAGAGGAAGGCAGAAAAGTGCAGAGGGAGAGGCAGAGGCAGAGAGACAGAGGCAGAGGCAGGTGGCTCTCTGTGGGTTTGAGGATAGCCTGGTCTACATAAGCAAGTGCCAGGAAGATTCTTTTATTTGAGGACATTTTAACCTGTTCCCTCAGAAGGTGCCCTCTCATTTTTTTTTATGAGAACAAATACAGTTTTAATTCACCATGCTTCATGCTTAGTCTTGAATAGATCCTTGTGCTTTGTGGATAGTGTAGCAAATTTTCCGGAGGTGACCCACTCAGGAAAGTGAAGAGTTCGGAACTGACAGCGGTAAACAGCGTGTGCTTAAGCACAAAGTGCGAAGAGTTTGGATTGTTGATGGCGGAGGTCTTCTGGACTTCTCGCTCATCAACTGTTCTGTGTCTAAGTAGTGTCTCCTAAGAGGTCAGCTCTGGTAGGGAAATCACTAGGCAACAGAATGTTTCTGAGCCATCTTTGCTGCCGCGATGCTGCTGTAGTCCCCCTGTCAGGTAGGAGGCACTCGGGAAATGCTGAGCTGGCAGATTTGAGGTTTGAGCTGTGTCTCAAACCGTTCTTCTAGGCCTCAGAGGCATCTGCAGGAGGATCCTGCTGTTCACTATCTAAGCGCATAAATGTGCAAGTGGAGGAGGTTGGAAGAACACACCCAAGAGTGTGTGTGTATGTGTCTGTCTGTCTGTCTGACAATTTGCTTTTATGCTTTCTTGGTCATCCTCTGGGTCCAGCCCATTTTCTTTTCTCAGCCCCAGCTGAGCTAGCCTAGGGTCTCCCCCCCACCCCACCCCGGAGCTGGGGACCGAACCCAGGGCCTTGCGCTCGCTAGGCAAGCTAGGCAAGCGCTCTACCGCTGAGCTAAATCCCCAACCCTGCCTAGGGTGTCTTGATTGACACCAGACCCAGGGGTGAGACTGGAAACAGAAGCCGTGCGCCCCTAAAGAGCTGGCTCCCGGATGTGGTTGTGGAGTCAGGTTCTCCCGCTAAGGCTCTCTCTGCAGGTGAAGGTCCCCAGCACAGACCTTAGGTACGACAACCCAACCCGAGAATCCAGGAAACCTCTGCTTTCCCTGCCTTAGGGCGGAGCATTCTGGTCAAAAGCTCTCTCCTCTCATTCTGGACCCTCCATGGTCTAGAGGAAATGGACAGAGCTGGGTAGAACCTGTTAGTCGTAGCTGACACACCTCATATGATGGCGTCTGTGTCTCTCCTCATTTTCTGAGTCTTCTGCGGATACTTGCCACAGACAACCCCTTTCAGAAACCATAATGTGACACCAATGTATACTTCTGATTTTTTTCCTGGGCAGATACCAGACTAAAAACATCTGAGGATTGAAGAAGGTGAAACCAAGTTTTCTCCTCTCAGCAAAGAGGTCAAGGAAGGTAGAGTTTTTCAGAGGCAAGAGAATTTAAAAGGAAATCATTGTTGGGCTGGAGGTGAGGCACAGCAGTAAACACTCGCCTAGGATGTGTGCGTGTGCCTCACGCGGGAGTTGGTTTGGCCCCAGGAGTGCAGTATTTATTGGCTTATTTGTTGCTCATGTTAAGTTATAAGGGCTTTTGAGAGAGCAATCAGGGGCCAGTGAGTGGATAAAGGTGCCTGCTGCCAAGCCTGACTTCCCGAGTTCAATCCCTGGCACCCATGTTTTAGAGCAAGAGACCCAACTCCTACAAGTTGTCCTATGGCCTCCATACGCACATACACAGTAAACACCACATACAGTAATTAACAAAGTACAAAAAGAACACGGTGTTCTCTACTGCTTCCTCTACTCTGTGCGTGTTCAGATGTGTCCACTGGGCTTAGCTGGGGTGATGCTGCTCGCCTGTAACCTCCGGACTCAGGATGTGGAGGCAGGAAAGACAGTTCCACTCCCACTGGGTGACGTAGTGAGTTCTAGGCCAGCCTGAGCATCCTCGGGAGACTTTATTAATTTTTAATATATGCACATATATCTGGAGAGATGTCTCAGTGACTAGTACGCTTGCTGTGCAGACATGAGGGTCACAGTTTGGGTCTCTAGAACTCACGTAAAAGGCATTCCAGCCTTGGAAGATAGAAACGGGAGATCCCCAGAGCGAGCTAGTTAGAGAGACCGGCCATATGGGTGAGCCAGTGTTTGATTGAGAGACCTTGCCCCAGTGAGTAAGGAGAAGGGCATTTGAGGATGGTTCTAGACATCAAGCCTTGGCCACCATCTGCACATGAATGAACACGTTGGTGTAGCCCCACACATGTGCCCCATATTTATAAACAGGCACATACACATCCACGCATGGTGAACACATATGAAAAACAGGAAAAGAAAGAAAAACGAGGCTTAGAAATGTTATCCTTTTAACACCTCCTGGGATAGACCACTTTATCACCACCTCGGGCCACTTCAGTTTTGAAGGGCAGAGGGTTTGCATATATAATATTGGTTACAGAGAGAGAAATTGTCTCAACTTCCCTTTAATGAATAGATTTAAAACATCTCCTGTATAGAGAGCCAAGTCCAAAGGACTCTAGATTGTAAAGGTAGAACTGTTGAAGAAAATGGATGAAACTTGGTGTTGGTTTTATTTATTTTTTGTGGTTTTCTCTTTCATGAATAACTCAGTACACCACATATGCATGCATGCATGCATGTACACATGGATAATGTATGTATACAGGCATGCATGTATGTACACATGGATGCATGTATATACACATGGATGAATTTATGTACACATGTTCACATGCATGCACAACAGTCAATCTTCTCCATTTTTATTACACAAAGAGGCGCTAATTGGGATTCAGAATTAAAACTTGAACAAAATATGCTTTGGTGACTTTTAAATTTTTATATGTATGGTTGTGCCTGCACGTGTGTGCACCATATGAGTGCAGTGCCCATGGAGGCCAGAAGAGGGCGTTTGATCCCCTGGAACTGGAGTTACACATGGTTGTGAGCTACCACATGAGTGCTGGGAATTGAACCCTGGTCCTCGGGAAGAGCAGTCAATGCTCTAGACCCCTGAGCCATCTCTCCAGCTTAACTGTTGTCATGGTCTAGATATGGTTGAGAGGTTGGCATTGAACAGTAAGGAAAGGAAGAGACTTGGCACCATAAGTACCATTCTCTGCTTTCAGCCTAGTAACTGGTTGCTCACAGAGGATATGGAAGACACCCTTAACCAAACTGGGACTTATGATTCTACACAGCTGGCCACTGTCCTTCTGATATGTAGAGCAACTCAGGCAAATCATGACAGTTACTTCTGCACCCAACAATGCAATCCTACCCAGTCCTCTTGATTCTCAATGGAACCTGCAGGATGGACCTCAGCTGGCCAGAGCATTGTACATACTTCATATATGCCCATATATGTTCGTTTTACATCTATGTCTGTTGCAACGGCACCACTGAGCCATCTTTAGCTACCGTGGTGTTAATTTTTATGAGAAATGCACGTGTTCTCGCCTGAAATGATGTGCGACTTTCACCTTGAACAATAGCACAGCCCTTAGCAGCCGCTGGGATCCGTTCTCTATGCTGTGACATCAGGGCCCAGATTCCCATGCAGTCCTCTGAGCTGTGGCATTGGTGGAGAACGTGAGCTGATGGGGGAGGTACCGAACGGATCGGACTTCCTGCTACTGACAAGGAAAACCGAGATGGATCTAGGATAAAATCTACCCGGTGCCTCTTTAGGGAGCGTTTGTCTCTGTTCCTGGCCCCTTTGTATAACTAGGTGAAGGTCTGATAGGTTTCACCACGAAATACAAGCCACGTTTCACGTCCTGTTAACCAGACTTTGAACCTTCTGTGACGAAATGACACATGGGCAGGCTCCGTGGAGATCAGTTTCATTCAATTACAGAAGAGTTCATGGGAGGAGAACATGGGGTTGTGGGGGAAGATATCCACTTGGTCAGAGTGACACCCCCCCCCCCATCAACCCAATTAATTCCGACGTCACATGAAAAGAAGCTGTTGGCGGCTGTAGGTCACTGGAGGGGTAGGCTCCTGAGGGTAGCTGGTGACAGGGCTAATGATGGATGGAGGTTAACCTGTGACCCTCAGAGAAACCAGTGTCTGGTTAAAAAAAAAACCTGCAGGAGACCCACTGCAGACACGGCCCTGTTCTTACGCATCGGCAGTCAGAACGGGATGAGGCTGGGGGATTTCTCTCTTGGTGAACATTTTATAAAGATGTAGGGAAGATGAGTAAGTTCAACAACCCGTGGATGGTGTGAGTGAGACGGTGCCAGACCAGATCACCTTAAACACTGCCACATCACCTAATGTCCTTGCACTGTGACCCGGAGTACCTACAGGTGGCTTTCACTGACTGGCAACTAAAATGTGAATTGTGGCTACACGGGAATAACTTGACGACGGAGTGCTTCACCAGTATCCACAGGACCATAGATAGCTTCCCTCCCCACCACCACACACACACACACACACACACACACACACACACTCTCAAATGTGTGGATCTAAGTCAAATGACAGCTCTAAAAGAAGCCAGGGTAGAAGAGAGAAAAAAAAAACATTTAAAAAATAATATTATGACTTCTTGTGGGACTTGTTTGGTGTGAATATAATTCTCCACATGTGTGCTGTGGTAAGCTTGCATCATGCATTTAAATAACCTCTTTAAATGGTGTGTGTGTGTGTGTGTTTGTGTGTGTCACACACACACACATGTGTGCATGCATATAAGTACCGATGCCTGCATATCATGGCACGAGTGTGGATGTCAAAGGACAACTTTTGGGACCTATTTCTCCTCCCACTACGGTTTCAGGGAGAGAACTCGATTTACCAGATTTGTGAAAGCAAGTGCCTTCACCCACCAAGCTGTCACCCGGGCCTCCTTAGATAACTTCTTGATTCGTGGCACAGAGTTTCAAGATGGGAAGGATACATGGCTATTTTACGAAAAGTTGGTGTCCATTTTTTTTTTTTTAAGTCTAGTGATTTGAGGCTTTACCTAGAAATAGCAAAAACTTGCCAGAAACTGGTGACTTTTCTCCATGGGTTTAGTGTGACAAAAGGAGTTGGATGTAGGACTTTAAGGTGAACAGCAGGTCACTGGGGTTCCAAACTTTATACAAATTACATTTTTGCTTTCTGCTCAGCAGTTTTGTAGACATTCGGGGCCTCCTCTGGACCCTGGAGAGCTAGAAGCACAGCAGTTAGCCTGGCTCTGAGGTGCTTTGTGGGGGGAGTTCGCCCGCTGTAAACTCATGAGTCATCTGCCTCCATAAGGATTAGTCAGCACTGAGTCCCAGCTTCCTGCTCCCCCCCTCCTAAACAGACTTCAATCTGGGAATCCCAGCTAGGGAGGGGCTTTCCCTTCCTCTAAACTGAATGGAGAGTGGAATTAAAAACCGCCCCCATTTCTCCGTTACCTCCTGGCCCAGTACTTTAAACAGAGGGAGGCATCAGCAAGCACACGGGTTCCATGTGCTCCGATGAGCAAAAGCCACAAATGGGGCCGGGGGTTAAGTGATGGGGCCGGTCCTTAGCATGCAATGAGACCTTGAGTTTCATCCCAGCACCCAAACGAAAGAGATAAATAAGGCCAGTTTGGAAGGAAAGACTTGGTATTTGGGGTTCACAGTTGGGACTTTATTTATTCTCTGTGTTTCACATCTGCAGGTGAAACATGAACTCTAGCCTATCTCCGTCTTCCCGGGAGTGAGACGGGAAGGCTCGCTCACTGGTCTCCACCCAGTCATTAGAACTGTTACATTTGTAACAGCTTCACAGCACCTGTAAACTGCAGAGCCGGGCTGTGACGTGCGTGGGAGTCAGACTTAGATCTAATCTATTCATCCCAGAGCCCCGGAGGACTTCGCCTCTCAGATACAAAGTCCAGGAGCTTCTAGAAATTTACACCTGTACCCCGTACTCACTCCAAATCTGCCCCCCACACTCCCCCACTCACCCCAGCCATGAGGGTTCTTCCATAGTTAGACTTACGGGATGCGGGCTTTTAATAAACTCCATCTTGAAGGGAGGAGCCTTCTTTTATTATGAATTGTATTTAATTGACCTCACGTAACCTCGAGAAATGGCTCATTGTCTTCGGCCTGATTTTTTTTTTGAAACATGATATTTGAATTATATTTAGATAAAGTGGCCATTTATCATGGAGGATTATGTCCTATTGAAAATGTAGTATGTGAAATGGAAAACAGATGTTTCACATCTGAACTAAATATGTCTACAAAGCTTTGAGTTTGAAACCAATTAATTAGAAGCCGGGCGTTCTGTTTTTGTTTGTTTTGGTTGAGACAAGGTTATTCTATGCAGTCCTGGCTGGTCGGCCTGGAGCTCACTGTGTAAAACAAGCCTGCCCCAAACTCACAGGATCTGCCTGCTTCTTCCTGTGGAGTGCTGGGGTCAGAGGTGCATTGCCTGGCAGACACACACACACACACACACACACACACACACACACACACACACACAAACCAACCTAAAATGAAACGGTAGTGGTTTTCTTTCTTTTTTTTTTTTTTTTTTTTCCAGAGCTGGGGACCGAACCCAGGGCCTTGCGCTTGCTAGGCAAGTGCTCTACCGCCGAGCTAAATCCCCAACCCCAGTAGTGGTTTTCTTAAGAGAAGTCTGTCTACAACTGAACTGTCAGTGTGACTCAATGTTGTTAAAAGTTCCTGTTAAAATATACAAACCAACTGTAGATTGGCAGCACTGTGACAGAACAGACGTGAGGATGGATTTCCCTAGTATAGTGTAAAACTTGTACATACATAGTGATGTTTCTAGATGAAGGGTAAGCTGTTTCTCTAAAATCAGCCTTCTAAAAATTGAAGGCAAAACCCAAATGTTAACTTCTGGAGAGCTGGGGGCTAGCTCAGTCAGGAAAACGCTGGTAATACACGTGTGTGCCACCCCTCCCCCACTGCTGTTTGTTTTAAGATGTATTTTCTTTTGAAATATGTATACGGGTGGTGTGTGTATGTGCGTGTGTTAGCATATGCATGTATGTCTACGTGTATGTGTGTATGTGTATGTGCTTGTATGTGTGTGCTCGTGCATGTGTGTATGTGCATGCGCATGTGTTTAAGTGTGGGTTCCCAAAGAGATCAGAGATGTCAGATCCTCTGGAGCTGAAGGTACAGTGGTCGTGGGCCCCTGATGTACTAGGAACCCACGTGGGTCCTCTGTGAGAACTGTATGTGCTCTTAGTCTGAGTTTGTATGTAGCTGTGTGTTTTCAGTTCTTTAGGGTAGGTATCTGAGAGAGAGTAATTGCTGGAAAATCCTTCTAACCCATGCATGGGTTTTGAGTGGCTGCTGTACTGTTTTCCAAGATGGCTGCGTCTTTACAAAATCCTGTCAACGGTGACTCAGTTTCTCATTTCCCTACCGGCTTATGTGACAACACAAAGTATCACCGTCCTCTTTGGATTTCCGCCATCCTGGCAGTTTGGTCAAGTGGTTTCTCACTGGACTTTTGCTTTTTGTTTTCTCGCTGGCTAATGGCTTTCTTCATCTTTTCAAACTTTCTTTGGGAAAACGTCCCATTGTGAATTTTCCAAATGGGGGCTATCTGCCTTTTTATTATGCACAAGTATTTCAGCATGTGATGATGATGATAATGGTGATGGTGATGATGGTGATAGACAGGATCTCACTGTGTAGACCAGGCTGGCCTGGAACTCAGTAAGTAGACCAGGCTGGCCTGGAACTCAGTAAGTAGACCAGACTGGCCTAGAACTCCTAGATCCACCTGCCTCTGCTACCAAGTGCGGGGACTAAAGGTGTGCACCACCATGCCCAGCCTAAACATGGGATTTCTAATTGCTTATCAGTAGCTGTGACCTCAGAGTCAAGGGTCACAGAGGTCAGAGGCTGGAAGAAGTTACTCAAGTGAGTCTCACCTTTGCTGATGCATACGTGGCTTGTTTGTGGCCACACTGGACCAGTTAGGGTCAGAGCCAGGCAGGGAGGTGGTGGGTGACTGGATCACAGCAGAATGGGTGTTCATGCAGAATGGGTGTTTCATGATCTACACAGCTGTTGCTCAAAGGCAAGGACACCCTCTAAGAGATGCACTTTAGACCAGGATCTCCATTGTGGGAACACCACAGACTATGTGTGCAAAGCAGAGCATGCCATTGCTAGGCGCCGTCCCCCACTATGGGATAAACTTTCCGCTGTGGACAAAACCCTGGCATTCCATTGTGGACTGAAGCACCTCCCTTAAAGAGAATAGTACGTGTAGTAGGGACTCGTGCTGCCATCTTGGAAGGGGAGCTGAATAACTCGTCATCGAGCTGCGATCAACAGGATCGCTATTTAGATCACCAAAGGAGCAGTTGCCCTTGCAGGCCAAGGAGTTCACAGTTGATCTTGAACCCTGGTGTGAATGCTGAGCCCCAAACCCTGGTCCCCTCCGAGAGCACTGAGTCATAGGGTTTCTTATCTGAATCTTGGACCCTTGCGAGGCTGTCCGGATCCTAACGACCTCTGTGGGAGTTCATTCTTTTAAACCCATCACACAGTCTCGGAGAACCTTTGAAGGAGACGCAGCAGTGGATTTGGTTTCACAATCAAGTCACGGTATTGCTAGAAATGGACTGGCTCCTTCTGCTGAGGTCAAAGACACGTCCCATTCTGCACAGCGACATGAAGGCAAGGGTGGGAAGTGTCTCCCCGACCTTGGGCAGACAGGAAGGGAGATACAGGGCAGAGGAATAATGAGCATGCGCAGGGGAGGTCAACACAGACCGCTTATTCATTTATTTTGAGAAAGGGTGTCACTGTGTAGACCGGGCTGCCCTCAAACTCAGAGATCCATTTGCTTCTGTTTCTTAAACATCGGGATTAAAGATGTACACCGCTGTGCCAAGCCCAACTGGCTGGTATTTTCAGTGCTATTAGTTACAGCGGTCTACCATAATTAACATATAATATAACATGTAATGTATGACATATAATATAATGCATGATACATACCATAATAATATATATTATTTTATATTATATAAATTATCCTGCATCACGTATATATTACATATTATAATTATGGTTATAATGCTATATAACTAAGTCCTAGTCTGAATTGAAATTTTCTATTATTATGTCAAATAATACTTTTCCTGGGGTTGGGGGTTTAGCTCAGTGGTAGAGCGCTTGCCTAACAAGCACAAGGCCCTGGGTTCGGTCCCCAGCTCTGAAAAAAAAGAAAAAGAAAAAAAAAATGCTTTTCCTGATGGGAAAAAAAGATAGATTTCTATGTTTTTCATCTCGCAGTTGGCTTTGGCGGCAAAAGATCAAAAAAATAAATATTTCTTTAAATCAGAGGTCAAGGCTACGGCGGCAAACAGTGGAAAGGTCTGGCAGCCACCCAAGCTTTACAATGGGGATCAGTAGCACACAGTACTCCACCCTTGGAAATGGGACGTCCTGTGGAGTCATTACCGAAACGGGCAGCCCAACCCCGTGCTACCGAGGGGGCCCCTGAGCACGGCTGTGTCTGCTGCAGGTGTCACTGATGGCGTAGGAAGGGTCTGATGGTAGCAGATGTGCAGAAGCCAGTACCTGACCCTTTATTACTCAGACATGGACGGTCACCTGCCTCAAATAAATGCTTTAAGGGCTAATGCTATTTCCTGGAAGCATTAGAGAATTCTTTTCCTTCTTAGTTTTCCGTTAAACTATAGCTGTTGGTTTCTGAAGAAGGAGGTCTCACTGTGTGGCCCAGTCTGGGCTGGCTTTGAACTCATAACCCTCTTGCTTCAGCTTCCCAAATGCTGGGAATATAGATAGGTACTTTTGTATCTGCTCCTGCTAGTCCTTAGGTGAGCCCTCTTTCCTAGTCCCTAGAGAATGGTATTAAAGTGTTCAGCAGCTCAGAAATAGCGTTTTCTATGGTTTTCCTTTCCTAAATACCTTTTGTGTTATGTATATGGGCGTCTTGTCTGCACGCATGCCTGCACACCATGAGTGCCAGAAGAGGGTGCTGGATCCCCTGGAATTGGAGTTGCAGGTGGTTGTGGACCACCTCGCAGGCGCTGAGAATCAAACCTGGGTCCTCTGCAAAAGCAGCCGGCGCTCTAACCACTGGACCACCTCTCTAGCTCTCTCCCTTTCTAAACCGGCTAGGTTACCCAGTTTCTTCATTTCACATGTAGAGTTCCCTGTTGCTAAGGGTAAACTGCAGAGTGGAAATTAATCTTCTTAGCGTTTGCACCCCCAAGCTTCCCAAGGAACCCCACTCTCCTCCGGGGTGTCTGGTTACTCGCTCAGGTGGTGTCTGGGTGGGAAGACGGCACAGAGTGCAGAGAGAATAGTGGAGGGTTTGTTTCTTAAGAGATCTTCTTAACGGCCTTGAAGTGCCAAGGTTCCCTTGACAAGAATCAAGACATTTAGCCATTCTAAGTTGCCCCTGAAAGAACTAATACAAATCGAATATTAACCTCGAGTCATGGAAAGCGGAGGTTTCTTCCCCGTGGCCTCTCCTTCAGGGAAAGCTTGCTAATCTACCTAACTGCAGATGATTACAAGGGACGCCAGAATTCCCCACCGGAAGCTGAGCTGGATCCTTGCCAGCTCCGAGACAATTGCTCAATTAAACCACAAAGTTCCATGACTCGAGATGGGTAGAAACAATTCTGGCCCGGAATATTTTTAGGGTAGGTGTTACAATCATTAGCGGTGGCTTTAGGAAAAGCTACTGTTCATGGGGGTCATCGCACCAGGAAACTCCAAAAAGATGAGTAAGAGACAAAATTTGTTCCTACCTACCCAAGTGGGTTGAGTTCTATGTGGTTTGGGGGCAGAATAACTAGGTCTGTATGTTAGCGGCTCTTCTAGGCTCCGCCCAACAGTTACCTAGCAACAGCCAGTTAAGAGGCTGGCTTGCTATAAAAGGACTCTTTGGCCTCCTCCCCCCTTCTCTCCTCCCTTTCTTCCCCCCCGCCCCCCCTCCTCTCTCTCCCCTCTTCTTTCCCTCTGTTCATGTGTTCCCGGCCGGGTTCTTCCCTTCTTTCTCTCTCCCCTCTCTCTTTCTGTCCTTCTTTGACCTCTTCCTCTCTCTGCCTCTATTCCCTTCACAACCCCCTTCCCACACTCCCAAATAAACTTTATTTTATACTAGACCCGTCATATGGCTGATACCTGGGGGGAGGAGGGATGCCCCAGCCTGGGCCCCCTAAGGTGCCCCCTCCTGCCACACCATGCTGCCACATTCCAAAACATATCACTATATGCAACTGGTTTTGACTCATTTAAAGTCATAAGTGTTCTGTCATTTCACCTAGGAGTAATATGACACCAGCAACCCTTACCAACTGAAGATACATTCTCAAATATTAATTTGACCACTAGCAATGTTTAGAAAATATAATGTTCACTTAGTATCTTCCCTTGCAATTATATATGCAAAAGAATATCTTCTGACAGAAGCTATGCTGGGGTGGGGGTGGGGCGGCATCTGCTGAGTTGTAGGCACTGAGTCAGCATCTTGTACAACACAGCCCTGACCCCACACCCCCTTCATGGTGCTAGAGCTTGGATGAGGGGTAGCAAACCAAACGCAGTTAGAAGGAGGAAAAAGAAGCTACCTCTGTACTACTTGGGAAGAGTCCTGTATTCTCTGAGATGAAGAGAAACACTGGGGAACACAGTCAGCTATGGCCCTGGCATTTGACAGCAAGCCCTCACCTCACAGATCTGAGAACTGACAAGGGGTTCTAGAGCACTTCACATTGCTCCCTTAACTTCTACTTCGAAAACCTGTTTTCAAGTAGCGGATACTCTCTAAGATTGGCGACAAACATATCTATTCCCCCCCAGACTCCTTCCCTCTCGGTCCCTTTTCTATCCTAGGGACCACTGTCCCTGACCCCCAGCCTTGCCCTGTACAGCTGTCATGAGTGGGAAGAAGGGAAAGGGGGAGAAGGGGGAGGGATAGAGGACAAACAGGGCTCTAGCCCCTTAGAGGCCACTCTGACAGCTGAGAGAGGCTCGACCTCTAACCTGTAGCTCAGAGTCATGTGACCTGGGGAGGCCAAATGGGAGTCAGATATCCAAGAGTAGCAAATCCAGCTGGCAGAGAAAAGAGAGAGAGAGAGAGAGAGAGAGAGAGAGAGAGAGAGAGAGAGAGAGAGATATCCAGGCTTGCATAATCCCTGGGCAGATGTCATTATCACATTGTATAAAGATAGGCGGATCGGATCGTAAGCCGGCACAGCCCTCTGAAGTGCGCTTGACTGGTGTGAGCGAATGAGTTGAGTCGTTTTACTGTAGAAGGATTACGCAAGATGCAGATTATGCAAAACAAGGCCCAGATTATGCAGGGCAAGACGAGCAGCTTCTAAAACTGACTCTTGAGTCTAAAATTAGTTTTCCAAAGGAGGAAACAAGTTTAGAAAGAAAAATGACTCAGTGGCTGACCCCAGATATTGCTCAGCTATGGGATGAGTGACACCCGGAAGCCACAACTGGGCACGGTGGTTCACATTTACAACGCTAACATTTGGGAGGTTGTCTTAGGGTTTCCATTGCTGTGACCATGGCAACTCTTATAAAGGACAAAATTTAACTGGGGCTGGCTTACAGTCTCAGAGGGTCAGTCCATTGTCATCGTGGCAGGAAGTGTGGCAGCATCCATGGTGCAGGAGGAGCTGAGAGTGCTATATCTTGAGCTAAGACTGTCTCCGAGGTAGCTAGGAGGAGTCTCTCAAAGCCCACCCCTAAAGTGACAAGCTTTCTTCAACAACGACACACCTACTCCAACAAGACCACATCTACTCCAACAAGACCACACCTACTCCAACAAGACCACACCTACTCCAACAAGACCACACCTACTCCAATAAGACCACACCTACTCCAACAAGGCCACACCTACTCCAACAAGGCCACACTTACTCCAACAAGACCACACCTACTCCAACAAGACCACACCTACTCCAACAAGGCCACACCTACTCCAACAAGGCCACACCTCCTAATAGTGCACTCCCTGTGCAAAGTACATACAAACACATGACTCTATGGGGGCCATTCCTATTCAGACCACTACAGAGGTTCAGGTAAGAGGTTTGTCCAGACCAGCCTGGACTAGTTAGTGAGACCCTGTCTCCAGGAAACAAAGAAAGGCACAAAAAGACTAAGAGAAACTTGCATCCACTGTATCCTCTTGTAACTAAACTAAAGAAAAAGACTCATCTTTTAGAAGGTGCAGTAAACCATTTACAAATGACACATTTTAAAATGTTTTGTTTTATAGGATATTGTTCAGGGTCGAAGTTAAAAGGACCAGAACTGAGTTTAAAAGGCACCCAGCACGTCATGCAAGCGGGCCAGACTCTCTTTCTCAAGTGCAGGTGAGCGATGGTGTGGGTATGGGTGTAATAATCTACATTCCCAAGTCAAACTTCGTCCCTGACAGAAGGGTCACCTCTCAGAGTAGAAGGGAGGGGTGGCCTCAGTGGTCCCCAGGTTTAAGCTTCACATAGAGGGTTTGTCCCGTGGAGGGGAGAGCTTTATTCACCTTGAAGGAACGGTACCCAGACATTGTCACACCTTTGTCCTGACCGTGGTCCCAAAGCTCCTTTGAAGATGTGGCTTGCTTGGAATGAAGCAAATGGACACTCCAGAGTAGCCCTCAGCATGAGGCTTCCGAGCTTGGTGCTGGGCCGGGCCTCAGCCTTGACTGTGCCTTCCTTTCTCGTCTGCTTGCAGAGGGGAGGCAGCCCACTCCTGGTCTCTGCCTACCACAGTGAGCCAGGAGGACAAAAAGCTGAGCGTCACTAGATCGGCCTGTGGAAGGAATAACAGACAATTCTGCAGCACCTTGACCTTGAACATGGCGCAGGCCAACCACACGGGCCTCTACTCCTGCAGATACCTGCCTAAATCCACCTCGAAGGAAAAGAAAATGGAATCTGCAATCTACATATTTGTTAGCGGTAAGATTCCTGCCGTCTGCCTTCTCTGTGTAGCAGTGGGTCGGAGGTCTACTGCGCCTGGGCGAGAGCGTGCTTTGCCTAGTAAATGTGGTACAGGTGGGCCGTGGCGAGCCAAGCCTGGATGCAGAAGCCCGCAAAACAGACCATAATGCTTTGGGTTGGGTAGCTTCAACCAGCATTTTCTGGACCCAGCGAGTTCAGTGTTCCCTGTGGGAAGAGTCCTTGGCCTACTTAGTTGACCCCCATAATACCAGAGCAGGGACTGGCCATAGTTAGACTGAATGAGAGGGTAGGGCCAGAATTCCATGTGTGAATTATTAAGAAACTCAACGTAAGGTGTGAGAAGGTGGTCCCTTAGCATGGTGCATTCTTTTACATGTTAGGACTATAAGATGTTTTGAGGGAGCTGGGAATAAATACAGGTCAGTGGTATGTTTAAATCACTGGGTACACACACACACACATACACACACATGCATGCACACACACATGCATGCACACACACGCACACACATGCATGTACACACATGCATGCACACACATGCATGCACACACACGCACACACGCATGCACATGCATGCACATGCATGCACACACATGTACGCATGCACACAGGTTACCAGAGTGTACAGTGTGCTTGACAGCTTTCTTTACTAAATTAGTCGGTGTGGGACTGGAGAGAGAGCTCAGCCATTAAGGACACTTGCTACTCTTGCAGAGGGGCCCAGGTTCAAGACCCAGCAACTACATACGGGTACCTCTCTCTGTTACTACAGATCTACAGGATCTGACACAGTCCTTAGGCACTGCACACACATGGTACATCTACATGCACGCACGCAGACAAGTGCTGATACACATAAAATAGTATAAACCATTAATGATACTGAAGTAATAATTTACTAGGCGGAACGCTGTTACAGTCTCTCAAGACTGGGTTCAGTTGACTACACATGTTAGTTCGCGTGCACTCAGGAATATTAGAGATCTAAGAACAGGCGTATTATGGTGAGAAGGACAAAGGTGGAAATGGATCCTTTCGGTCATAATCTTGCAGTGTTGTCTTTTCTGTCCTTGGAGAATGATCAAATGAAGTGATCTTCAGAGGGAGGGAATGCAGGTCCTTCAGAAAGCGGACATTGGGAATAGAAACGATCTCTGAGAACAGTAGGCAAACTGCCCACTTTTGCTTCCCCTTGCTCAGTTCTTCCGAAACTGGAAACCCCTTAAAGATCATAACATGGAATTAATTTGCATTTCAATCAGAAACTCTGGGAGTGGGGGTGGGAGGGATAGGGCTGGAGAGATGGCTCAATGGTTAAGAGCACTGGCTGTTGTTCTTCCTAAGGTCCCGGCTTCAATTCCCAGCAACCACATGGTGGCTCCCAACCAACTGTAATGGATCTGATGTCTTCTTCTACCATTCAGGCAGAGCACTGACACAAACGAACAAACAAACAATAAATAATCAAATAGATACTTAAAAAAAAAGCAACCAGCCATGAGCCTCAATAAAAATACCCATTGTGAGTGCACCTCCTGGCAGGATAGATAGAGCCTTGTCTATAGATTCCTGAGCAGAGTGTGTGATTAATGAAGGGACAGTCATCAGCTGCATGATATTAGCAGCGACATTTTTCTAGCTACTGTCAGTTGGAATTTTCCTTCCCAGCACTGACGTTGTGCCCAGGACCTTACGCACACCATCAAGCTCACTGCCCCTGAGCTGTGTCCCTTTCGTATTTAAGGCTCTCGGTGAGTTGCCTGTCTGCCCTTGAGCTCACAGCGTAGCCCTGACAGGCCTCAAGCGTATGACCCTCCCCTTCAGCCACTGAAATAGCAGTGGTTAGGGAGTGAGCCTAACCACACTGTGCCTGGCTGTCAGCCTGAACCAGACGGAACTACTTTTACGTCCCCGATCCTCCAATTCTGTTCCTACACTTTGCCTTCTTCCAGGTCAGCTCACTCTAGGGTCTAGCCTGCCTCTAGTTTATATATAGGGTGCACACTTAAAGCTCAGAGTAGCTGTGGCCAGGGAGCTACAGGTGAGGCCACCTTCTTCTACAGGAAACGGTGTGGCTGGGAAAGGTGTAAATTGAGCCTCCCAGGCTGAGGGGGTTGCAGACACAGTGCCCACTGGCGTAACAAGCTTTGTGCTGTCTTTTTCTGGTTCTGTGGAGTGTATCCTATGGGATATGTGCTCCTTCTGGCAGTAGTCAGGAAGTCCTTTGAGGTAGGTCCTGGACTTGCACTGTCTCTTTGAGGAAGTAAGAGGGATAAAAGCATCCACATTGAGGCTCGCCACCAGTCTTTCTCCCGTGGGTTTCAAAGAGACTGGCTTGTAAGCTGACACTGAAAATACCACCACCACCACCACCACCGCCATCATCACCATCATCATCACCACCACCACCATCATCATCACCACCACCACCACCATCATCACCATCATCACCATCATCATCATCATCATCATGATCACCATCATGTCTAAGACCCTAATAAAACAATATTTAGGTGTTTTCCCTTTAACTCTTATACCATTCGGTAGATCTCACAAGTTCGTGGGATCAGCGCTTCTAACATAAACCTTCCACTCCTGCCATTTCGTCCCTGAAGAGAACCTTGGTTACTCACAGCCATTCTCATTTCAACTATAAAACAGGGCAGAGCAAGCAAAAAGCCATGCTCTGCCCTGAAGGTCAAGCCGCTGGCTACCTCAGGTGCCAGGAGGGGAAGGCCCAGATGTGTCGTGAGTGCTTTTGTCTGCCCTTTGGTCAGCTCTGTTAAGTCCTGAGACATAGCCGGAGTCATCTGTTCGACTGAGAAATGAACCGCGTAACACCCTCTGTGCGTAAGGAACACGGCGTTAAAAACGACGCTGTGGATAAATGATGGCTTAGTCGGAAGATGTGCCAAGACTGATAGCCAATGTCTGCCTTGAGATTGGTGCGGAAACAGTAGCCACCTCCTCAGGGATCGTCCACCTACTTTATTGTCTTTCTAATTAGTCTCACGGGACCTTCTTAAAGCCAAGGCGGTGATCTCCTGAACAGATGGAACTCTCCCGAGTTGTCAAAGACTTTCATGTATTTTTGTTTTCGTTACTTGAATTCTCTTCTGAGAAAATCGGGCTTTGTCTCCCATTTTTTGCTGACTGCTCTCGTGACAGTGTGTTTTAGTTGCAGGACACAAAGCTTGTCTCTCTCTCTCTGATAGTGCAGATTATCTCTAAGGTTAATGGATTCCAACCGTCTTCACCACACGCTGACTGTCCATGACTATCTTCCGGTAGCCCTGAGCATCCGTAAATGTGTTAGCATTTCATTTTAGGGGTGTATAGAGACGAGAAACCTTGTATAAGTGTATTTTGGAATACACTTGTGAACACAAGTGACCCGGGGAGGAAAAGAGCCAGGCTGTACAGCTTCTCCTACTTACTGCCGAATTCAGCTTGTGAACTAGCAAGCCAGTGTTTAGGACGCTGTAGGGTGCCCGCTGTTTCCCAGGAAGTGGCCAGCTGAGTTCTGGTGTAGACAGAGCATCTGATAGCATACAGAACACCAGTTGTCACCACTCTGACCCCGCAGCCATCCACCAAGCCTCCATCGGAATCCAGCCTTCAGGTAATTTAAGTATTCGTGTGTTGAACTACCTCAGTTGACTACTGAAGTGGCTGTCTGAAAAGCTTCATGAATATAACTTCTCACACCTGTTACATTTTCCTTTCACGGAGCAAACAAATGGCTGTGTTGATAGGGTACCGTTTACCCCACCCCTAACCCTGTTACTCCCGTTACTCCACTGTTCTCCAACAAGGGAATTCCCTTCCAACGGGCTTTTCAGAAAGCAATGGGGCTCCTGCAGTCACAGGATTACAGGGCGGTCTTAACCACCTCTGTCTCCTCTATTTCGGTGGTGGGGCCAGACTGAGGCAGGGAAGCCACTTAAGGCCTGGTGTGTCCCTCACAGAGGACAGGTGGTATTTTTAGCTCCCAGTAGAAGCGACCTGAAGGAGAGATCTGCTAAGTTTGAGGAACTCAATCAGCCTTGGTGACTGGACAGGGAAGAGACACTCCGGGTCTGTCAGAGTAGTTAGGCAGCTTGCTCTGGGTCATAGCCACACAGAGTCTTCCCTGGTAAATGACACTGGTGTAAGCCATCCCCTTGGATAGACTCTTGACATGGCCTGGACAAGGCATTTGAGTGTGAATTGCTGATAAAGTAGAATGCTCAAAGAAAAAAATGTAGCTATGGAATTTTGGCTCATAAAGAACTGAAGCCTCGCAATGCCCCTCTCGGTTGCTCCTCCTTACAAACCATTTCCAGAGCTGTGCTATGTTCAGGCTATCTGTGCCGGAGGGAGAAGATTGGGTGCACACTTAGGTGCGCTGGGGCAAGGATTTGACTAGAGGACCTTTCTAGAAGTCGAAGGATTTCTTATGAGTTTTGAGTGGACAATAGGAAGCCGACCCACAGAGTGCTCTGCACATGCTGTGCCCCAGTGTGTGTGGAGGTCAGAGGACAACATTGCGAATTGCTTCTTTTCCTTCCACCGTGCTTTCCTGGGGTCACACTCAAGCCATGTCACCAGCCCCAGGCCTAGGCTTCTCTTGGCAGGAATCTGTCTACAGATATTGGGGGCGACCTACTCTGAGTAAGACCCTGTGGTTTGTTCTGTATGGAGTCCAGAAGACCACGAGGTACAGAATTGTATAACTTTGAAATTCATTAGTTACTCTGTAGCTCACAGTGCCAGTTTGTAAGCCTTTGTAGGATTATAGCCACTTTCCTTTTATTTATTTATTTTTGAAAACTGGGTTCATTTATTTAGAAGTAGTAAATTTGAAATATATATATATACATATATATACATATACATATATACACATATATATATAATATATATAAATCCATGGAATTAGAACACTTATGAATGAATGCATAAATGAGCATGGTATTCCAAATTTAGAATATATTTTTTTTCTTTATTAACTTGAGTATTTCTCATTTACATTTCGAGTGTTATTCCCTTTCCTGGCTTCTGGGTCAACACCCCCCTAACTCCTCTGCCTCCCTTTTTTATGGGTGTTCCCCTCCCCATCCTCCCCCCATTACCGCCCTCCCCCCAACAATCACGTTCACTGGGGTTTCAGTCTTAGCAGGACCCAGGGCTTCCCCTTCCACTGGTGCTCTTACTAGGCTATTCATTGCTACCTATGAGGTCAGAGCCCAGGGTCAGTCCATGTATAGTCTTTGGGTAGTGGCTTAGTCCCTGGAAGCTCTGGTTGCTTGGCATTGTTGTTCATATGGGGTCTGAGCCACTTCAAGCTCTTCCAGTCCTTTCTCTGATTCCTTCAATGGGGATCCCGTTCTCAGTTCAGTGCCACTTTCCTTTTATTATTGCTGTCACTGTCATGGTTCAGAAGCAGTCTCTCTAGGTAATAAACAGGACCACTCTGCCTGTCCTTACTAAGACCCCAGTTAGTGCTCTGTCTCGTCCTCCAGGGGGACCTGTTGTGGAGTTTTGTTCCAAGGGTTGTCTCTGGTTCCTGCCACACTTGTCACTTTGACCCGCTGGTCAGAAGCAGCAGGTACTGATGGATTGGGCGGGTTTTGTCTCTCATGGCTCCGTGAGCACCCCAGGGTGAGCTATGTCTGCCTCAGGACTTCATGTGGAGCCTACATGAGTTTCTGAAGACGGCAGTAGTCAAAGACTGAACTGCATCTGGAAAATTCTACCTCAAACAGGTGTTCTGCAGAGTTCCTTCTGGCCTGTCTGCAAACAGCTCCATCAAAAAAACAAAACAAAACAAAATGCAAGTTTTGCTGGAGTTGCTTCATTTTGATGAAATTTTTAAAGAAGAGAAACAAAGATTTCTATCATTTATAATAAGGACAATGTCCTTTGGAATCATGGGTTTCTCACCTGCCTTGGAAAACAGGACCGTGTATATCCTGGCCGTGCACTCCTGTAGGGCTGAAGCATGGAGGAGATTATCCATTCTATCCATCACTCAATGGTGGCTGACCAGGACCACATGGCCCCAGTCCAGAGAGGAGTGGCTTAACTCAGTCACTTTCCTTTTCAGTGACACAAGACTTTGATAAAGACACTCTGGATATCTGCAGGCTGTGTCATGTCACGTGTCCCTTCAAGAAGCATTTGTGTCATTAAGCTCCAGAGGACCTCAACCGGGGTGCAGACATGCCCACGTGTGACTAAGGTGGAACTCACTCTGGCTGCCGCCATTCTCGGCAGACTTTCCGTTCATCTAGACTGTTCCTTAGGTTGCCGTCTTTCCCACTGCCAGATGTTCAGGCTGTCACTCAGTGAGAGAGAGCAATCCCTGGTGTTTGCTAGACTGCGTGTCTGAGAGATCTGGTACATGGTCCTCCAGGCCACATCGACACGCCTTGCTGACAGTGACGTATGTGTGTATCAGCAGGCGTTTTAGCAGAATTACACGCGCACTCAAAATTCATCAACACAAACGTAGTGTTGAACGAGCCGCTTGGACACAGCCTGTGGTTTTGAAGTTGATGGCTGGGGATAGAACTGTGAAATCTTCAGTTGGCGGTGGAGTCCAAAACAGTGCAATTGGCAATGTGTTATCGGCCATACGGTCAAGACGTAAAACATAATGGATTGAAACCATGAAATTTTATTTGGCTTTTTGTTGTTGTTGTTGTTGCTATTGGTTTTTTGAGACAGGGTTTCTCTGTGTATCCCTGGATGTCTTAGAATTTGCTCTACAGGGCCAGGCTAGCCTCAAACCTAGAGATCCACCTGCCTCAGCCTCCCAAGTGTTGGGATTAAAGGTGTGCGTCAAGCAATCTTTTAAGCAAAGTGACCAAGGGGGCTTTCTTAAAAGACATTCCTGGATTGTTCTAGAGTCAATACCATGAGCACAATTCCCAAGCCTTCTTGCCCACCAATGCCAGACTTCCTCCAAGCTGTGAGACAATCAAAGAGGATTATGGGGTGACTGAACTGGGGGAACCCAACAGCTCAACTGTTGTGAGGACCGCCGTGATCAACATGCCCAGAGAGGTCTCTGCCTGACCCTGTGGTCTGGTCCCTGTTCACTGCACTCTTCTTCAATGCCTGCTGCCTGGGCTTCATTGCCTCTGCCTACTCTGTGAAGTCCAGGGACAGGAAGATGGTGGGCGATGTGACTGGAGCCCAGGCCTATGCCCCTACTGCCCAGTGCCCGGACTTCAGCTCCCCGATCTTCTGCGTCCTCGTGGTCGTTCCCTGCATCATCATTTTCTCTACCACCTCTGTGGTAGCCTTTCAGTCGCTTTCACAAAGAACACCACATTCGGATTCTAGCTGCCCTGTGTTCCACAGTCCACATCTGGCCCTCTCCTGAGGCTGAGGCCTTGACCCTTTACCCTGTGTGTATGCAACTGTTACCTTCACATACCTGTCCACAGTGGAGTCAATAAAGTACACTTGGTGGCAACTCTGAAAAAAAAAAAGGCATTCCTTTAGGCGGAAAAGGCTTTAGGTGTCTGACATTTCGTAGCTTTGACACTCCTGATGGACCACCTGCCCCATCTAGAGATGTGAGGGCAGCAGTCTGTGTGGGTCCTTACAGCCCGTGGGGTGCTGACCCCCCTTTACTGTGGGATCTATTTGTTTCTCCCATCGGGTGCATCTTTCCTGAGCTACACGGAGCTGTGCGGCTGGCTGTGGTAGTCAGCGCCCATGGTACCTTCCTTTTCTACGTCAGTTAATAAGTGGCCATTGAAACGGCACCTCCTGGGCTTTTATATTGGCTATGACTCTTGCTAGGTCTTCAGCCTTGTGCAAAGTGATTGGAGGAATAATGGCTGACAGTACGGGGGATCTTATTCTCTGTTTCAACAGATACCTAGGAAGGAGCCACACCTTCTGTTTCGTGTGCGCATGTGTATGTCTGTGAGAGGGTGTGCATGAAGAGGGTGTTGACCCCAGAAGCTGGAGTGACAGGCGGTTGTGAGACGCCTGATATGAATGCTGGGCTCCCCACTCCTCTCTCCAGCGCCATTTAGGGTTTTTTGTTTTGTTTTTGTTTTGTTTTGTTTTTTAATGACTTTACTCATAGCTTACACAAAGGTTCTCACCAAAGTCGATTTGAAGAAACAGGGACCTTCGGAGTAACTTCTGCCCCCACATGGAAGCTGCCACCCATGTTCACACCTCTGTCAGTTGGTACAGCAGAGGAGGCCACATTTACCATTGTAGTCAATCAAATGTGTAGATAACCTGTTTACGTTAGGGTGACAGGGCCTCACAGTGCAACCTAGGCTCTCCTGAAGCTATGTAAACCTGGCCAGCTTTGCACTTGTGGAGATTCACTTGCCCCTGTCTCCTGAATGCTCTGGATACAACCCTGTGGTGCCGTGTCTGGCTTAGGATTCGCCTTGATGTTGTATAATCTTGAATTTAGAGTAACACACGACAGCACATACCTATCATCTTGCTGTCATGCAGGCTGATTTTGCCTCCCTAAAAATCCTGTGCCCCACCTAGTCACCCCTCCCCATCCCAAGAAACCACTGATCCGGGTTGGGGATTTAGCTCAGTGGTAGAGCGCTTGCCTAGCAAGTGCAAGAGCCTGGGTTCGATCCCCAGCTCTGAAAAAAAAAAAAAAAAAAAAAGAAACCACTGATCCTTCCTTCCCCGTTTGTATAATTTTCCTTCACCAGAATTTAGGATGTATCATACAGTGTCTATTATAGTGTCTTTCTTTTTGTAATGTCTCAGATTCCTCCATGTTCATGGAATGGCACGCCCCTTTAATCCCAGCACTGGGGAAACAGAGGCAGGCATATCTATGAGTCTGAGGCCAGCCTAGTAGAAAATGCCAAGCCAGCCAAGGCTACATAGAGAGACCCTGTCCCCAAACAAACACACACAAAACAAAAAATTCTTCCATGTTTTCTTTTTTTTTTTTTTTTTTGGTTCTTTTTTTCGAGGGGGGGCACCGAACCCAGGGCCTTGCGTTTCCTAGGCAAGCGCTCTACCACTGAGCCAAATCCCCAACCCCCATGTTTTCTTATAACTTGATATTTCTTTCCTTCCCTCATTTTCCTCCTTCATAGTCCTCCTCCTCCTTCTCAGTGCTCCTCCCCCCCCCTTCTGTCTCATGTGTCCCAGGCAGTCTTTAGCTTTGCTCTGTGAGGATGACCTGAGATTACATGCCCCAACACACATGGTTTATGCAGATCTGGGCATTAAACCCAGGGCTTCATGCACGCAAAGGGAATACTTTACTTCCTGAGCTAAATCCCCAGACCTGCATTTCCTTAGCACTAAATATATTCTATTGTCTGAAGGTACCATATTGCCCCTTCACCTACTGAAGAAGGTCTTGGTTGCTCTTTAGCCTTGGCAGTCATGACTAAGGATGCTATGAATACCCACGGCCACAGCTCTCTACTCTTCAGGGAAACAGCAGAATGTGGGATTGCTGGATTGCATGCTAGCAGTATGATTGTTATGTGAGAAATGGCCAAGCCACCTTCTGTCATGGTCACACCATCTTCCATCCCCACCAGCGATGGATAGAGTTCCGGGTGCTCTAATGCCTCACCAGCATCCGATGTTGTCTGTGTTCTGGGTTTGCGCCATGCTCACTGATGGACGGTGGTATCTTACTGTTTCAATGCAATCTTCCCGGTGGCATGATGTGAAACACGTATTCTTTGGTGGGATGTTTTGTTAGCATCACTGGACCACTTTTTATTCTTTAATCCTTCAATTTTGATCTTTAGCAGAGGGTCCTCATTTTATACTTAAAACTGTGACCCATTCTGAGTTAATTTTTGCAATCTTGTGTTTATATTCTTTTTTTTTTATTGTATGTGTCTTTTCAACAAATGCTTCTAGAACAAGTAGACATCCATTTGCAAAGGACAGTTTTTAAAATGAGTGTAAGGGCTGGAGAGGTGACCCGGCCGCTAAAAGCACTTGCTGGTTACTTACAATCATTCATAACCCCAGTTTCAGTGGATCTGACACCCTCTACTGGCCACCATAGGTACCGCAAGCACATGGTGCACATACATACATGCACCACACACATAAACTAAAAAATAAATAAGAAGTCGAAGCTTGGCTGGAAAAGAGGGCACATGAATGGCGTGGGTACATCTACCCCTTGCTTATACAAAAGGAAACAAGGCTTTGTCTTCAGAATGCTGATGGCAGAATGCCTGAGTAGGAAGTCGGGCCACAGACTGCACTGTCACGTCAGGGAGCACTTTTCAACATTGAGAGCTATCTAGGAGTGGCGTGAGCTGTCTTGGGACATGTAGACCCCACATGTGCAGGCATTCAGGACAAGGCAAGTGCTCATGGAATGACCAGATGCTCCCCTGGGTACTCAGGGCCTTTCTCATGCTGAGATATTCCTGTCATTTCTGGCTATTTTTCTCAAGCCCCTTTCCAACCCAACAAGACAAACTCCATTGCAGCTTCTATTTCCGATAGGCCAGTGTGTCAAAGCCAGTCACTTATGCTCTCTAAATATCTGTTATATATTGAGCTTCTTGTCCAAGAATGGAAATTATCAGGTAAGCCTCAGGCCCGTGTCTGGTTCCCTGTGAAACCTCTGACTGTTTGAACTCCTCCTTCTTCGGCATCTGGCTTGCCCTTCCCCAGACTTAAGCATGCAAGATTACCAGCTGAAGCCTGCAGATCGGGCTCAGGCCAGATTCCCAAGTGCAGGCTTTCTGCCGCCAGTACTTAATAACTGGAAGAGTTAAAAATCTGATTTCCTAGGTAGTTCAAAAGTTAGGCTGGGCAGTGATAGTGAGTGGTGCTTGCCTTTAATCCCAGCATTTAGGAGGCAGAGGAAGTCAGATCTCTGTGAGTTCAAAGCCAGCCTGGTCTAAAGAACGAGCTGTAGGGCTACATGGAAAAACCGCATCTCCAACATTTGCCCGTGTTCTCTCTTGACACTGCTCAGCAGTTGTGCATTAGAGCCGGCTTCTTTGGACACAGCCACCACGCCCACTGTCTAGAGGCCTGTTCTTCTGTTTGTTTTCTCTCTTTGCCAAGCCCTAGAGAAGTGTCAGTGGTATCTAGTGTGAACTTTTCAAATGAGTGCCAAACTGAGCAGACGTCCGACAACAGAACAGAAGTGTCTGCCCAGCCTGCTGGCAGTGTTAAGAAGGGATCCAGGGAGCCGAGCTTGGTTCTAACCATGAGCCTGTTATTATATACTGCCTGTCAGACTCTTCCAGGGTTATGGTTTCTCCCACTGGGTGTGGATGATGGCAAAGTATAATGGCTCCCCCCCCCGCCCCCACCCTGCCGGGTGACACAGGTGTGTCAGGGCCAGATTTTGGTGTGAGAGACAGACAGGAAACCTGAATTCCATTTTGACTTCCCCATTCCTGGGCTTGTGGAAGGTCCTTCGTTTCCTGTGGGTCTCAGTTCCCTCGTCTGTTCAAGAGAGGCCACACTGAAGACTCTGTCATACTCCTGGGAGGTTTTATGGGTTCATGTGTCCAAGGCAAACAGCAGTAGTAAAATTGGGAAATGCCTCTAATCTTGGAGTAGGAGGGTTATAGCATCTCTCTCCTTCATCCTTGTTTTTCTGTCTTTCTGTCTTTCTCCATCCCCACTCCTGCCTGCCTTCCCTCTGAGGTATGGCTCAGATGTCTGGCCAGCAGGACACAGGGATGGGCTAGCCTGGTTTGTGTGAGTACCTGGGAGGTGGAAGGCCCACCCCGTACCTAGCATTCACGCTCACTGAGACCCTCAATAAGTCAACTTAGTTTGTAGCTGCACATTAAAAAAAAAATTATACAGGTCTCATTTCCCCCTTCAGGGCAGAATTTAGAATTTAATTCCAGGAAGGAACGATCTTGCCATGTGAGGTGTGAATGTTGTGAACCAAGCTCCTAAGAACCGAGCATCCTGTGTGTTTGTGCAGAGTCGAATGTATCAAGCACGTGTTAAACTGCCTGGGCGAATGTCTTCTCCATCGGGCTATGTTGATACAGATGATGATCCTGTTTCCCTGTTAGGAGAGGGGCCATAGGAGATCAGGCTGAGCCACTGTCTCCGGCCTCTTCTTTCTCTTCTGCTGCTGTTCAGTCCTCTGCTGAAAGGGAAGCACCAGGAAGCCAAACAACTAGGCCGACCACTGCAGATAGATGGTTAGGAATGGCCTTCTCAGGGACCTGTACCTCTTACTTTGTAGCACACAAATAATGGATTACTAATATTAGGGTTTTTCCCCCTTCTTTACAATGGAATCTTGAGTAGGAAATAAAATGACCCTTGTCTGTGTCCTCTGCTCTGTCAGAAGTGTCTTGCGTAAGGTATCTGTCTTATTGGCAGAAACTGGCAAGTGGTATTGTTGAGTGTAACCAGTTGAATGTGGAGGGTTCCCTCAAGCTCCTACATTTGAATGTTTGCTCTTCTCTGGTGGTACTGAGAGGCTAGGCTCACTTGATGACTATAGGCCACTGGGGACAGACCTTGAAGATTATGGCCCAGCTTCCCTTTTTTTTTTTTTTTTTTTTTCCTTTTTTTCGAGCTGGGGACCGAACCCAGGGCCTTGCGCCCCTAGGCAAGCGCTCTACCACTGAGCTAAATCCCCAACCCCTCAGCTTCCCTTCTGGACCAGACTTTACTTCGTCAACACCACGTGAGAGGCTGTGGCATACGTTCAGCAATCTACCTTCTAGCTGATATTTAGGTCATTTCTGCTTTCTGGCTTTTTTTTATGTTTGCTTGGTTTTTGGTTTTTGAGACAGGGTCCCTCTACATAGCCCTAGTTGTCCAGGAACTCACTATGAAGACCATGTTGACCTCAAACACACAAGGATGCAACTGCCTCTGTGTCCTGAGTGCGGGGACTAAATGCGGGCCACCACCACACCCAGCATACGGTTACTTTTAATGATGCTTCAATAAATGCTCCATAGGAGCTTTGTGGGCTATAAACACCACTGTCTTGAGTGTGCACTATATGTAGAATTGCTGGTGGTAAGGCAACTAACTCTATGTCTGAACTTTTGGGGAAATATCCATTTGTTGTTGTTGTCATTGTCTGTTTTGTTTTTAGTGTGGCTGTAGCATTTTACAGTGGCTGAGGCATTTCACATTTCTAGCTGCAGTTGTTCCTCGTTGTTGCCGACATTTGTAGCTTTGCACATAGCCATTCCAGGCGGCATGAAGTGGATCTCATGGCTTCCATTAGTGTTATCCTGATAGCTCCTGACCTTGGATGACTTCTCATGTTTTGATTGAGTCCTTTGTATCTCATCTCAGGAGAAATACCAATTCTAATCTTCTTGTGTTGGTTTTTTTTATTGTGGGTTCCCCCCACCGCCAAGACAGGGTTTCTCTGTGTAGCCCTGACTGTCCTGGACCTCACTCTGTAGACCAGTCTGGCCTCAAACTCGGAGAGCTGCCTGGCTTTGGGTCACCACCACCTAGCCTTGTTTTTAACTTATGTCCACATGTGTCTGTGCGCATGTGTATAGCCTCTATGGGGTGCTGGCAGAGGCCAGAAGAGGGTGTCAGGTTCCCTGGAGGTAGAGTTATTTGGGATTGTCAGCCATCCGACGTGGGTGCTAAGAACCAAAGTTGGCTCTTTTGCAAGAGCAGCCAGGGCTGCTAAGTCATCTTTCCAGCTCCACCCTTCTTCACTCTTAAATGAGTTATTTGTCTTTGTGATCGAGTTGTAAGAGATTTTGTATTATTATTTATATAATTATGTCATAAATATTTTATATATTCTGGATCTAAGTTTGTTTATTATAAATGTGTTATATACTGCTACAAATGTAGTCAGGGTTAAATATAAGTGTATTTTTTGCATTCTAGATACGAGTGCCTTAGCAGATACAGATATTTTCCTCACCCATTTCTTTGTTTCTAGTTACTGGTGTATGATCATATTTCTTCTTCTTTTTTTTTTTTAAAGATTTATTTATTTTATGTTTATGAGTACAATGTAGCTGTCTTCAGACACACCAGAAGAGGGCATCGGCTCCCATTACAGATGGTTGTGAGCCACCATGTGGTTGCTGGGAATTGAACTCAGGACCTCTGGAAGAGCAGTCAGTGCTCTAACCACTGAGCCATCTCTCCAGCCCATGATCATATATCTTAATACCGCCTTATACTTCTGTGAAGTCTGTTCTAATATCTTACTTCCATTTATATGTCTGTGAGGTCTGTTCTAATGTCTCACTTCTGTTTATATGTCTGTGAGGTCTGTTCTAATGTCTCACATCTGTTTATATGTCTGAAGTTTGAGCCTCTTTTTTTTTCTTCTTGACTTGTCTGGATAAAAGTTTGTAACTTTGTGATCTTTTCAAAGAGTACCAGTTACTCTCCCTCTAAACAGGTTTAGCTAGTCCACTAGAAGTGACTCCTTGTATCTTCCTGTTCATCCATCCCGTAGCATTTTATGATACCCCTTTACGCTCTTCTTTGACCAGTTTGTTGTTCAAGAATATGTCAGTTCTAGTTTTATTTAGTTCCCCCAATTTTTGTTATTGATTTCTAAACAGTAGCTACATATGATTTCTTTTCTTTCAACTTTATTGAGGTTTGTTTTATGGCCTAGGAAATGCTCTGTCACTGAATTCTCCAAATGTGCTTAAGAAAAATGGATAGCTTGCTTGGATGAGTGGTGTGTTCTATGCATGTGTTAGGTATGATTGGTTTCTTGTGTTAGTCAAGTGTTTTCTTCCTGTTTGTGCTACTGACCTTCTTCTCTGAAAATAATATGGGGCTTAAGAGAAGGCTCAGTTGGTAAGCACTGGATGTTCTTGCAGAGGACCTGGATTTGATTCTTATCAGACATATGGTGGCTCACAATTACCTGCAACTCCAGTTCCAGGGTATCATATGCCCTCTTCTGGCCTCCTGGTGCATATGAACTCACAGGAACACTCACATACACATGAAATTAATTAAATAATTAAAAAATGTAGGAGGCTGAAATGTTCACCTGTTTGTTTTTATTTATTTATTTTTACTATATTAATTTCTCCCATTCTGTCAGTTTTTGCTTTTTGTGTTTTGTTGTTGTATTGGTATGCGCATACATGTTTACTATTGCTATGTCTTTCTGATAAACTGGCCCCCTTAGTATTATTAAATATTCTTAATCTCTAGCAACATTGATTGCTTTAAAGTCTGTTTTGGGGCTGGAGATGTCTTAGGACTTAAGAATACTTGTTGCTCTTCCAAAGGATCAGAATGTGGTTCACACTACCTGAAATTGCAGCTCTAGGGGATCCAACAGCTTCTTCTAGCCTATGGAGATAGCTGTATACACTCATCACACATACACACACACATACACACACACACACACACACACACACACACACACAAATAAAGGTAAATTTTATTAGAAGTCAACTTTGATGTCACGGGCACTCAATAGCTGTCTTGTGATAGCTGAAAAGCTGTTTTGGACTAATACACACTTGGCAGACAGTGTAAGTTCTGTGAAGAATTTTTACTTAATATATATATATATATATCAGCAGACCTCCCTTGAGTGTTAGGTGCAATTCACGGCATAAAAGCCTGCGTCAGTTGATGCCTGCATGCAGACATCTTCATGGGATAAAGATGTTTATCCTCTGTACTTCTTCAATCATTGAAAACCACACCCTCCTCAGAGTCCTCATTGCCAGGACTTGGCAGCAAATAAACATGAAAGTTAATCAGGAAAAGGTCCGCACATAGCTTTAAGATGTATGTCTGCTAGGAAACAGGTTACTTACTGTTTGGATCTGCTCCCAAGTAAAAGAAAAAGGGAGGGGGGCTTTTAAATTTTGCATGCGCACGCACTCGGGGGTGAGGTGGGGTGCATCAGTGCATCAGATGCAGTGCATCAGTCAGAACCGGGGTAAGGACGGCATTCTCTGCACTGTGTGCTTTAAGTTGTCAGCACGATTTACAGGTCCCAAAAGGAAAAAAAAAAGCCTCAGCACTGGCTTCTTACTCCTTCAACAAGCACCCAGGCTGATTCCCGGAAGTCACTCTGCAGTGCTGGTCATGGGTAGATGTCATTTTTAACTTTGTGACTTAGACAAATGTGTCCTTTGGGAGTAGTAAGTGGTTTTACTGATGATATTAATGAAACTTAAACCTCTCCTGTGTCTATAGACCAGAAAAAAGAAATCGTTTGTATTACGTCAGGCAAGTTCTTTCTCAGCCCTGCCTTGAAGCAAGGTGCAAGAGAAATGTAATCTTAATAAGCACAGAGAGTGGAGTGCGTGCGCGCACGCGCGTGTGTGTGTGTGTGTGTGTGTGTGTGTGTGTGTGTGTGTGTGTGTGTCTGTGTACAGGCACAGGGTCATTTGCAGCCGTGGGTTTATAATGCCACCATTGATGTTGTATAAACAGTGTGGTTTTAGTTGTTTGGATGGGCACAGAATTTTTGATCTTCTAGTACCTTTGAGTCCTAGTTGTCCCGTTGCTCACATTGAAACTGGCCTTTGGGAGATAATACCGAGAGTGAAATTAAGTGTTTGGTGGCGTCCAGAGAAGGGACAAAGAAACTCTCAGGCAAAGATGACTCTATTTCCCCTTGAAATTGCCATTTCATTAACCAAGAGCCCCATGACACCCTCGCTTACCATTTCCTCTAGAAACAACCGTTTGTGTCCGTGTCCTTTGTTGGAAAGGGTCCGTCTGAGAAGATAGTAAATTCAATGAAGGATTTACAGTTCAGTTAAATGAATTAAGTGGTTTCCTGGTGTTTCTGCTTACCTTTGAGACTCACAAAAGAGAGAGAGAGGAAAAAAAAAACTTGTAGGAAGAAAAGGTCCCCTGGCCTGCTGGGTGTCCGCCTCAGCAACTTATCCAGAGGAGGATTTCATTCTGACAAGCATCCCTTGTCTCCAACACATTCATTTTCTCTTTCCTCATGCTCTCTGCCCACGGAGAATTCCTAAGCAACAAACAGCTTTATTAACCGTGTCAGTCAAAGTGGAAGCCAGGCCACGATAAACGTGTTGTTTTCCTCAAGTGCAAATGGACGATGCTTTCTAATCAGAGTTCTAACTTCAGTGGTTATTATTAAATGATATATGATCATTCTAGAAAAACCAGCAAATAGAATAACCCAGCTGGGTATTAGAGGCAGAGGAAAGATAATCTCCGTGAGTTCAAGGCCAGCCTGGTCTAGGTCTATATAGGGAGTTTCAGCCAGAGCTACATAGTAAAACTGTCTCTCTCTCTCTCTCTCTCTCTCTCTCTCTCTCTCTCTCTCTCTCCTCTCTCTCCTCTCTCTCATATCCACTCACACAAATAGAAGAGGAGAAGGTAGAGAGGGGAGAAAATAACTCATAAAACCAAAACCTTCCCTACTTCCTGTACACCTACCCCCAATTTCTTCTTAAAACAAACAAACAAAACAAAAATATCAAAGCAAGGTGTCTAGCTAAGTAGCTAAGACTGGTCCTTTGTCCTGCTTCCATGACTCATGCTGGAATTGTAGATGTTCACGGCCCACCAACCCTGGTTTTCTGTTCTCTGCTGGAAATCCACTCATGTCTAGGGCTAGTGTGTTCGTCCCTTCCCTCCCATGCTCCCCCAGTACCTGTCGGGAATCTGCTGTCCTCTCCTACCACTCCCTGTTCTGGTTTCCCAGCATTCCTTGGCTTGCAGAGGTCCGCATCAGTCTCTGCTTTGGTTTTGGGATTTGTACTGTGGGTTCAGGGCCCACTCTCCTTAGCTTAAGTAGCTGAACTGTTTCCATGTGGGCTCACTCAGAAGTACACGGGACCTCACCAGTCCCACCCTTAACAGCCCCTGTGCAACCGCTGTGGGTGTTTGACAACCCATCACCGATGACAGCTCTGGGTTCTCTAAAACTCCTGTTAGCACCCAGTTTGGAGAGGACCAGCCAGGCGGCAGGTCTGGGGTCTCTTCCTTCTTTCATACAGGACTTGTGGCCCCCAAAGGCCAGGTCTGGGAGACGAGAACACAAACAGTCTTGAAGGGATCGTTATTTGAGGAGATCAGTGAGTTCCTGAAGACAAGAGCAGAGTGGGCAGCGAGAAGTGTTTCTAGGAAAATCTGGTGCTCGCTCTGGTTGCCGGGGGAGTTACAGAGGAAATAGAACAGTAGTTTGGAATCCTCCTTGCTCTAAGGGGCAGCGCCACGCTTTCAAAGGAGATGTTTTGCTGACTGGCAAAGACCTCTCCGCAAGCTTTGTTCTTAGCAGATAAACCTTGCCCTTGGAAGAAACAGACCTAATCACCTATGAAATGCATGCATTTCCCAGCCGGCTTCCTCGGTCATTCCTAGGCAAGGTCTAGAAAGCCTTCAAGTGCTGCTGTTGCCATTCAGATGCTAATCCGCTCTAGTCTGCTTATTTCTGCCTTGCCCTGACTCTCGCAAGTAGCAGCACCTGTGTTTCTCTGGCCGTCACAAAGGCCCTGGATGGTACTTCCCAGGCACTTAACATAGCTGAGGTTTATACAGAGTTCCCCCCACCACCACCTCCTTCTCCCTCATTGCACTTCAATAGCTTCGGTGGTCCCTGTAACCTCACTGCATATCAAGGCGTCAGGGTAAATCCCACCGAAGCCAGGGACTAATACGAAAGTGCTTTGGGGACAGGCACAAAGAAGGCCAGGTTCAGTGGCAAAGTGCACTTCTGCACAAAGAGGGCAGGGCAGGTGTGGCTTCAGCAGATCTGAGGGAAGGTCTTACCAGCTTAGGCGCTCAATTACTTCTCTGTTTTTTCCCCTCATTCAGATGCAGGGAGTCCTTTCATAGAGATGCACAGTGACATACCCAAACTCGTGCACATGACAGAAGGAAGAGAGCTCATCATCCCCTGCCGGGTGACGTCTCCCAACGTCACAGTCACTCTAAAAAAGGTAAAACTCAACGAAGTCACTCCCAGAGTGTTTTGGGTTTTTTTGTTGTTGTTGTTGTTTTTGTTTTGTTTTTTTTTTTGCTTCAAATGGGTGCTATAGCATTTTTTTTTTTAATGTCTCTGGAATAACTTTCTGTCTGGGCTTCCCAGTAGACTAATCCGGAACATCCTTGTCCTACCAAGAAACATTACTACGAGTTACTCTGCCCACCCCCCATACCTAAATGGGGTCAAATGATAACGCCATAGGCATAAATCAAAAGCACGGTCATTTTGATTTATTGTCATATATCCAAAAGAGACAGTCAGCTGTGTCGCTCACGTTGATAAGCCGGTGTCTGAGTAGGGTACCCACTGCTCAGGGACCTAGCACCAGCTTACGTCATCATCTGTCCCCCACCCCCACCTGCTGCCACCAGGTGTGGGTGGCGTATAAAAGGACTATCTACCACCCCAGTTCTCTCTCCCTGTTCTCGTGAGTTCCTGGCATGTCTCTCTCCCCCTTCTGTTCTTCCCTGCCCTCGTGGCTCTGTCTGCCTCTACCTCTCCTCCAGGTCCTCACTCCTGTCCCTTTCTCCAAACAAACCCCCTTATACTAGATCTGCTGCATGGCCTGGTTTCTCAGGGGAGACCTTGGTGTGGGCCCACAGGGTACCCTCTTGCTCTGTTCTATTTAATAACACCATCGAAGGGGTCACTGGATCTCCTGCTCGGGATGCGCACATAAGGAGCCAACCTTAGGTCTAAGTTTTGCTGCGTCCTAGTGACAAAGGCCTGGATGGTACCCAAACTTAATCTCTTAGGGGGAATGGGGGACGAAACCCATCCCTGAGACTCCTCCTCAAATTCCTTAGAAAAGGAAAGACATTTACAGTGAAGCCTAATGAAGATTCAAGGAAAACACCAGACTCATCCAGGAGTCAGAAGGCTCCTGGAGCCACTTACAAACGTTCCCATGGAGAAGCTAGGAGGGTAAGGACCAGCCAGCTCCGACTCCCACCCCCACTCCTCTACTTTCACCCAAGGCAGCACCTAGTCAGTCTACACAAGAAGTGGCTGGCATATTTTTGGCAGTGACTGTAGTTGGGAAGCCAGATGAATTTTGGCTGTGATTCATCAATTTCTGACGTATCCCTCAGGGACAGATTTGAGCTCCCATCCCATCTGTGACCTGTGACCTGTGACCTGTGACCTGTAAGGTGTCAGGGCTGGGAACAGCCCTCAGTTCAACTGCTCGAGAAAATTTCTAGGTTCCAGGTTGCAGGGGACTCCTGGCCACGCAGGACCGTGAAGTCAAGCTTGTGACTTCCCACTCAGTGTTCCTCCCTGAATGATCTGGTGTGTTGTGTAAGGGGGCTGGAACCACAGGGCTAACTGGTTACTGCAACACCTTATTAGCGAGCCGTACAACATGTGAGTACAAAGCCGTAGATTATAGAATGTTCTAGATAAAGAAAACACATGGAGATAACCCTCCAGATCCAGTGGACAAGGGGGCGGTCGCCTCTATTCAGCACCTAGGCCATCTTGCTGTGTGTGAGAATTCTCACCATCAGCCTGATGAGGCATCTGGGTCTGTCATGGATGGGTGCAACTTGTGGCCAAGACTGGTTATTAAGTCTCAATAATCGTTATGACTTAGCACAGTCGAAATATATTTTCCTCTGCACAAAGAAAAATAAAGAACTAATGCGAACAAACCAGCATTTTGACCCGTGAGGTAGCTTTCACGGTAAATGAGAAGCACGTTTTCTCCTATTGCCCTGGCACAGTACTACGGGGACTCGGCTGAGCATTTCTTCCTTCTTTGCAGTTTCCATTTGATGCTCTTACCCCTGACGGGCAAAGAATAGCGTGGGACAGTAGGAGAGGCTTTATAATAGCAAATGCAACGTACAAAGAGATAGGACTGCTGACCTGCGAAGCCACAGTCAACGGGCACCTGTACCAGACAAACTATCTGACCCATCGGCAGAGTAAGTGCTGTCCTGAGGGTGTGGACACGGGACACGGTCAGTCGTCTGAAATCTAGCCTGCGAGATCGCCATTCTTAACCTTTCCCCCCCACTTTTGCTTGCAGCCAATACGATCCTAGATGTCCAAATAAGCCCGCCGAGCCCCGTGAGATTCCTCCGTGGTCAAACTCTTGTCCTCAACTGCACCGTCACCACGGACCTCAATACGAGGGTGCAGATGAGCTGGAATTACCCTGGTAAAGTGAGTGGAGACTTTTCTAGTTCTTCCTAGGCACTGTTTGCAGCTGCTTTGACCAAGTGAAACCCCACTGGGTTTTTGAAGTGGGAAAACTTAGAAAGTCCTGCTCCCAGGGTGGTGCGGGTGGACAGGAAAGAGTCAGTCAGATTTGAATGGTTCCTCCCTTGCCTGCCTGTCCCTGAATTCGATAGGGCAGATCCTGGCTTTGATGTCTGGGGGGTTGTTTTGAAGGGTACAGGCTGCTGTTTCCACTGGTGAGTCTGGAAAGCAGGGGGAGGGGGGGGCAGCATTTCAGCCTTGGAAACGGTGAGTTACGATTTCAAGATGAGAGAATTTATCACCAAATGCCAGGCAGGGACTATCTTTTGTCATAACAACTTTTGAAGAGATTGTCTTTGTCAGTGCATTCATGGAAGGTTCTAGCAGACAGTCGGGCACCTGATTGCAGTGTGTTTGCTAAAGACACTCCAACCCAGCCACCCAATACTGCATTTGTTAATTGTCAAAGGAGCAATTCTGTCCTTCAGAAAACCTGAGGAGAATGAAGGCAGAGTCGGTTTCCTTAGTCAGGTGAAACATCCTTGCAAGTACCGGTTATTCACTGACGTACACAGACGGGAAAGCGGTGATAAGCCAGAAAGAACATTCTGGCAGGAAGCCCGCTCTCCCTTCTCCGTGCCAGTGTGATTTATGTAGCATATCCCAAGGGCAGGCGTTTGTCATGTTACGCAGACTGCCAGTCAAAATTAATTTACCATTAAATGATAGACAAGAAATTAATGCTTCAGCTCCAACCTGGTTTTGCCGACTTTTTTCTTTTCTTTTCTTTTCCTTTCTTTTCTTTTCTTGCTTGCTTTCTTTCTTTTTTCTTTTTTACCCCCCTGTGGAAATAGAAAAGCTTTGCAACAAAAGATGTGATATGGCCCCCATGGGAGTTCTATTTTCTGTAACTACTGTTCCTCCATTTAAATTTAAATAAAAAATGTTGTTTCATGAAGCAATACTTTCTGGTAGAAATGAAATATTCTCAATGAATGGCAAGAGGGAAGAGAATTTTATCCAGTTCTTATTGCTATTAAGAATATTGAAATAGGGGTTGTGTGTGTGTGTGTGTGTGTCTGTGTGTGTGTGTGTCTGTGTGTGTATGTCTGTGTGTGTCTGTGTGTGTGTGTCTGTGTGTGTGTCTGTGTGTATGTCTGTGTGTGTGTGTCTGTGTGTGTGTCTGTGTGTATGTCTGTGTATGTGTGTGTGTGTGTCTGTGTGTGTGTCTGTGTGTATGTCTGTGTATGTGTGTCTGTGTGTGTCTATGTGTGTGTGTGTGTATGTGTCTGTATGTGTTGTGTGTGTGTGTCTGTGTGTGTACATGTGCGTGTGTGTGTGTGTGTGTGTGTGTGTGTGTGTTGAGAGGGGTGCTGAAGAGATGGCTCAGTGGTTTGTGCTCCTCTGGAGGCCTCATTTCAACTCCCAGCTCCCCCATGGCACCTTTCAACTGTCTGTGACTGCATTCCAGGGAATCCTTGGCACCAGGTATGTACCTGGTGCATGACGGCCAAATGCACATACACATAAAATAAAATAGGTAAAGCTTTAAAAAAAGGGGGGGCTCTCTTTTTTGATAATGGGGACTGGGAAGATGGCTCAGGGGTTGAGAGCACTGGCTGTCCTTGTAGAGGAACTGGGTTCAATTCCCAGCACCCACATGGTGGCTCCTGGTCATCAGTGGTCCTAGGGAATCTGATGCTGTCCTCTGGTGTCCTCAGGCAGCAGACACGCTCATGGTGTACAGACAGACATACAGACAAAACACACCCACACAGGAAATGAATGAGTTAATAACCATTTGAACACAGTATTAGTACTCTACCTGCCAAATACCAAAAACCTTCTAAAGACGGTGCTGCCCAGTGGAATTTTCTGTGGTAGGCGTATTCCGTGCTTGTCTTGTACAATAATGAAGTTAGCACTGCGGCCGATGAGCACTCGATGTGTGGCTAGGTAGCTGCGGGGAGGAATTCGTCATCTTGATTGATTGTATTGAACAGCCACGCACAGCTAGAGGCTTCAGAAGTGGACAAGGCACGTGTGGAGGCCCAGATGAGTCGCTTCCCAAAGCACAAGCCACGTCGACTCACTTGGGGAGAAAACTCTTCAGAGGGGGAAGTCGAGCCCCAGGCGGAGGGAGTGGCCGAAAGGCTCCTGTGCCTGTTATCCTGGGGACCGATTCTGACCTCACACAGCAGTGACTGGCAGTTGTATCTTTTGTTATTTCTGAGAACGATGCAGACAACCTAAACATGTCTGTACTAATAGAGAACTAAAAGGTGGATGAAAGTCGATTGGGCAGGACAGAGGGGACTAGGCTCAAGACCCTCAGGTCTGTGTGGACAGCGTCCATGTCTTCTCCCACGACCCTCCCCAGGGAAGGGCTTAAGAGGAGGAAATGAGGTGCTATGTGCTATAAGAGGAAGTAGTGAAGGAGAACAGGGTCAGGCCACCATAGCCAATCCGACCTCCAAACGTGCTCTTTCCCTGAGATAAGGGACAGGACCCTGCAGATGATGGCTGAAATTACCTCTGGGCGTGCACATCCCACACTCGCTCGCCAGGATTTAGCAGAAAGTGATGCGCATTGCTCAAGATGATGAAGATGGGGTGGTTGAAGGCACGACTTGAATTTTCCTTCTCATCGGTAGGAAAGAGAGTTTACATTTGTTCACAGAAACACCACCCCTGGGTGTGTGGGGGGGGGGATGGCTACTATTTAGAGAAGAGACCCTATAATGGAGAGGAATCACTAGCTGCATACCCGAGAGACCTCGTGTGCCGTGGCCAGTTCTCTGTCACTTCTGCTTCCTCTTTGAGAGCGAAACAAAACCTCTCAGTCCCTGCAGGCGCTCACGTAAAGCAGCTGACAGATGTGATGACCACTTAAACAGATGAAATGCTGACACAGAGGTTCAATGCTTCGTGTCTGACACACATCTAGACAGAGGCATAGTTTCCAAACGGTTTGCCTTGGTGGATCTGATGTGCCTCCTAATCTTGAAGGAAAAAAAGGAAGGAAGGAAGGAAGGAGGAGGGAGGGAGGGAGGAGGAGGGAGGGAGGGAGGAGGGAGGAAGGAAGGAGTCAAAATACTGATTTGAGGGGTCGATGAGGTGGCTCAGTGATGAAGAGCACTGATTGCTCTTCCAGAGGTCCTGAGTTCAATTCCCAGCACCCACATGGTGGCTCACAACCCTCTGTAATGGGATCCAATGACCTGTTCTGGTGTGTCTGCAGACCGCTACATCGTGTACTCATATGCGTAAACTAAGCAAATCTTTAAAGAAAAACACTGATTTGAGGAGTGCTAAAATGCTGTGACTTTCAGCAGGAGCAATGCTGACTTCTACACTCATTGTGCACTCTCTCTGTAGGCAACCAAGAGAGCATCTATCAGGCAACGGATTGACCAAAGCAATCCCCTCAGCAATGTGTTCCACAGCGTTCTTAAGATCAACAACGTGGAGAGCCGGGACAAGGGACTCTACACTTGTCGTGTGAAGAGTGGGTCGTCATTCCGGACTTTCAACACCTCTGTGCACGTGTATGGTAAGCTGACTTAAGCACGACACTTTCTGAGCACTCCGGGCACTAAGAGTTGGAGTTGGGGGGACGTCCATGTGGCTAAGAGCTAGGCAACTACGAATGAGCACTGTTTTCTCTTGAGCCCTGGAAGGCAGAGTAAGCTCATCGAGTACTCTTTACCTGGAATACTTTTGGGGAGAGTAGGTGGAAAGATTGTAGGAGCCCAAGGTTGGAGAGGACCAGAGCAAAGCAGTGTCTTCTGAATGCGACAGGGCTGCTGCACTCAGTTCACAGCAGCTGTGACCGCCTGTGCAAGATCTGCACAAGACCGAGCCAGTCGGCATTCCTGCAGGGGTGGGAAAGGGATTCACAAGCCCATGCCTCTGACTGAGGAGCTGTGGACAGCTGATGGCTCTGGGGGAAGGATAGTCAGTTTTCTTTAATGGTGTGGGGTCTGATAGGTCAAGGATGCTCCGGTAGATGGTCCCATAGCCATAAGATTATGGCCAACACTAATAGAAGTTAATGGGTTTTTAAATAAAAGAGAGGATGTGAAATTGGGGTGGGGCAGGAGCTGGGGGTAGACCTTTAAGGAATTTACCTGAGGAGTAAGGCAGATGAACACGATCAATGTACAGTGTGTGGCATTCCCAAAGATTAGTGCTGACTTTAGAAGTTTACTGCAGCTAGTTTACTTCCGGCTCGAGTAGGTTGTCAGATGGTCATGAATCCCTCACTTACCGTTCCGTGTAAACAAAGCAAGAGGGTGTTGATCATGTTATCCCTTTATCTGGAGAAAATTCCCCTGACTCTCCCATGAAGTCGGTGTAGAAAAATACGATAAATTCCTCAGAATTAAGGCTCCTTTACCACCCCCACTTTAATGGTCATGAAACCCCCAAACAGTTGCTTAATTCTAGGTTGTAGATTCTATAAGGGCAAGTGAAAGTCAGGAGCTATCTGTCCTTTTAGTTCTCACAGCTTGACTTTCCAGCCCAGAGTCTTTCTCCATCTTCCTTATAGCAGCTGGGTAGATTTTAGAACTACTGTCTGTCCCTCGTTATTGTGACAGATGTAGTTTGATGCTCCTGTTGGCGGATGACCACTCTCGGTCTCTAGGATTTGCTGGCCCAACTCTTGGACTTGCACTCCATCAGTGCTCATCGGTTGACTGTATGCATCTCCTCTTAGTGAGGGAGTGAGCTTATGTTTGCTCGAATGAATGCTTCCCTCACACATTGTCATTTCTTCTTTCAAAGAAAAGGGATTTATCAGCGTGAAGCATCGGAAGCAACAGGTGCAGGAAACCATAGCAGGAAAACGGTCCTATTGGCTGTCCATGAAAGTGAAGGCCTTCCCCTCGCCAGAAGTCGTATGGTAGGGTCGCAGTCATTTTCGTGTCCGTTAAGACATTTTCCGTAAGCTGGAAGAGGATGGAGTTGAGCCACTGGCATTCCTGAAAGAGACACTAAGAGAAGTTGCCTGAAGCAACTGTGGAGAGCTGTACACCGTGTTGGCTTCTGGGTGGTGGCACTGGGGAGGGATGGATGGACCAGGAAGCAGTGCCCAGGGGTAACGCAAGACTTAAGGGTTTGCCTGCTCATAATGACTAATTTCCTGCTTCTCAAAACCTTCCTGTGATGTCAACACTCTCTGAGATGCGTTGGGCAGTAACTTGGTTGCATCTCCAATGTGTAGCATGCTCTATTAACCCCGAAGAAATGGGCCCTTGTAACGAGGAGGCCAAAAATAATTCCCTTCTCTGAGGCTGCCTTGAAAGTCCCAGCTTTGTTTTAAAATTTCAACAGACATTGATAGCAGCAGCATTTACTCGTTTGTAGGTGCGGACAAGTGGACCTACTTGAATTAATTGTGGTTTTCTTTGGCTTGAAGTCTGCATATTCAGAAATGCCTTACCCAATTTTTTTTCCCCCTTCAAAAGTCAGACCAGTATAATACCAATGTAAAACAATGCAATCTGTTTAGAATCTGAAGTCATTTCGTTGAATTACTTTTCAATGCCATTATCTTTGGCTTAAATCGCTCCATTTTAAACAAAAGGTTTAACCACTCACTGTTGATTAGGAAAACAATCCGTACAGCACAGAAGCTCCGCCATTTTGGAGAATCCTCCCCAAAGCTTGTCTGGTCCCAGCCCCTCAGTGTTTGTTTGCAGCAAACTCAAATACTTACTAGGGAATTAAAGAACAGATTACAACTATATACTATTCCTTCATAGCACTGTAGTGGGAAATTAATGGATATTTTTGTTTCATAATATCTAAGAAGTTATTAAGACCTCATAATTGTCTTACTAGACATACAAAATGTAATTTAAGAAAGAGTATTAAATTTAATATAACAGTTCATAGTAATTTTATGACCAGGAAAAGCACCCTCACTCTTTCCTGTCTGAACAGACCCTTTGTCTATTCATGACGATTTCCTTAGTAACTACCTAGCAAGGAACAAATAAAATAAAATATCCATTTTTGAAATACTGTCTTGTTAATAGTAACTGAGCAGTACTAAAATAATGTTTGTAATCATAAAATACGGCATGGCTATTTTGATTGCCTTGGAACTGAGGTCCGTAGAGTGTGTTGTGTCCCCAGGTCTGCGGGCCTAAGAACCATTTCTGCCTCTTTCTCCAGCATGGTGCGCGTCCTACAAATGAAAGGGCCCATTGAAAGAACTGCACATTTAAATCAGGGGCTGGAGAAACGGCTCAGCGGTTAAGAGCGCTGGCTATTCTTGTAGGGGCCTGGATTCATTTGAGAGGCAGAGGCAGGTGGATCTGAGTTCACGGTCAGCCTGGCCTACAGAGTGAGTTCTGGGATAGCCAAGGCTACACGGAGAAACCCTGCCTCAAAAAAACCCAGAAAAATAAAAGTAAACAAACAAACAAACAAACAAACAAAATAGAAACAAACATTACAAAAACAATGAAATGAAGCCATAGACTATCTGAGTTCGAAGGGCCCTGAGAGCTTCTAGAAACGTGCAGATAGGGCAGAGCCAAGCCACCTGACTTGTCTAAACAGATGACATCAAGGCATTGATTTTACATTCAAAACAGTCTTAAATTCCTGTTGCTTGGTGCCTTTGATTGTTCTTCGCTGCAGTTTCTCTACGGACAACCGGTGTGACCATTTGTGTAATTAATAAGAACGCCACATGAGCCCACAATAGGAACCTCTATTTTTATTTTTATCAGATCTAGTCGATCCGACTTACTTGGGTTCTCATAACTGCTCTTTGTTTTGGTTTGGTTTTGGGTTTTTTTTTTTGTTTTTTGTTTTTTGTTTTTTTTTGAGGCGCAGTTTCTCTGTGTAGCCCTGGCTGTCCTGCAAGTCCCTCTGCAGACCAGGCTGGTCTTGAACTCAGAGCTCCCCCTGCCTCTTCTGCCTCCCCAGTGCTGGGAGTAAAGGTGTGCGCCACCACGCCCAGCTGAGTTCTTGTACTTCTTAGGGAGCCTTAAAGAAAACACTTGACAAAGAGCTTGATGGACTAAGTCAGACCGGAACCTCTGAATTAGTACTTACATCCCAACGGGCCACCAGCACCCCTAAGGGGACAATAAATCACCAACACCCCTAAGGGGACAATAAGCCACCACTTTCTTTTCTTCATTTAGCTTATTCCATCCTCTTTGTGAATAAGATGAAAAGTCACCCAGTCTATAAACAGTTAGTGCCCGAAGTTGTTAAAAACAAAAACCAAAAACCACTGATGCCCAAAGCCTGGCCACTAATCCACTTGAGGTTGTGAAGAAACAGCACGTGCCGTCCAAGTGACACCAGGTATTGACTGGAGTGACTAATGCACCATGCTGTTAACCACAGGTTAAAAGATGGCGTACCCGCAACGGAGAAATCTGCTCGCTATTCGGTGCATGGCTACTCGTTAATTATCAAAGACGTAACTGCCGAGGACGCAGGGGACTATACAATCTTGCTGGGCATAAAGCAGTCAAAGCTATTTAGAAACCTCACTGCCACTCTCATCGTAAATGGTAAGTGTAACGTCCGTGTGAGATCTGGGTCCTAGGGCCAAGTCAATGACCATTTTCCAGTTCAAGAGTCGGTATAAGCTATCAAAGAAAGCTTTAAAACAATGATTCTTGAGTTTATTTTAGTATATGAGTGTTTTGCCTGCTTGGTGTATCCATGTATGTACACCACATGCTCGCCAAGTGTCTGAGCAGGTCAGAAAAGGATGTTAACTCCCCTGGAACTGGAGTTGCAGATGCCTGTGACCCAGCCTGGGAATCGAACACAGGTACTCTTGCGAGAGTAACCAGTGCTCTTAACTACTGAGCCATCTCTCCAGCCCCGCATACATTTTTATAATCTTAAACCACTTCTAGTGATTGGGATGAAGTTCAATAGTAGAGTGCTTGCCTTGTAAGTTCAAAGCCCTGGTTCAATCCCTAGCACCACAGAAGAACAAAAGAAAAAAGTACCACACTGTCCCTGTCATAACCAGTCATAACCATTTTACTGAGAGAGAGAGAGAGAGAGAGAGAGAGAGAGAGAGAGAGAGAGAGAGAGAGAGAGAGAGAGAGAAAGAGAGAGAGAGAGAGAGTGTTTCTATATAGCCCTGGCTGTCCTGGATCTAGCTCAGAGATCTGCCCGCCTCTCTACTTCCGGAATGCTGGGATTAAAGGCGACCACCAACACCACATGACTATTCATGCTTTCTTATCTTTTGTACTCAAGGGATCACCAATTCAGTAGTCACACTATGGAATCAAATATGCATTTTTTTCTGTGTAATGTGAACATTTTTGTGGTGTTGCCCCCCCTATTCCTGGCATCAAAACCAGTGTGACTGGTCTCTCATGTGAACTCTAGGAGGAAGTCCTTGGTTCTGCCCTTGACTTCCATCTACTTCTCTTCCTCTCTAGTGAAACCTCAGATCTACGAAAAGTCCGTGTCGACCCTTCCAAGCCCACCTCTCTACCCACTGGGCAGCAGACAAGTCCTCACTTGCACCGTGTATGGCATCCCTCAGCCTACCATCAAGTGGCTGTGGCACCCCTGTCTCTACAACCACTCCAAAGAAAGGTAGGGAGAGTTAACGTCTTGAGTAATTTTCGAAGATTGACTAGATTCTTTAATGGCCACAGCTGGAGTTTACCAGATGTATCAATTTGGGGCAGAGGCTTTCCATGTGTTCCAGCAGGCAGATAGTAGCAATTCCTTCTCATTGACGACACCCTATCCTTGGGACAGAGCCAAGGTTTCCCTGGGACCAAGGAGCTGTTATGTGACTCAAAATTTGCACGCACCTTTTCCCAGTCCAGTAGCCCTGCCAAGAGATCTCCCTCTCCGTCAGTCACCCTAGTCTTTCCACTCTTCATTGGCTGGAATCCAAGGTCTTCCTAACACACAGCCACCGTTTCCTATTTTGGGCTCGGCTCGTGCTTTCCCATGTGTCTGAATTTTGCTTCCACCCATTGTCTGTCTCCTAAGAAGTCGGTTTTTTTTATCAAACTCCAAGGCGCAGCTCTTAACGTTACCTTCCCTGTGAACCCTCCCGACTGCCTCGTTCCAGCTCACTTCTCCCTCCACAGTAAGGGCGGCAGTTGTCATGCGCCATTATGTTGGCCCGTGTGCCCAGGTCTGTCTCTCCCTCAGCTCTGGATCAGCTAACCGCAGTCATTTAGTGAATGCTCGGTATGAGCTTGTACAATGAAGGCAAGCCTACCCTCTGACAAGCACCCGGCCTTTTCCTTGCATCCTGCCCACGACTGATCCTTGTTTGTTTTGTTTCTGGCTGTTTAGTCTGGAGAGATGATACCTGGGATAATTCATGGGAGGGAATTGGAAGAACAGGAATAGAATGGCCAAGCACAACCGGGAGACTGAAACATTGAAAGTACCCGAGGGTTATACCCATCTCGTCTCTGCGTTGCTTTTAACTCTGCCTGGCTGGAGAATGTCGGGTGTGGGGGGGCATCACTATTAAACTAAAGCAAGCAAACTCCCAAACTGGCCTGACAGAAAGCAAGCACGGGGTAGTTCCGTGATGGCTATTTGGTTTTCCAGGATCTTCCCACCACTGTGATTCTCCATCTATGTCCTCATCCCTTGTTTGGGACACAGCATGATAATAGTGGAAAATTACTGGTGAGGGATGGAATTCATGTGAAGCAGCTATTTCCACATAAGTCTGATTTTTCATTTGAGAGTCATTCCTAAGAATAGAAATAGATGTTGCAAAATATTTAGGACTTGTGAACATTTCATTGAGAATACAAGAGAGTGAGCCACTGTGATTTTGTATTACTTGGCTGTTTTGATTGAGCGTCCATACTTAGTGGATCTGTCGCAAACATTGGTGAACTAGTGAAAACTAGTCAGTTAGGATCAAAGTTTAGAGTTGCATTTTTTATGAGCTAGCCTAACCTTTTATGCATATATTTAAATTTCTGTTTTAATGACATCAAACGTAAAGCTTCAGCATTGCTCTTAACTCAATTTTAAGAGTAACTATGTAGGAAAAAAATTCAGCTATGAGGACAGGGCGCTGTATTATGAGTTCAGGGTTGAACGAGGGGCCCAGGTGGACGCCGTATGCAGCGCCCTCTCTTTTTGATGTGGTGTGCAACCTTTCCCCCATTCTGTGGAGAATGTTCATGAAGTCCTGGAAAGATGTCTTACTCCATTGGGAAAAAAAAATTGCAAGACTCGGAAGTCTTTGCTGTTTGAATTATTCTGTTAAAGTCATTTTACTATTTATTTTTAACCTCATTTAACAACTGACAAGATAGACATGTGAGATTTCACCCTTTCCCATGCTAGCGCTCTTCTCTCTCTCTCTCTCTCTCTCTCTCTCTCTCTCTCTCTCTCTCTCTCTCTCTCTCTCTTCCTTCCTTCCTTTTTTTTTTTAATATGATGTTGATTGAAATTATCTGCTAACATGTAGGCATCTGTAAGCAGCTTTGCTCTTTGGGTAGAGGGCACTTGCTGAGCCCTGCCGGGGGCTTGCTGCTTGCTGGCTAACTGAGAAGTATTCAAGACACCAGTGAGACTTTGCACACTGATAACAACAGAAGACCTTTATCATGGTGCGTTGGAGGGGAAAAAGCTAGATTTCCCGTCTGTCATTACTAAGAATTCTCAAGTGCCTTCATGCTTGGATTAATGTATCCATTTGTAGATAGGCCCTTCCCTTGGAGACACGAATCAGGATATGTCTGTGCTTATTCCGAGGTATATGCTTACATGGTTGTGTCTCTACACGATCTTCAGTTGTAGATATGTCCAACGTTTCAGAGTGATTACACACACACACACACACACACACACACACACACACACACACACACACATATATATATATATTACATATATAGTAGTTCTATGTGTGCAGGGTAATTGTTAGTGCTTACATCCGAGCCTCTAATTCGAAGGCATATCTACAAAGGACCACAGCTCAAGCACTGGTCTATGTTGGTGTCCCAGCATTATTAATTGAATTTCCAGGACCAGCCACTTAATGTAGCCAAGTTAATACAAAAAGAGATGCAGGCCACTCGAATTTCCGCATTTTCTAGAATCTGACAAAAATTTTAAAACTTCAGCACTCCAATGAACCTAAAGTTTCTTAGTTAAAATCCGGGGTAAAATAGTTTATGAAAATGAACTTTGTTTCAACTGAGTAATACTGTGGCTTTTGTCTCCCCTGTAACTCATTTTTATAAAGCGTTTGTAAGATGCCCTGGTGGCCTATCGCACAGTAGGATAGCAGTGCACACCAGTTACCTGCTCTATAACGCAGGAAGATCTATGAAGGGATACTCAGCGTTATTGCCACAAATAAATGGCAAATGTTCGAAGAGGCAGCCATGTCTAACCCGATTTGAACGTGATGCATTGTGTGTGAGTATGGAAGATCACAGCACCACGTTATGTGTGTAGTTTATAGGGTTTAAAGCACTGGTTTTTAAAACAGCACTAAGAATAAAATATGGGTATTATTTGTTTCTTTTGTTTTTTTCTATTCTGTTTTTTTTTTTTTTTTTTTGGAGCTGGGAACCGAACCCAGGGCCTTGCGCTTCCTAGGCAAGTGCTCTACCACTGAGCCAAATCCCCAACCCCAAAATGTGGGTATTATATACATTTCTATAACTAATGGGCAAGGAGAAAGGACTGAAGATCCCCCATTTCCTTATCCTATGTATTTGGATGGTAAGGTGTTCAGAGAAGGAGAGAATTTCTGGTAAATGTAATAGAATTAAATTGTTAGCACTGAGTGACGAGGGGTTTGGGGACTATTTTTTTCTTGATTCTTAACCATCAATAGAGACATCTAGATATTTGCTGACCCTCTTTTGTGGTAGCCTAGCATCAACCTAGGAAGCTTCCGTGGCAGTATGAACTATAGATACCCTCCACACATCATCCATTAACTTAAGTCAAGACGATTAAATACACTTCACGAGCAGAGGTAACATGCCTGGGGAAAGCCCACGGTCACAGAAATTTGAGACTGGGCTCTGACTAGCATTTGGAGGACCACATTTCTCGGAGACCCATACTAAGTCCCTTCTGAGGAACATTGAGGGGAACTTTTTTTTTTTTTTACCTATACCAGAACTAATTTCACCACTTTACAAATGTTAATGACCATTTCTAAAAAGTGAATAGGGATGATGGGAAGCCAAGTGCAATTTTGCTTTGCTCTAAAAATAGAAGTCTAGTAAGTCTGAGCGGATACGAGTAGGTCAGAGGAAGAAAAAAAATTTAAGGAACTAAGAAGACTGAAATAAAAGTAAAAGGAAGAACAGAGAGGTGGGTGGGAAGCATGATGGGACTCCCAGGAACTGACCACACTGTTCATCCTTTCCCATCTGGCAGGAAGTCGTTCTGTCCAGCCCTGTAAGAATGATAAGGCTTGGGAGGAGGGGGACAGAGCAAGCTGCCTCTCCCAGAGCCCATACTCAGTTGAATCTACTTGTCCCTTGATTTTACAGAATAAAATAGGAGTAAGCCCCCTGGGCCAAATGATATTCTTTTTACTTATTTTTAAGGATTTTTTTAAAAAAAAATTATGTGTGTGTATCTGCGTGTATGCATATGTACCGTGTGCATGCAGTGCCCATGGACGGCAGAAGAGGGTGTCAGGTGTCCCTGGAACTGAAGTCACAGATGGTTGTGAGCCATCATGTGGGTGCTGGGAATTGAACCCAGATCCTCTACCACAGCAGCCAAGGAGACATCGCTGCAGCCAAAGGTACTACTCTTGGTGGCAAGTCCCCGGTGAGCTTTGCTGAAGCATTCATACACTCATGTGTGGGGACGGTTTAAAGAAGACTGTGCAGGCCAAGGGGCTGCTCTCTACAGTGACAAGCCACAGCACGGGGCTGGCAACAAGGGGTCCCGCTCGGGAAATAGGGAGTTCCCAAGAAAGGATGAGGAGAGGGGTGTGGGCAGTATCTCCCTGTGCTCCCAGTCATCAGCACCGATGTTCAGGGGCTGCTTTTCCTTGCATGTGCTTCGATGCCAGCAAGACCTCGGGTGACTGATAATGTATGTTTGAGCTCACGTTCGTCTAGCTTAGGTCATCTCCCCCACTAGTAGCCAGAGCAACGTGGCTGGTTTTCATGCGCTTTTTAACTTGTTCTAAAACTCAAGCTTGCTCTTAACCTGTGTCTGGGTCTTTACTGTAGGCCCGAGTCACTTTAATTCTCTCTCATTATCGGCCATAGCTTTTGACAACTTGTCACAAACCTGAGGACACCTAGGAAGGGGGACTCTCGGCCGAGCAATTGCCTCTGTCAGGGTGACCTGGGAGCGTGACCGTGGAACATTTTCTTCACTGCTCAATGAAACAGGAGGACCCATTCTCTCTGTGGCCAGTGCCATCTCTATCCAGCAGGCCTGGTTCTATAAGGAAGGTAGCTGAGCAAACCAGAGGGAGCAAGCAAGTGGCAGCGTTCCTCCATGGCCTCTGCTTCTGTCCCTGCCTCGGCTTCCCTGGATGATGATGGATTAGAACTTGAAAGCCAAATGAACCCTTCTCCTGGCCTCGGGTTGCTTTTGGTCAGTATTTTATCAGAGCAATAAGAAAGCAACCATGGTCACCGTTCTAAGTTCAGAGTAATAAGTGGCATCGATCTTAGCATAGACACACTCGTAAAGCATACTGTTAGTGTCTACAATGGAGAAAGTGTTAGACAGCATGGACTTCTTTGCAAAACTGTCATTTTTAAGAATCCACCGTGCTGGCCATGGTGGTGCACACCTTTAATCCCAGCTCTTGGGAGGCAGAGGCAGGTGGTAATCACTGTGAGCCTCAAGCCCTAGTGTACGTAGTAAATTCCAGCCCAGCCAGACCTATTTAATAAAATCCTGTCCAAAACAAAAAGACAAAACCAAAACGGTGACGGCCAATGAAATGTTCTAGGGATCGCATTAATATTGCCTGTATCCCATGCACTGATTTCGCACGTCATCAGTGGCCAACCCAACTGTGTGATGCCAACTATCTCACCACACAAATATGTCGTAGCTACTGGCCGTGTCAAGCATCACGTGCCACTTGTTCTGACAGTGTAGGGCCAGACTTGTTTGGTGGTTACTTATGGGGCCTGGGTGTGCACCTGCAGACAATCTACTACAAACTATTATGATGCTAGAGACCCAGCCATCAAGGAGATGGGGTCTCCTCCGGGCACTACCCCTGACCTCTGTGGACCCTGGTTAATTAGTTAACCTGAGCCACTTCCCCTCTGTCAATGGCAATAGCTGGTGTCTCCTTTCCGCTCATTCCCAAGGAGGGAGGAGCTCAATGAGAAAATCACTTTACGTTGCATGTTCTCCTTCCAAAAACAAACAACAAACAAACAAACAAAAACAGGAAATAACATCCCAGCTGATCTTCATGGGCAGTTGCCCCACTGCTGCCTATAAATTATGAATTAACTTGACCAATAACTGGAGACTAATGACAAGTGAACAGAACATCTTAATGGGTGAAAGCAGGGTGCTTATGTAGATAACACTCTGCCAAACAGAATCAGCTCTGTGGTTTTAACACAAATAATTACCAAGAGGGGTGGTGGGGGAGGCAGGGCTGGTGATACTCGAGTGCACCTGCTTAGTGTGTTTGAAACCCTAAATTCTATCTTACGAGAGAGAAGAGAACATGAGTGTGTAACCATCCCTCCGCCACTCGCATCATCCCACATGTCCACTGGTGCGAGCCTGGACCATCTCTGGTGGCCACAGCCCAGAAGAGCATATCACCTCTGTCTGGCCGTCTCTAAAACTTCCCATGCCTTATTTTGTCTTTTTTCCCATGAGGCCCCTTAAGATGGAAAAGACAACGCTGATTTCTCACTTTGTAGAAGGCTAAATCACCTTTATGACTTTCCTGGCTAAACTGGTCAGTCGTCTAAGAAAAAAAATCAATAAATCTGTGATGGACCCCAAAACTGCTATTTCTAAAGCTCTTAAGTAGGTCACGTATGGAGTCTAACCTAATTACGTCTGTTAGAAGACAAATAGAAAACATTATTCCCTGCCTCTCAGTGACACTTTGACAGCCCATTTCTGAAACACCCGATAGAAGGATTTGGGGTGCACATCTACAGAAAGCTCACCGATCCAGGACTAAGTGTCCTTTGCCCTTTGCTTCTGTGGGAGGAGGGGGTGGCCTACAAAATCGGGAAAGATGGGCGGAGAAGGGCTGTCCTAATTGCATCCCCTATTGTTTAGATTTGCAAATCTGCAAGAAAAGCCAGCCAGGGTCATTAGGGATGTGTCAGGGATGGCTCATTCCAGAGAATCATAGTGTGGGCACCAGTGGGGTATGCAGAATGAACAGGACACAAAAAAGACAATTGTTGCTGGTAGTTAATTAGAAATGTCCTCAAGGACCCAATTGAATCGATGGCTGGCAAGAACGAGTATTCGTTTTCGTGATGTCACCATTGTAGGCCCTGTATTCTGCTCTTTCTTCAGAAGGAGAGTTTTCATAATTAAATCCAGAGAGTCCACATGTGTTGGGGGCAAAATGTGGGTCAGATGTCTGAGGGTAGTGGCCATCTAAAAAGGCTCTCTCTGTATAAATATGATCACTTCCCTCCTGTTTTAATATCTACCGCACTGTCCAAAAAAAAAAAAAAAAAAAAAAAAACTGAGACTTTGCACCCAAGGCTCTGACATCCAGTCTTTGCAGAGTGTGTCTAAGTCCGAGGGCTCCAGTAAGACAGCCTGTGGGGAATTTTAATTGGCCACAAACAAAACCTAGAGTCCAAATGAGGATTTAAGAAGACCACTTGCCCAGGCCACTTGAGCAGGACATTTGAGAGCAAACTTGGCCAAATAAAACCGGTCATCTGATACAAGAGACTTTTATCAGTCGCCAAGAGGGAATGTTCACTGACTAATGAGACACTTCTTGAGTTCTCACAGATAATTGTGAGATGAGGAAGCACCCCCATATACGGCCCACCGCGAGTGTCCAGACAACGGCCCTCGTTAATATTTCATACACAGTCCTGAGAACAGAACAGCGCTACTCCATCTTCCAGACCAATGCCCCTTCTCCACTTGCCCAAGCTTTACAAAATCTCTTTTCCCACTCTTCATACTACGGCAGTGAACCCAACAAGTAATTGTTTCTAATGATTAACTGTCTCCTACAATTGCTATCACACATTTCATTATATGTTTTAGATTAAGCCAGAACACCGTGTCCTGGGAAGTCTGCACTGGTTTGATTGGGGTCTTCTCAGCAGGGTTTGGTATTGTTTCATGACATGCAGTTTAAGAAAATGCCTCGAGAAGATGGGAGAGACTTTTATATGTGGGGCGAGCATTTTTTTATCATGAATCTGGAGAGTGATGATCTGACCCAAGATCCTCAGTAAACAGGCTGGACCCTGTATCTGTGCTCGGATGAGGATGTCTTACATCTCTAACCACTGACCCGGTAGAGTTGTTTGTTGAAATATGCACTTCAGTGGGCAGTTTTCATAGAACTCAGGGCCCCCCTTGGCACAGAACAGAACCCAGTGAGTGGAGATGGAAAGAAAGTAGACTGTAGCCCAAGAGGTACCCACAAGGCAACACCTACCCTCAGTCCTCATCTCCCCACATTCCCTATAGCTGGTCCTTCAAGACAACGGTCTACTGGGTTGTCTAGACACCATCGGTTTGACGGGTATATCCCTCTGGCGTCAAAACCTCTGCTCATCTCTAGTCTACATGGCCACTGTCTATGGGAGTTGTAGTTTCTCTTGCTTGGCCAGAAGGAGCCTTGAGCTCAGAGTTTGTTTCTCAGGTTATAGCATAAAGGGGAGGGGCTAAACAGGTCGGTAGTGCAGGCCGAGGATGACGGAACGCAGGCAGGTTGTTTGGAGCTCAGCTCTGCAGGTGGGAGGGGACCTTTGGACGGAGCGTGAGCAGCCAGTGTGGTATCTGAATGAGATGAAGCTGGAACGGGGTGGGTTGGGAGACACAGAGCTAGTGACTCCATTTATTGTATGCTTGGCCCTCACAGGCACGACCCTCTGTGGCTCTCTCACTGGGCGGGAATGTTTCGTTTCTGGCAGAAGAGCCCCATTTGCTCATGAATGTTCTGGGTTAGGACCAAGCAAGCACTCAGCCCTCCTCAGGTCGTGTCCCTGTTTCCATTTCATTACTATCTTGCACCCCAGGACGGCATTGGGTTTCCACAGCCAGTGCCCAGCACCAGGCTGACCAAAATGGGTCAGGGTGGCTGATGACCAGTTCAGCAGTTCAGCAGTTTAGAGGAGGGGCCGTGGGAAAAGGTAAAAGCTGGGCCCTGAACATGACGCACAGGTCTGGGAAAGTCAGATGGAAAAGGACAGGGATAGAGCAGGGGTGACTGAGGTCTACTTAGAGAGGACGCGCCTCAAAATCAACTGTCTGGCTCATCAGCTTTGCCTCCAAGAAAAAAAAAGGCACCATCGGAAAGGCAAGCCTTACTACAGCCTGAAAGTTTGGGGGTAGAGCTGTCACTCACCACCACCCCTCCCCCAACTCCCCTGGCCAGTGTGGGAAGTTTTACTGTCTGTTGAGCAGTTCTTCATTCCTACAGATGTCCTTTCGCAGACTACCTACTAGTGCCTAGATCTAGCGTGTGTCACAGGCACGGAGTCCCTGAAAGGCCTTCTGTGTCTAAGCACCAAGACTGTGAAGCTGAATGGGCCTCTGTCTGGGGTCTTGATGTTCCCTTGTTCCAGCCTTCTTCACGGTCTGCCCCTGGGGGTGTGGGAAAGTCCTTGGGCAAACATAACAGAGTGGGTAGAGATGGCTTCAAACTAAATCGTCCGTCCTGGCTGCTAGAAAACCTCTGGCTTTACAGTTCCGTTTTCATTTTCAGATGTGGCTGACTCCCGTGTGTTCTATGCATGTGTTATCTCATTTAATTACCACAGCATTTCTACGGGGCAGGGATTTTATCACCTCCAGTTTCCAACTCAGGCCCTAGGGTTCAAGGACCTCTTTAGGAAACAGTCCTGGAGGATGTGCCAGAAAAAAATGCCAATGAGTGGCATCCAGGGTCACTGGGATCAGGTTGGTTGAAAGCAGCTCACGTGTCTACTTCCAGCCTTGTGTCCCCACCCCTTTTCCCTCTCCCTCCCCTCCCCTCTCAAAAATTAAAATGGTGGCCACTTAGACCTTCACATGAGTGATTTTGGTCAAAAGCTGGTATGTTTTAAGAAGCCCGTGTTGCGGTATCGCAAGAGCCAGTCGTCAAGGCGTTAGGATGAAATACGGCCTGCAGCTTAAGGATGTTCCGCTCAAGGTCGGGCTCTGCCTCCCGCTGTCATCTCCCAGCCGTGGGGTTCTAGACCTCTCTGAGACTGGGTCTCCTCATTGGTGCAGTGGAGTCAGCACTGACAGGGAGTGAGGGTGGGAGAAGAGGGATGATGCGTGTGATACACTCGGCCCCGTGGCTGGCACATCGCATATGCTGAGCTTTTTTGGTGAAGTTGCCTAGATCTTCTAGGGTATCCTTTAGGCGACTCTGGGGCGGCTCCATTGCCAAAAAGCATAGCCTCCAAAGAGGTGTCAAACACAGTGAGATCCTGTGTGGACTGACCAGGAGCCGTCTCTCGAGACAATCCATGACGTTTGGCAAATGTTCTCCCAAGAAGCATGCCTGTGTCTTTGAACAGGTCTGACAACTTATTCCAAAAAAAATAAGACCGGAAATAGAGCACAGCCTCAGTGACTTAGGTCAGTGGGGTTGCACCAGCCTGTGTCTACTGGATCCAGTTCTTCTTCAGCCACAAAGTGTTCAGACTCCAGTCCTGTGTAATCTTCGGTGGCTTACCGCTCTTGGTGATTTGCTGGCGCCTTCTCCACTGTGTTCTGATATTTTCCCATAAATTTGACCTGTCTCTTTGATAGACAAGGCCATCCTTCAATAGCAGCAGGAAGCAAACCACGTGTTTCTTTCAAAAGACGTGCAAAGGGAATGTGCAATGGGAGAAAAAAGAGTAATTTAAAATGGTGCTGGTAACTCCAAGCCAGGGCTTTCGCCCACCTGTGGGAGGTGGAGAAGACCACCATTGGTCTGTTTTGTTTTTCGTTAGACCAGAAGATGCCTCTTTCACATGTCAGCATCCCTGTCTGCCTTGAAACTGACCAGGAACATCACTTTGTCAGGCACTGATACTGCCAAGCCGACTTTATCGAGGTCCCCATCAGATCTGTCGCCACTTATATCTGTCACTGTGAGTGGACGGACACCGGTGGTGTGGCACAGTGATTGGTTTTAAAGAGGTGGTTTGAGGTCATCTGATGGTCACTAGGGCCTGTCTTCAGCACATCTGAGGTCAGGGACCCATGGCAATTTGGCTCCTGATAAGTATAAGGCCACCTTCGGATCAACCATTCTGTCGGGCTCAGTCTCCTCACTTGGTAGCAAGCCAGGTGGGCTCTCTGGCCAGTAAGGTCACAATGATTAGTATGACATCATAATCTCTCTGCTCCTTTGTAGCTCTCAGTGCACCAGATGACTAGTGACTTTTCCAGTCTGCTTCCCGTGTGCCAGGCACAATGCTGAGGCTCAATTAACCCATTCGCTAGCACCGTGATACTTGTTCATGGCAAAAGGATCATCTTTAAATTGTTTAAATCTTTTCTGTTTGCTTTTTAATACCTACAGTAGAACCAGTGAGCCACAGTAGCATGGGGTTGGTTCGTTGCTGTTTACGAGGCTAAGAACACGGCCATTGCCGTAGAATCAGAGTTCGTCAGATGAAGTACTCGAGAGCAAGACAGTGGGGATAAACGTTTGCAATAGTAAAAGCTCCAGGAGATTAAAGCCAGGCTAAGAGCCGAGAAATAGGACTTCTCTTGGGCTCTCTGAGCACAGCAGGGCATTCCTCAGCCATGTTTCTGCTACAGTGAAGGCCTCAGGGCTGGTCATTCTGACACGTCTCAGTGTAGTTCAATGACAGTACACCCAGCAGAATTTGTCACAAGTGATTTTGTCATCCGTGATCCAAAGGCAAAAAAGTCTGAAATCATTCAAGAAGGCAGAAGGGTTGGAAAGGCCTTGACAGTGTTGCTGTGACCATCATTCCTATAGTCAGATTCTCATAGTCAGACATCTGCTGCCCAAAAGCCACCCACCACCACCCCATCCCCCCAGCTCCCTCACCCCTGCGCTAAACCATGACCCCATGCCCTACCGTGTATCAAGTAAGCTGTCTTCCTTTCTGCAGGAACAAAACACGGTGATAATCTGACATGCTCTTCACTGACTGATTGGAGGGTTCTTGAATGTCCTTCCTGCGTGTGCTAAAGGATATTATTGGTAGCCACTCCTAACATTTCCTTAAAGATCTCTTTATAAAAATCACTCTTCCTCTGCAGGCCAAACAGTCCTTCACTAAGAAGAAAAATGAATGAAGAAAATAAATGTTCTCACTGAGGCTATTATCTGGGTGTAACACTTTTGGCCTCCCGGTCCACCCAGGTGTAGGGATAAGGAGCCCTGAGCCTACTAGGAGATCCTGGAAAGGTGGGAGACGGTAGCTGTCCAAGCCCATCCTTATAAGCCAAGCACAGAGGCTAGCATGAGGAAGGGAGGCAGAGGCTGGAAGACAGGCCTGAGTGTGAATGGACCACGAGGCCTCCAGAGCAGGAAGCCTGGCAAGCCAAGGCACTCATGGAAAAGGTCTTATCTAAACAAGGGCGGCCCGGGACTCTGGATCCCCTCCACCATTGTCCAAGGAGTTGACCTAAAGCTTACCTACAGTCCCCGAAACTCTCTTCGCTACCCCACCCCCTCATTGAGACAAGAAGTAATTTTCAGTATGGCCTCCAAGGCGTCACAAGGTCTCTCAATAAAGTCAGTCCTCCAGAGTCCCCTTGGCCTGACCCCGTGACCACCCTGAAGGGCCAGGATCTCTTCCTGAGCAAAGGGAGCAGGAACCATTTTGTCTAAACACACCTTCCAACCCCACGCCTCTCCTGCCAGCATCCTCTCCCCAGACTTGTTTCATTTGTTTGAAGAGAATGTGAGAGGAGGGAAGAGTGTTGGCAGAGTTTATCAATCTGTTGCTCCCGATGCGCTGTCACCAGTGTTTTGACATAACACCCACAGTAGCCGTCAGATGTTTACATCAGGCCCTACCGCAGGACGGAGGCCATAATGAGACCTCAACCAGCCTGGTCCTGGGCGTGCCTTCTAGCCAGCCTCCAAGCAGTTTTTCTTCTCCTTTCTGGTTTCTGTTTTGTTTTGCTTGAAAAAAACATTTTACAGCTTCGACTTCGCTTCCCTTTCTATTTCCTACCTTGAAATGATTCCGTGTTCTTTACAGTCTCATCCCTTTTTGTGTCCTACCTTGAAATGATTCCGTGTTCTTTAAAATCTCATCTCTTTTTGTGTCCTACCTTGAAATGATTCCGTTTTCTTTCCGGTCTCATCCCCTTGTGTCCTACCTTGAAATGATTCCGTGTTCTTTACAGTCTCATCCCTTTTTGTGTCCTACCTTGAAATGATTCCATTTTCTTTCCGGTCTCATCCCTTTTTGTGTCCTACCTTGAAATGATTCCGTGTTCTCTATGATCTCACCCCTTTTTTGTGTCCTACCTTGAAATAATTCTGTGTTCTTTACAGTCTCATCCCTTTTTGTGTCCTATCTTGAAAAGAGTCCGTGTTCTTTACGGTCTCATCTTGGTTAGTGCGAGCAATGAACTCTCATTAAACACATCAGCACAGTTCATGCTCATCCTCAGAGTTCACTAGCCAGAACAGAATCAAAGAAACGGGGAGAATATTTGGTTTGGGGACTTTATAGAGCTTTCTAGAGTCTTGGGTTGTTTTTTTTTTTTCTTCCTTGATTAAATTTTAAATATACATTTAATACACTTGGGCAATGATTTTGGCTTAATGTAAGCTTTCAGTATGTGTTGTAGTACTCAGCTCAGTACTGCCCCTCTATCCCTATCCTAGGGGTACTCAGCTCAGTTCTCTACGGAAGTTGTTAAAAGAGATGCACGTCTCCCATCTTCTCAGAAGAGAAGGCTGCGTCACCAGCAGCTAAAGAACAGATGCAAGTTTTAGATGGGAGGAGGAGACAGGAGGTACTGAGGAAACCTAAAAATCAACGCTGTTCCAAACCAGCACAAACGGAAGAGCCGGGTTGCTGTGGAGTGCACAGTGTACATCATGCTCGTGTGTGTTAAGAGTCCATAGGGAATAGGCTTGATATCAGGAACTGTAGAATCTGTTAACCCCGAGAGCAGTTTATAAGAGGAAATCACGGGGTTGGGGATTTAGCTCAGTGGTAGAGCGCTTGCCTAGGAAGCGCAAGGCCCTGGGTTCGGTCCCCAGCTCGAAAAAAAAGAACCAAAAAAAAAAAAAAAAAAAAAGGAAATCACACACACACACACACACACACACTCAGATGAGCGATGTTTATTAAAACCTGAAGGAAAAGAAAAAGCTTAGAAAGCCACAAAACTTCCCAATGCTGGAATGGTATTAATACAGAGCTGTGAAGGCATTCTTGATTTACACAGAGCAGCACTGTGGGGCTCACAGAATGGCTCAGCCAGTAAGGGCGCTTGCCACGCAGGCCCTACCTCACGAGTTCAACCCCAGAACCCACATGAGGGAAACCTGACCTCCATATGCATTCTGCCGCCGGTCCACCCTTGCAAACTCAAACATGCAACAATGATAAGCAAATTATTTTAACTTTCTAGAAGGAGCCCCCAAGCGCAGTCATTTCTTGGTATGTGACGAGCGTCTGTGGGTGTCACAACGTAGAAGAGTTAAGTGTGATATTCGGAAATGTGCCCGAAGGAAAAGCAGATATTGTATGCAGAGGCGCTGTCTGGATGGGAGCTTTGACTTGTGTTGCTATTCTTCAGAGGGCCCAACCTGCCCCTTGTTTAGGGTTAGAAAAGAGCCAGGAGGGAACAGGGAACAGGGCAAACCCCCACCCAGAAACGAATCTAAAAAAGAGGTCTCCGTCATCTTCACAGAGAGGGCAGCAGTCGGGAGACTGCTGTGTGTGGGGAGAACAACGTTAGAACTAGGAACTTTGAGCAGTCCCTATTGGAGTCAGCAGACGGGCATGTTGTATGTAAGGCTCAGCTCCATATGTTGGTACCCAGTTGGCTAACTTTTAATTTATTTATACTGGTCTCTCGTCCTAATGAAGCTGTTCAACCCCCAGAGCAGTGGACAGAGATGGCACGGACCCACACTTGCCCCCAGAATTATTTTCCTTCACTTGGTTATAAATACCTCCGCCTCATTGTGCTTGACACGCTGCATGCAAATAGAGCGGGGAGTCCTGGGGCTCATTAGGAAAGGACAGGGGCTTGCAGTACTCAGAGGACAGAGCAAGGCTGATAACGCCGGCCTTGTTCAGAATAGTGCATGGGAGCTTTCTTATCTCGCTCTAGCAGGAGCTGCTGTGGGCTTCCTGTGGGAAACCAGGAGCAAGCTCTGCTTTCCTCTTGTTGTTCGCCTTCCGCCTCCCTCAAGACTGTTCCCAGCACCGTGGTTATCTTTGTATCTTCAAACATGGCACAATCTACTTCCTCAAGAGCTTGATGTATTCTTAAGACTTAGGCAAGTGCCCCCCCCCGGCCGCCCCACCCCCACCTCGGTCTCTTTTCAAGTGGCGGAATGGAAGCAGGTCCTCAATGACATTCTATTTTTATGGTTCAGTGACAAAGAGGGAAAAAATAATAGGCCCTGAATTAGAAAAGAGCCACAGAACCTGGCCTTTTCATTCGGAGGACCTGGCAAGCAAGTGGAGTCTGTAGTTTCCACAGTAGACTTGAGCCTTGGTAACTGTCCTCAGAGCGAGAGTGGCAGTGGGTGAAGGGGCTCAGAGGCCGGTGGCCCCAAGCGAGCTGAGCTGACTGTATTTCCCTTGCTTTGCTCTGATGTATTTTTTTTTTTTGCATTTCCTGAATATGGGGTGTGAGAAGTTTTAAGATCTTTGACAAAGACTCCCCTTATCCTCCTCAGTGCTTTGAGGGACACAAGAAGGCATATGAAGCCTTCTCGCCCAGTCAGAAGAGCACCTGAGTGGCTGAAGCCACAGCTCTGAGGGCACACATTTGTTCCAGTGCGTGCGCTGAAACTGTCTGGTTATAAATGTGATTTAGAAGATGTAGAAATTTCCATTGAAGCATGTAAGTCTTAACTATGAAACTGGGCAGTGGGGAAAATTCATGTAGCCTGAGCCCAGGGTTCTATCCTTAGGAGCACGTGCGTACACATACACACAAACACCCCACACACATACACATACCATATGTACACCACACATATACACACACACATCATACATACACCACACATACACACATACACAAATATATGTACACCACACATAGCACATACACCACACCTTATACACCACACACCACACATGAATGTATGCCATACACACACCATGCATATGCACATGTACACACACACCACACATACACACACCTGGGTGGATAGACAGCGTAGCCACACCTGGTGAGTATAATGCGGGAGACTATCCTGGGTCATATAATGGAAGGAGGACTGGGCGTTAATGTTCTGGAGTTACTTCCCAGCTCAAGGCCCCTGAAGGCTCTCCTGCCCTCTCTCCCTGTCTCTCTCACCGGCTTTCCTCTCCCACTTTTATCTCCTGTAAGTCCTCACTGTTCTGGCTACTTAGAAACTGGGGTTCAAAATTCCTCCTTGTTTGAGAATCCAGATTCTGCCTGAATCATGTTCTAGTTTCAAGCAGCACTCTTTTCTGTTCAGCAAAAGCTCAAGCCCAGCTGGTAAGAGGACAGGGCAGTGGAATACTCAAAAAGGGAGAGCGGGAGCCGGGAGAGATGACTCAGCCGTAAGAGCGCTGGCTGCTCTTGCAGAAGAGCCAGGTTCAATCCCCAACACCCACAACCACCTGGGACTCCAGCTCCAGGAGATCCGATACCCACTTCTGGCCTCCATGGCACATGGGTTGTAAAGACACGTGCAGGAGAAACACCCCCACGCAGAAACGAGAAAGAAATAAATGTTATTTTAAAGATTAAAAGAGAGCTCACAGCCTTTAGAAGTCAACACTCTTAGCGCTCTCCTTTGATAATTAAACACTGGAAGCCTAAGAAGTTAGGGCTGTGATAACACCAGACTTGGAGAGAAATTAATTAAATACAATAAACTATTCCAAGATGTTTGTTTCCATGGGCACTTATTTAGCCCTGGGTGGGAGGCAGGTGTGTAACTAAATATTATGACTGAAATCACCCTGTGTACACATGAAATGCCATTATTTTTCTCAAGGTTTTTATTCACTAATACAATATACACCTCCCAAACCTGTATGTGAGGGGACACACACACACTTGAATGTTACTTCCATCCACTGAGAACTAACCGAAATCCAGGCATTAAATGCCTTAACTTAAGTATTTTCCTTACTATTTAGATCTTCTCACTGTCGGAGTATCTCCCTGCTGGGTAGATACAGTTTCGACTTGTAGTTCCTGAGGAGGAGGGGATGGTCTTAGATGAAGAAGACTCTCATAAAGTCTGCGGCTGTCTCAGTGAGGACCGATCCTGTCCGTTCCACCTCACTCGCCATCACTGGCTGCTCTGTGCAACGTTGCGATGACCTCTTCTCTTTCGTAGGAATGACTTCTGCTTTGGGAGTGAAGAATCCTTCATCCTGGATTCCAGCAGCAACATAGGAAACAGAATCGAGGGCATCACTCAGCGCATGACGGTCATAGAAGGAACCAATAAGGTACTGTTCATATGAAACAAATAGTGGGCTAGTCTGGTTCTGGGTTTACGAGACCCACAAGTAATGCAAGAGCTCAAAATTCAGAGAGGAAGCGAATCTCCGAGGGGTGTCTTCACTGCTCGAGTGGCTGCATTTTCCTGACTGTGTTCTTCAGACCCCTGATGCTCCTCTCTCTCCTCCTTTCTCCCTCTATACATATATGTCTGTTGTGTCTGTGTTTGTGTGTGTGTGTGTGTGTGCCATGTGTATGCAGTACTCATGAGTCCAGAAATGAATGTCAGACTTCCCGTTAGCCAGAGGTAGAGGTGGATGTAAGCCTCCTCTCTCATCCTCCCGTGTGGGTCCTGGAAGTGGGAACTGAATTTTGGGTCTCATGCAAGAACAATACACGTCCATAACCACTGAGCTAGCCCTGCAGCCCGGAGAACCCATTCTTCCTAAACCTTGGGCTGGTGCACATCAGCGGCTCCCCTCTCCCAACTGCACGCTCCAACCTCTACCAACTGACTTCTCTGTCAATTAGCGTGACAGTCACACCGTTGGGGTGCGACCTGGAGTCCACACGAGTGCTGGGATTAATCCCATGCAACACCAGCTAATTCTAGCCTTCAACTGTGCCTGGATCCTGCTAGTGGACAGGAAGTGGGATCCCAGTAAATAAAAACTAATTCAAGGCTTCGCACCAAAATTCAACACCCCTATCTCAGAAAATACCATATTCGCCCTTCAGCCAGGTGAAGCCTAGGCTGGGTGTGCAAACACACGCCGTCTATCGGGATTCCCCAGACTAACCAGGGAGCATAGGAAAGAGCTGGTATCCTGTGAATTAGAAAGTCTCCGTAGGCTGCAAACCCTGACGCTTAACCTGTTTGAAGTAGTGAAGGATTTACTTAGGAATCAGTTGTTGTCTGGCATGGGGATAGCATGGTTTAACAAATCAAAACATCCATTTACATGCTCATCTTGCTATGAAGTAGAGAATATCTGTATAAACGCCACCATCTGCTCAAGTAGGGATGCTTAAAATATCCATTTATTTTGCTGTGTCCTTGAACACAAGGACAAATAGACGCATTGTCCTCTCTACATAGGATTTAGCAACAATAAATAACTTCTGCACTCTTCTTTTCTCTTTTTTAAGACTTACTTGTTTTTATTTTATGGGTAAGTAGGTTTTGCCTCCATGTGTACCATGTGCATGCAGGAGGCCAGGAGATGGCGCTGGTGTTACAGATGGCAGTGAGCTGTTATGTAGGTGCTAGGAACCAAACCTGAATCCTGCAAGGACAAGTGCTCTTAACCACTGAGCTACCACTCCAGCTGCCCCCCATCTCCCATTTTCTCTTTTCTGCCGCCTGAGTGCTGGGATTAACGGTATGCACCAGCACGCTGGCCCTGTAGTTTTCCATGTCTAAGCCTTTTTGAAGATGCTAATGTCAGCATCCTTTTTTGGCATGCCAGTGAGGTTTTCCCCATTTTAAACATGGGCAGCCCAAGTGACACAGCATAAAAGAGTTTAAAAAAAAATTCTAAGCAAAGTCTCTCGAGTCAAAACTCAGCAGTCTCATGGCTAACTAAGCCAAAACTAAACAATTAATGAGTCCATTCAGGGATAACATTAACAGTCACTAGCTAGGAATTTGGAATGGTTTTATAGGCACAGCAGTAGCTGGGGTGGTTTGTAGCCTCCCCTCCCCCACCCCAGTACACAGGAGCTATAAAGTCCCGTGGTGTCCAGCCATTGGTGAAAGACTTTAATGAGTGAGTTAGCCGAGAAGGAGTTCTAGAAAGCTGAATTTTTGATGTGGGTGGAAATTGTTCACTAATACTAGAGAACCATTTAGAACTGCCACGCGAAGCCCTAGTAGATTTCCCAGATGATGTCACTGGTATCAGTTCTTCCTGACCATGCAGGAAAAGAATGTATTCCTAACCCTGGAAATTTAAAATGAGAATTGATGGTCTCGATCAAAGCGGGATTTCTACTTTGTTTTCTTACCACCAAAAAAAAAAAAAAAAGTACAACGAGCAATAAAATTGAATGGGGGTGAAGCTGGTTGAGATTCCTAATGGTTGTGACCCCCGTGCAGTTAACTAACTCCATAGATAATGCCTGTTGAATAAACAAACAAACAAACAAACAAACAAAAAACAACCCAACCAACCCTGGTGAGAGCAGAGAAAAACTTGTCTGAGATTTAAAAAAAAAAAGCTACCCCAATTTTCCACTCAGGCTGGAAATAAATGCATTGTCTTGTAATTCTGTAGTTGAGCTAAAGATTTCCGAGATGAACTCCTGTGCACAGTTGGCCTTTGTACCGCCCAAGTTCGGGAGCCGCAGGGTCAAACTCCTCCTCCTTCCAACCGAGGGCAAAGAGAGGGTCCACATCTCTCGGCTCCTCCAAAGAAATGGCGTTAGTGGTGTTTATCTTACCTAACTTCCTGTGGCAAACAGGAAATAACCTGGAGGAAGTTCCTCTGCACATAGGCCTGTGATAAATTGACGACCACGTAGATAGCAGTGAGCCCCCAATGGTCTCGGACACGCGCAATGACGGTGTCTGTTCAAGATCATTTGTGTTACAAAACTTTTAATTTTCCCCATAAGGTAAGGGAAAATATAGACAGCCGACAGATCCTTTAGGCAGCCTGAATACTAGATATAAATTGTTGGTTTCTTGTTCTGAATTTAGGAGAACTTTCTGCGTTTAGTTTTAGCATTACTTTATATATATATATATTATTATTTATTTTTTTATATTTTTTATTTTTTATATATTTTATTTTATTTATATTATATTTATATTTTATTTATTTTATTTTATTTATATTTTATTTATTTTTTATATATTTATATATATTGTTTATTTATTTATTTATTTATTTATTTATTTATTTATTTGTGGTTGGGGGATAAAGAGACATCCATCCTTCACTGAGAGCTACAAGCACAGTTCTGCAGCGTCCTCTACGATGTAGACTCTTGCTTCTTGGGCGTACTGTGACTTTAATACACTAAAGTCCCACAAAAATGACTCATTCAGTCACACGCTGCTCCTCTGTGGATAGGTGTGGGTGTGGGAGCTCTCACACCAGGAAGTCATGGCGGTTTCAGGGGTTCCAGGGGCTTTTCTTTGTTGTTGTGCCTTAGGTCAGTGAAGGGGAATAGAGGAAAATACAATTCCAAAACTCCATTTCCTCCTTGGCCCACTTTGGCGAGATGTGAGCCATTTTCTGGAGTGGCTAAAAACAAACGTTGAATTTTTGTGTTGTTCACGACAGACCCGGGAGGGGGAGGGGAGTGGGGAGGGGTGGTTTATGGGACCAGAGTGAGAAGAACGCTGGGCTGATTTTGTAAGGCTGGAGAGCGGTGACTGCCTCACTGCGGCAGCCAGCGACATTTCCCTGAACTTGTTTGAGGGTACAGGAGGAAATATGTAAATTGCCTGAGACAATCCCATGACGTAAACGATCGTCCTAATTACAGAACTATGGCTTGTGGTCCAGTTCCCACACTGCCCCTGGCTTCCCCTCATTCTCACCTTCTGTTTTCCCATCACGTGGTTGTTGCGCGCCACCGCTGGGATCATGTCAGCTCTTCCTTGGCCTTTATACATCTTCTATTTCTCCCCGAAAGGCTTAGAAGAAAGCAGTGTTAGAAACATCCCAAGATTAAAATCTCCATTCCATAAATAGGTTAAAAAAAAAAACTTGTTCCGGAAATTAAGCGAATGACGTATTACCTCTCTTCAGTCTATTCCATGAGGCCGAAGCGACATTGTAGACAGGAATTACTAAAGCTTAGCAAACGGGAAGGAAGGAAAATTAAGAAATCCAAGCAGCTAATTACAGTAGCTAATGACAGGTTTTTCTTTGGTTGGTTTGTTGCTTTTGTTTGTTTACTTGTTTTGTTTGGGGGCTTGAGGGCTTTCTGTTTTTCAAGACGGGGTTTCTCTGTGTAGCCCTGGCTGTCCCGGAACTCACCCTGTGGACCAGGTTGGCCTCAAACTCAGGTATCCTCCTGCCTCTGCCTCCCGAGTGCTGGGAGCAAAGGCATGTACCACCATGTCTGGCCTCTGCTGGTCTTGATGAGCATCCCTGGGTCATAGTAAGGACCCCTTAACAAGCACTGGTCCTTTAAGAATGCAGTTAGACTGAACTGAAAACCTCACTGAGAAGTCACCTATCCCAAACTAACCCGTCAACAGGAAGGCTTGTATCTTTTTTGATGTTGTGATTTGCTGTATTCATCCTCTGTGGAAGGCCACTGTGGATTTTTTTTTAAAGATTTATTTATTTATTCTATATAAGTACACTGTAGCTGTCTTCAGACACATCAGAAGAGGGCATCAGATCGCATTACAGATGGTTGTGAGCCACCATGTGGTTGCTGGGATTTGAACTCAGGACCTCTGGAAGAGCTGTCAGTGCTCTTAACCGCTGAGCCACCTCTCCAGCCCCCACTGTGGGTTTTAAGTTGGAGTGAGGTTGTTATCCCTTCTCCTGTGACTGAGAGAATGTGGATGCCCTCGTGGTAGTTTACCTTCATGCTTCTGCCTCTGTTGTGCTGGCCCTCCGTTCTCTTCATTTGTAGAAAATGCAAACTAATGATAGAACTAATTCGAGCAGACAGTCTCGAGAGAGATCCTTCCGGTGAGTCCTACAAAAGAAATGATTACAGCTCCAAATATCTGTGACATCTCAAATCTTCGGCCGTTTCTCTTCCAAAACATAACGGGGATAATTTGGTACTCTGTTCTGTTTTTTTGTTTTGTTTTTTTTTTTTTCATTCTCCTCTTTGTGGTGGACATCGAGGATCAGAATGGTCCCTTTAAGACACTTACGCCTCCTCACTTACTGTCCCATGAGAAGATGCCTCCCAATACAACCCAGGGATGCTGAGCTTGCTTGAGCTCCTATCTCTGACCTGACCTGACTTAATGCTTGTGTGAGCTCTCGAGTTCTACACATCAGGATAGATGCTCTACCCAGGAATGTCTGTGGTCTCTGGAGTCTTGGGGTTCCTCCCTTAACCCCTAGAGACCTTGGTCGCCTTATTTAATGCCCCCCCATCTCACGGGGCTGAGATAATGCTGTCCATGTTTCCTTCAAGGGCAACATGAAGGTCCTACCACAAAGAAATAACAAACACTCCACCTACATCATTTCTACACCGACGGAAACCATAGTGAGTTCAATTCTGGAGGATGCCTGCCTGTGCATAGGTGTCTTGTATTGGAAGGCATTACTTAGGCGAAGAAAAAAAATCGATTTATATTTCTTTCTTCACTGTATGACATGGATCCGTATCCCCTCTGGGCATCTCAGCTTTGGTCTCAGATGAAACCAAGAGTCTGACATAGTTCACTAAGACTAAAGCTGCTACAACCATTCCAGACAGCCTGGTCAGTCTAATGTGTTCATTTACTTCATGCGTGTGAGTGTTCTGCATGTAGGTATGTCTGCGTGCCATGTGTATGCCTGGTGTCCATGGAGGTCAGAGAGGGGGTCAGCTCTCCTGAACCTGAAGTTACAGATCATTGTGAGCCACCGTGCGGGTACTGGGAGTCCAACCCTGATCTCTGTCATATGCACATACCACTGCGTCATCTCTGCAGCCCACTGTGTGCAGGTCTCCAACACGGCAAATGTACACGTATGCAGGCAGGCTTCGCCTTGCCACAAACCCCAGTCCTCCTCAGTTGCTCTGAGTTTTGCCCAAGCAAAGCAATTTTAACAACCGTATAAACGGTGACTGTCTGAAATGTCGAATGGCCTCACACCAACAGAAAGGGGGTTTCTGTTTACGTAACGTAAGCAGACATAGCTAACTAAACCATAGATCCAAATTGGACAACCACACATCCAAGAATCTAAGTCTGTGTGGGTCCTTGAGGATCAACCGTAAGGACTTACTCTATAAGGAACTTGGGCTTCGTGTAACTGCAAACAGGAAGTCCTCAGCGCAGACATTCATTTCGGATCTTCTCGGGATGAGCTCTGACAGGCTGGAGCCCAGACTCCCCAGACAACACAGTGGGTCACAATGGACTTGATTATCTCTCTGTCCTTCCAGCTACCACCAGCCAGTGGCTCCCCTCACCCTGTCCCCAACAGACTTGTCTTACCACAATTTTCTACATCCTCCATGACTCTTGTTGGTCTGTAGAATGATTGAAAGAAGGTGGCTATCAGAACTCATATTTCTCACTCTTCATTAAAATTAACAGTTGAAATAGAGAGAGCTGAAGCTTCAGACCCTTCTACATCTGGCTACCCCCTACCCCACCCACCTGAAACTCCCCCACCCCCACCTCCGCCCCCACAGAAGAGATAGCATATGTTGGAACCTTAAGCAGGGAATAAGCCGGGGTTGGGGATTTAGCTCAGTGGTAGAGCGTTTCCCTAGCAAGCGCAAGGCCCTGGGTTCAGTCCCCAGCTCTGAAAAAAAAAAAAAAAAAAAAAAAAAAAAAAAAGGGAATAAGCCAAACACATTTTAAAAGTCACTGGCCTTAGGGACCAGTGCTCCCTGTTGTGACAGTGACTTCACGGCCACATGATGAACAGCCGCTAAACGGAATGAGAACTGCCACATAGCCCAGCCCTCTGTGTTATCTAGAAGTTCAATAACACACGGAGGATGTAAGAGTGGATGGGTCTGAACAGAGACCTCCAACAACTAAGAAACCATTTGGGGGTAGGGGAATGTAGATGGGGGTTTGTTGCCTAAAATCACTGAGTAGGCCATCAGTCTTTCTTTCAGATTTATTTGTATGTGTGTGTATGTGTTGTGAGCGTTCTGCCTGCATGTTATGTGCACTACCTATGTGCCTGGCGCTCACAAAGGCCAGAAGAGGGCTTCGGATCCTCTGAAACTGTTGTTACAGATGGCTGTGAGCCTCCACGTGGGTGCTGGGAACTTAACCCAGGTCCTCTTGCAAGAGCAGCCAGTGCTCTAACCACTGAGCCATCTCTCCAGCCCTTGTTTTTAGTCAGCTTGGTCTCTAGATTTAAAAAACAAAACAAAAAAAAAAACAAAAAACAAAAAACAGAGATGTCCTGATTTCTTAAGAGGAGTTGAGAGACCACACGTAAAGTGCCTACTTAATATTACTTCACCGCTGAAAATCATGTTCAGACCCTTCCTCTGTCATTCAGGAAAGTGCCCGGCATCCCATGGTATTGTCTTCATCTTAAGCCAGGACACGCAACGTGAGAACAGCACCCCAGTCTCACAACCCATGGCTAGGTATTCGTGTCCTAGGACATAGACTACGAGCTCTGTGGAACTGGATCAACTTCTGGGCATTTGTTTCTAATTTGAAGTATTAAAAAGGAACTTTAATTCCCTCCCTCCCCACCACACTCCCCACACACAGTGTCTTTCAATGTAAGACGGCCCAGCAGTGAGCCCATATTTCCAATTTCTTCTTTTAAAGGAAACAATGGAAGTCTTTAAGCTGTCTAAATTTTCACCTTAGGTTTCTGGTAGACATTATTTAGTTTGCAAAGTACGTCCAAGTTCATATCAACTTGACCACCGTCTGGGTACAATCGTGCTAAATCACAGCTCTAAAATGTCACCTTATATCTTCATTTGGTACATAAAGAATTAAAGTACTGAGAATACATAATTTATAAACACGCACGCACGCACGCACGCACGCACGCACGCACGCACGCACGCACGCACGCAGCCGCCTTAGCTTCTCAGCTTCCCTTCTGGGGGCTGCGCGCCACATCCCGTGAGCACAAATGAGAAGTGACTGAGTCACCTTCTCTTCTCTCCTCGCTCGATTCCCGTGCCCACCATAGACGCCTCCTGTGACCAGCTGGCACCCATGCTCTCAGGTCACCCACACAAGGAAAAGGCTGGGCCTCACCTGTTCCTCTCAAAGACGTGGACTGACCACCCCGTGGGCTGGGACGTGCAGTCCCACACCTCGCCTCAGGTCTGTGATTGTTATGGCAACAGACCGAGATAAGGCCGAACCCCTCGTAGGTCGGATGTCATGGGCTCCGGTCTCCTGAGGACCTGTCTTCCTGTTATTTTTCTATTCGTGCTGGGGCTCCAGAGCAGAGAGCTTGCTGGTGGCTGCCACCCCTGCCGTACCCTCTCCGTGAAGGGAACTGCTGAATCACGCCAGCCCTCCGAGTAGCTCAGGGCTGTTCCAATAGATCTCTGTCCCCTAGCTGAACTTTGCCTCTCTCTTGCAGACGGTTAGCACATTGGTGGTGGCTGACTCTCGGACCCCTGGAATCTACAGCTGCAAGGCCTTCAATAAAATAGGGACTGTGGAGAGAGACATAAGGTTTTACGTCACAGGTAAGCTGTCCCGACTCTACAGAGCAGCTGGGTGACCTTGGTCTCTCTTCAACCCTCTTTGCTTTTAACGCCCTTGGTGATTTTTTTTTTTTTTTTTTTTTTTTTTTTTAAACATTCCGACTTGTCAAGCTGTGACTACCTCTGTCCCTGCTCTCAGAATAGAATTCCACAACATCTTTAGCGTCTCTAAAGAGCCACTTCCCGGAATTCTCTCTCAATTGTGTCTGTGTTTCTTTCCCAGACTGGGTTCTAAATTTGGGATCTTATATCCTCACTCTTGACTCCCCCCCCTCAGGACCTACCCCTCTGTCTGGTACACAGTTCACTTCCAACCCCTATGATATTAGACTTGTTTTTTGTTTGTTTGTTTGTTTGTTTGTTTGTTTGTTTTTTGGGTTTAGGAGGGGTTGTGGGTTTTTCATTCGTCTGTTTTACTTAGAAATCCCTAGTTAAAGTAATTCAGCCCCTTGGAGGACTCAGAGTCTCCTGTCAAAATCTGAAAGTGGGCTTTGTTCCTCATAATTAATGAGCATGTAAGAATTTTTAACTTTAAACCCGACGGTCTCTACAAATCTTTAAACCTGCAAGGTACACAAGTGGCACTCCTTATGTCCCTCCACGGGTTCAGGAAGGAAATAAGTTGCTCAAAGTCTAAAAACAATTGCCTGGCTCCAGGCCTCCCCAGTTTCTGAGGAAACCTGGGCAGTCTGCCAACCCTCTGGAAACTTCGCACTGCACGGAGCAGGCTGCTGACATTGCCTAGAAGTCTCCAGAAAGAAGTAGGCAGCGCTGCCTTCAGGAGACGTTTGAGTTGTCAGACGATGGGAGCCTGCAGCCCGTGAACCAAGCCCTAAGAAATCTGGGCCATGGAGACGTCCTGAAGGTCACTCTCACTGCTCAGACCTGGACGGTGCCCCCTGCATTCTCTGGAGAGGAGAGAACACAGCAAAGTCCCCTAGGCCAAGGACTGACCCCCCACCTTCTCACCTTACAAGAGCAGAAGAGAGTGTTCCTTATATCACTCCCAGTAGGAAAGACCTTTGCAGGGGAAGGATTCTCACGAAGATTTCACTAAGATTAGTCTTCGAGTAGATTGGACTAATTCGGTGGCTCTCAACCTGCGGGCCATGGACCCTTTGGGGAGGTCGATCTGCCCTTTCACAGGGGTTGTCTAAGACCATCAGTCCCCTAGGAAGAAGGTCAGGGCCCGTATCCACTTGTGCATGTCCTAGAATCCATGTGATATTTGAATTGGCCCCATGGTACCACCATTGTCCATCAGAACCCACACATGTACCTTAAACATTTCTGAGGGCCGGAAAGATGGCCCAGTGGTTAAGACCACATCCAGTGGCTCACAACTCCCTGTAACTCCAGCTTCAGGAAATCTAGTGCCCCCTTTCCTGCCTCCATGGGCACTGGCACACCCATGTACATACATGTATGCACTCAGACACATACACATAAAATAAAAAGTAGTCATTAAAATGTTTTCTAATGCTCATGTATTTTTAGAGTACTATTTTACAGGCTAGGCATTGGTGGTGAGTGCCTTTAATCCCAGCACTTGGGAGACAGGGGCAGGCAGGATATATCAGTCTTAGGCTAGCCTGATCTACAGAGGGAGTTCCGGGACAGCCAGGGCTAAAATGAGAAACCCTGTCTTAAAAAACAAACAAACAAACAACAACAAAAATCATTTTGTTTAAGCCAGTATATCTAAAATACTGTATTATATTTTTAATATGTAGTCAACATTTAGGGGGTTATTTCCTGGTGATTGAACTCCAGACCTCATGTAGATGTTTTATCACTGGCTATGCCCACAGCTCTGTATCCAACAGAGAAATAACACACACACACACACACACACACACACACACACACACACACACACACCATTGCCTTGCTCAAATTTTAATCAATTTAAAATAAATGAAATAAAATTGAGGCCTTCAGTCACACAGACCACTGACCGATACTCTGAAGCCGTGCGCAGCTCTGAGCGTCTGAGAGGGAGAGAGAACTGGAGGGCACTGAGCTGTGGGAGAGCGTGAACAGATACAGAAAAGAGGCTGGGCTTCCCCTAAGTGCTCGCAGCTAAAAGACAGCACCAACAGGGTCCCACAAGCCACTGACTCACCCAAAACCATCCCACAAACCTTTACCATGTTCTGACTTCTTGTGCACAACTGTACCTACATCAGGACCTCAAGGCTGGGCTAGGCTTAGAGTCCTGAGGCCTTTCAGGGCTGCTGTTGGAGAGCATGCCGTGCCTCTCACTCCATCCCCGTGAGTGGGAGCCATGCCCACATCTGCTCCAGGACCCTCCCCACCCCTGCTCTGCAGTCTTTCCTTAAGCCACTTCTTGTGCGCTGACCTGGTGGTAAGCACATTGATGACTAGGGATGCCAGTCCTCTGGCAGAGGAAGGGAAGTCTAGGGTCCTTCTGGCTTGGGTCCGCGTGTGCTCTGGGAGAAGAGGTGCTGAATTCGGGGAAGGAAATGCCTACTGGAAGCTCGAAGCGCTCCTCAAAACACACGGAAACCTTAACACCTAAAGGTGGTTTACCATCTAACCTGTGATTTCGGATCTGCCTTCTCCCCACGGCTCTCTGCTACCAGCACTGAAGAGTTTAAACTTAGATTGATAGACTGAATCGCTTGTCCTCGCTATTGGCTTTTAGCTAATTAGTACGCTTTTTCATATCGGAATTTTGCTCCAAATTTTTTTTATTTTGTTTGTATTCATTTAAGAAAGAATCTGATGATATATCCTTGGTTGTCAGGAACTCATATATAAACTCGGCTGGCCTTGAACTTATACAAGGCCACCTGCCTCTCCCTCCTAAGTGCTGGGATTAAAGCCCCACCACACCCAGCCCAGGATTTATTCTTAGGACACACAGGTACTTTTAGGAAACTTTATACGTCTATTATCTAGGGAAAACAAGAATAGACAGACAGACAGACAGACAGACAGATAGATGATAGATAGATAGATAGATGATAGATAGATAGAGGTATAAATATCTTTTGTATATATAGTATATGTAATAGGATATAAGAAGATATATACCGTGTGTGTGTGTGTGTGTGTGTGTGTGCGCATGCATGTGTACGAGTGCATGTGTGTGCGAGCGCGCGAGTGTGCTGCTTATACTTGACCCAGAGTAACACTTTAGTTTTCCGTATTTATGTTATATCGTGTTCATGAGTGTTTCACCGGCAAGCATGTGCGTGTGCTACACGCATGCCTAGTGTCCCCCAAAGGCCAGGAGAGGGCTTTGGATGCCCTAAGCTGGAGTTAAAGGTGCTTGTGAGCCGTGTGGTGAGTTCTGGAAACCAAACCTGGGTCCTCAGCAATGGCATCCAGTGTCCTAACCACTGAGCCATTTGTCCAGCCCCTCTCCAACCCGGTAATACTTCAAAAGCTGCCCTATAGGACTAGGCATAGCATGTAGCTAAGTGGTAGACACCCCCCGCCCCAGTATCGTGTAGGAGACACTTGAGTTAAATCCCCGGGATCCCTCTATCCCCTAAAGTGGCTGTCTGAACTTTGAATTCTATAAAGACCTATTTGATGCTTTATTGCTTCTCAAAACACCATAATTTCCCTTTCTCAGTGGAGAGAAGCAGCTAGCTATGGCCATAGGCATCCTTGTTCCTTGACAGCATCTCCTTCTATTTTTGGTGCTCCCTTGTCGCTGATACCTGTGAACTAAGTAAGGATCTCTAGTAACCATTCCCACGCTCTCGGGCACTATCCTGCCCGTGTTCTGCAGAAGTAAATGTTTAGTGTTCCAGATAAGATTGCTAACCCTTTTCAGTCTATTTGGGGCCACCCCAGTCAGGTGGAAATGCCTGCCCCACAGGTGGCAGGTTTCCTACACGGGCATGCTCTCCCCACAGGAGATTGGCCTTGTCTCCCGAGAGAGGCTGGCTTCTCTCATGGACCCCATAGGAGACTGTGGTGAGCCTCATCCTATATGAGATGAGTGTTACGTAGTGAGGACGAGATGACTGAGCCGGAGAGCAACTCCTATGTTATACGCATCAGAGTTTTGCCTGTATGTATGTGTGTTCGAGGGTGTTGGATCCCCTGGAACTGGAGTTAAAGACGGTTGTGAGTGTGCACTGGGAATTGAACGCTGGGTCCTCTAGAAGAGCAGCCGGTGCTATTAACCACCAAGCCACCTCTCCAGTCCCCTAGAGAGCAACTCAATTCTTAGGTCCATTTTTACCCTCAGGGTTTCAGGGGGGAAAGTATTAAGGAGAAAATCCCTCAGGGTTTATTAAATCATTAAAGATATTTTCTTGTCTACTGTCTTCTATGGATCAAAAGAAAAGACTGAAGGGGGTTACACTGAGAAACAGACGGTCTGATGGTTTCAGAAACTATGTCTACTCCAGGAATGGGCTAGCAGGATGGACCTGTTTTGTTTGTTTGTTTCTTGGGTTTTTTTTTTCTCTTCTCCAGATGCCGTGTGTGTGTGTGTGTGTGTGTGTGTGTGTGTGTGTGTGTGTGTGTGTGTGTGTGTCCCCCGCTGTGACTATGGTTGTGTGAGCTATCACTGCGAGATAAACTGGAAGATGAAACCTCGCCTCTCTCATTTCCCAATGTCACTAAATGCATTTATTTTGAGATTCCTGGGGGTGCTTGGCAAAGAAAAACAAAATCTTCCATCAGGAAACCTGTGAGCTATTTCCACAGGAAGTTTTAAATCACCAAAGTAAATAGAGACTCCGCTCGTGACCTCAGCGGCGTGACTGAGGTCCCTGGGTGCCAACCTCCAGGATGAGAGCGGATGGATAGAGCGGGGCTCTGGCCAGTAAGGACAGCCTGCCAGTAGCCCGCGTGCAAACGGTCCTCTGTTCTCGTCTCATCTGTGTGGGTGGCGATGACAGATGTGTTACTCTCACCTGGAAGATGTCCAAAATGCACAAAGACGCTACAGGAGAGTAGCTGCTTCAGACACCTCACTGCTAGGTTAGCCACGACCGACTGGAAGGGGAGCTGCTGTGTCTGCGCTCCCAACTGGCCCCTTTTAATTTTCCTCTGAGAGTGTCTCCTTGCTCCCCATGCACCCCGCTTCATGGGCTGCCGTTACCCCCTGCTTCCAGGTTTCACATGAATGCTTTGGCATTTCTTCAGACAATACACTTTATAATGCAGCCAAAGCCAGAGAAATCAGAAAAACAAGCAAAGCGAGACCTAGGGAAGCGCTGATACGATGTCTAATTTTGGTCTATTGTCCCCTTTAAGGTTTAAAGGTCTCTTTATAGCTTTGTGTACGGAGGATAATAATAACAACAGACAACAGCGCTTTTCATCTTCAAAGCTCTTTGTAAAATGTTGGCCCAAATTCTTTGCTCAAATATAGATACATCACCAGTAACGGGCCATGGGAAGGTATTGAGAAGAAGTCAGTTCCATGACCAGTGGCCGTGGTTTTTAAAGCCCTCCAATGAATGCTCCGGAATGACACGGAGGAGTCTGTAGCCCTAAATTCAAAAGATGGTTCTAGAAGAACTACTGAAAGATGGGGTGCACAGGCCGGTATGGAATAAGGGGGCACTTAGGCGATGTAGAGAAAGGATGGGAATTGACCCCAAACAGAACGGCTTTTCTTATTTAATTTCTTATTGTTTTTTGAGAATATCTCAAGTAGCCTAGGACCTCTTCCTATATAACTAAAGATGACCTTGAACTCCTGATCTACCTTTACCTCCCAAGGGCTTGCTTCACCACACATTTTTTTTCCTTTAGCCTTTCCCTTCCTTTATAGTGCTGGGCATTGAAGCCAGGAGAGCTCATGCATACTCAACAAATCCTCTGCCACCGAGATGTGCACCCAGCCCTAAATTTGACTTTTAAAACCAGTGACCAATTTCGGGATCTGGAAATGGGTCCAGGTTTACCTACATTTTTGAAAGAAATCCTTCTCTCCTCCTGTGTACGTGTATAACCGTCCTCACTGGAGGGGCCTGAGTGGGTGAATAACCGTTGTGGTGTGGCCCACTGGCCGACCGAAGGGGCTGGAGCTCTGTTCATAAGTAATAGGGAGGAGGCCACTGTGAAGCAAGGGAGGACTGGCTCTGACGAGCTTTCCCAAGCTCACCCCTAAGGAACTGTTCGGAACTAGCTCCCCTGTACACAGACTTTGGGTTTTTAGTACAAACTGCTCCTAAGTCGTTGTATTATTGTACACTCCTTGAATGTCAGCTTACCAGTAAGAGGACTGGACGTGCTAAAGAAATGAGGGACGAGGGCTTATCCCAAGTCAGGAAAGCCAGTTCGTCATGAAGAGCAACTGGGGCAAATAAGGAAAAGTTACCTTCCCCAAACCTGCCCTGGTTTTGTGTTTCCTGTGTCACTTGGGATGGGCTCAACTCCACAGGCCCTTCCTGCTTTCTTTGAGCACTTCCCCTAACACAAAAAGACAGGACACTTGTCCCCGCTGATGCTCATGCTGAGAGGATCCGAGGGGGAACACATAGTTCGCACCATGTCTGAATATCTCGTTGGGAGACACTGGTCTGAAGTTAGTTCTTCATTGTTCTTTTCCAGATGTGCCAAACGGCTTTCACGTTTCCTTGGAAAAGATACCAACCGAAGGAGAGGACCTGAAACTGTCCTGTGTGGTCAGTAAATTCCTGTACAGAGACATTACCTGGATCCTGCTACGGACAGTTAACAACAGGACCATGCACCATAGCATCAGTAAGCAAAAAATGGCCACCACTCAGGACTACTCCATCACTCTGAACCTTGTCATCAAGAATGTGTCTCTGGAAGATTCGGGCACCTATGCCTGCAGAGCCAGGAACATATACACAGGGGAAGAGATCCTTCGGAAGACAGAAGTTCTCGTTAGAGGTGAGCACTGCAGCAAAAAGGCTATTTTCTCTCGGATCTCCGAATTTAAAAGCAGGAGGAGTGGTTGTGCCACACAAAGTAATGTCAAACATTAAAGGACTCGTTGAAAAGTAACAGTTGTCTCTTATCATCTTGGTTTATTGTTACTGTTGCTAACTTTCAGGCCCAGAGGAGACACTCCTCCCAAAGTGAGATTGGACATGATAGCATAATAAGAAACCCCAGTGCCTGCTGGCTGGGGTGCTCTCTGGGCCACCCGGTGTGTGTTTGGATTTGAAGATCCTTGTACTCTGCCTTCTCTTGTGTGTTTGCTCTTCTGTCTTCTGCCTGATAGCAGCAACCTGGGACTCAGCCTTTCTTCCACTCTGATGCCAACCTCTTTTGATACATATATAATATATAAATATATTTTATTTTTTAAGTTGTGAAGCTGGAAAAACTGAATAATTTAAACAAACGCTGGTCTCTGCCAAAGATGGACATGAATAAGTTAATTTTTCAGCACAGGATGAGTACAGTTGAATTTGAGTCCTTTGTCGAGTGTCCGCCTGGTTTTATTTTTTAACTATTTCATTTTGCTCTTGATTTGTAAATAGTTCCTGGATAACAAATTATAGTTCTTATTTATTTGAAAGTTGTTCTTTTTTTTTTTTTTTTACATGAAGTACATTGATCTTAAACTGGGGAGGGGGGTGTTCTAAGATGGGTCCTGGGGACACAAGATGTTGATGTAATTCTGAGAGTAAAGCTTCGTCCCAATGTGAATTATGAAGGTCCGTCAGGTCTGCTCCGCCCTCCTCTGTCCATCCCAGGTAATCACATGGGTTTCCTGCTACCATTAGATAATGTTCCTCATTGTCCTTGACTGGACTGACAGGCCCTGACTGCAGGCAAAAGTGTAGCAAGCCTTCATTCAAAATACTCATGGCCCCTGGGCACTGTTTTAAAGCCCTTCACCAAGCTTTGGTGACATCCAAAGTCCACAACCCAGGGATCCAGGCTATAAAGGCTATCGTGAATGGAGATTTAACTCAATCTTCTTAATGTCAATTGAAAAAATTTACCCATTAAAAAAGGTAAAAGGCCGCCCACTCTATATGCAGATGTTAATGGGACGTTTGTGAGGATTAAGAAATTGCAAAAGTGGGGTTGGGGATTTAGCTCAGTGGTAGAGCGCTTGCCTAGGAAGCGCAAGGCCCTGGGTTCGGTCCCCAGCTCCGAAAAAAAGAACCAAAAAAAAAAAAAAAAAAAAATCAAAAAAAAAAAAAAAAAGAAATTGCAAAAGTTAAGAAATTACCGAAACCACAGCATTAAAACTATTTAAATGCGTGCCTTTTAAAAAAAATAATAAAATCAAGAGTAATTACATTTTAAATTTGCATTTGAAGGAAAGGTACTTTTAATATGCATTGTTGTTCTGTTTGCATGTATGGTTTCCACGACTAATTGATCTTTGTACGTGAACCACAGGGCTGGGGGAAGCCAGCAGTAATGATCAAAAGAGCCAGGCTGAGAAACGTGGGGCTTGGTAGTTCTGTAGGCGGTGACAATATGGCTGCCCTCAAGCTTGGGAATTCACCAGCCTGTTTCTTCCTTAAGCTCACAGGCTGCGCCCGTGGGAATTGCTTTTGTCAAGTGTAAAGGGTAAACAATAGCATTTCCCCCAAGTGCCAGTTGTACAGAACCCCAAATGCTGTGAAAACAATCAGTAGCCTGGAAGTTGTCAGTGCAGAGGAAAGAATAATCAATTGTTGTCCTGAAGTTTTACCTATGGCTCTTTGGCCTGGCCTCTTTGTTCATTCTGAGGCAATGCCTTCCTTCGGGAAACAATACCTCAGCACCATTAGGAACTTTCAGGGGGCTCAGTTCAGTTTGTCAGAAAGCTATTTAAAAAAAAAAAGAAAGAGAGAGAGAGAGAGAGAGAGAAATGAAGGGTTAAGGGAGCCTTCTCAGGAAAAAAGAAATACAAAACAAAAACAAACATCTAAACTGAGTATGCGCATGCAAAGTCTAATTCCTTCCCCGTGAGAAGGGGAAGGTGTGTGTTCCAAGAATTCCAGTCATTGTTGTATTCCCAATCCTTCCAAAATATTCTTTCAAAAAAAGGAAAGAAAGAAAGAAAGAAAGAAAGAAAGAAAGAAAGAAAGAAGGAAAGAAAGAAAAGAAAGAAAGAAACTATTGTATAGATTCTTTTTTTTTTTTTAATCCTTCTTTGGGGTGTGAAGAGAGAGATGAGGGGTGGAGGGGAGCATTTATGAGGCTGGCTCCTCAGCTCCTTCCAAAAAACCAAAACAAAACCCCCTACATCTGTTGAGACCTGGAAACCACACCAGCAACCCTGGGGTCATACCTAAAAGAGCCCCTTGTGGGTGCCTGTCTCTGGCTGCTGATGACCCGCAAGAATATTGTGTTAATTCAGATCATCCTAGTAGCACGGGTCAGCACCGCTGTGTTAACTGTGGGTTTCTAGCCTGCCAACTAAGTACGGATGCTACACGCTTTTGCTCCTGGAAATGTCAAACTACATTGTTACAACGTAGGTAGATTTAACAAAGTAGGACTCTTAGGTCGAGCACTCCAGTAGACAGTAGCCAACAGACGAGACACTTAGCATATAAAAAACATTTTTTTTCTGAATAATTCCTAATACTGTCTGCTTTGGAGGGTGTGTGAACCTTGTTTTTAAATGAGTTCTGTGTGTTTTGCAGCTTTATATGCTGCCTGTGTGAAGTCCGTGTCCCTACCTACAACCAGCCCCTTTGGGTGTTCTTTGCAACATTTTTGTTAAAACAAACCATCCTCTTCTAAATAGACCTGTCAGGGGAACTGGAAACCTGTTTGTACAGATGATATCATAAACTGTAGCTATGAAAATAATTTGTGTTTTATAGGGCCTGGATCCAAAGTCTTTTAAGGCCTCTGAGCAATGATACATTGTTCTTTCGGTTGAAACACTGGTAAATAGTAGAATATGCTAAAGGGAGCTAGGAAGTCAACGCACTGGGTCTGACTTTTAAGTACAATCTGTGAGTCAGCTGGGCACTGTTGGATGTTTATTAGCCGTGTGTCCTTTCTTATCTTGTCATATCTCACTGATGCTTTGTAAAGATGCCAACATTGTACTGGGCGTGCATGCACAAGTCATTATAGATTGAAAGTTCTCTACGAGCTGCAATTCCAATTAAGGAAAGTTGTTTGACAGATCTGGTCTAGCGCACGTGGACAGAGGCAACCGTGAGAGCATTCTCGTGCAGCCTGACCTAGAAGAAGGTATTTCAGCAACCAGCACTTCCTTCAACGTGTGCCTCCAGATGTCATTCCGTGTAAAACAAGACTAACGATAAGCTATGGAAAACAAAACCCTACCCTGAGAGGTCTCCTCACCCGTAGTAACCCTGCCGGGTTACTGCTACTATTTCACCCGTGTTCTGTGATAACTCATCTCAACCCGGGATGTCAAAATGGCCTTAACAAATGCTGACCCTGAGAGTTTTCCTGCAGGAATTTAAAGAGAGAGAGGTGTGGGGCCCGCAGCGGACTCCTCCGGGGGACTCGGAATCCAGGTCAGATCATCACCTGTAGGGTGACCATACCTAAGCTGCCCTCTCCCCGTGCTAATGTCCTAAGATGAGGAACCAAATCTAGTCAGAGAAAGCTCAGACAAGGGTGCAGAATATGTAAGTGATACCCTTGGGATGTCGGTCCTAGGATTTGCAGCCGACATGGGGAAAAGCAGACTCTGGGGAGGGGTGCGGGGGAGAGACCGTAGGAGACCTTTCTGTCCTTTTCCCTTGGGCTCGAGGCCCTGATCCAATCCCCACCCCCTCACTAGAATGTATCCACGTCAGCAGGACTGAATAACTACTTCATTAAACAAACACTGTACTCATTGGGGCCCTGGGGGTACTGCCGTTCCTGTGTGGTATTTTAATATTATAATGTATTGCATCTTTAATGTATTAAATTCATTTTTTTTGTTGTACTATACCGGTTGGCATTTTATTAAAATAAATTGTATTGTACCATATTTGTATGTTTTAAGAGAAAATAATATAAAATACAATACTTGTGCTATTATATAGCGCAAAAACCTACAAACTCGTGCCTCTGCCTCTTGAATGGATTTTTTCGCTGCTTGCATTTGGGAAGGGAGGGGAGGGAGGGGAGTGACCAATAAAGCATTGGATAATTTCAGAATTTTCCTGTTCGGTCTGCTGCCTCGAAGTGTAGACAATGGCGTCACACAGCCCAGTCCATGAAACTCAGTACAAACACAGGAGCCGTCAGCCATCGGGCTCAGTCCAGAAAACAAACATAAAATGTAAGATGACATTGGCCTATCACACACGTGTCATAGGAACGTAAAAAAAAAAAAACACAGACATATCTACACACACGACCATGTATTTCATGTTTAGCTCCTGAAATATGTGAAATATTTGAGTTTTAGAAAAGCCTTATTGAAGAAGAAAGTGAGTTGGTGTCTTAGTATCTAAAAATGTCAAGACCAACCCAGTCCTTTATTTACCCACATCTCAGCACGTGACAATCGGTTATCACGGTTTCTTAAGGGAAGCATTAACTTTAATCAGTGAAAAGAAAAAGCGACAAGCGCGTCTTGAAGCCTTACGGTCGGTCACCTTGGGTGGGCTCTGTCTCTATTAAGATGTCCATCTGATTAGACGATACAAATGACCACGCCCCCTCTCTTTTTCACTAGATTTGGAAGCGCCACTCCTGCTTCAAAACCTCAGTGACCACGAGGTGTCCATCAGTGGCTCCACGACCTTAGACTGTCAAGCTAGAGGTGTCCCTGCGCCTCAGATCACTTGGTTCAAAAACAACCACAAAATACAACAAGAACCGGGTAAGAGTCTCCCTTGCTCCTCCTAATCCTCCTTCCGGTTCGCCATTCCCCCTCCCTCATCCTCCCGCTTCACCACACCCCTTCTCCTCCCAGGCTTCCTATCGTCCGCTCTCCAACATCTAGAACCTTCCGCTTATCATGCTTGCAGACCACACTCACCTCAGCTTTCAAGAAGGAGTAACACTAGGAAGGGTCCTCACAGCATCCGTCTGTCCCGAGTGCCTTCCACAGCTCAGTGAGAAAGAAATGGAAAGACCACCCAGGAAGTGGCTCTATTCACCTCTCACCTGGGAGAGGGAGGAAGGAAAGACTGTATTGGCTGGAGGGGTTTCATAGGGTTTTATTGTTTGTTTGTTAATTTTTAAACTTTATGGGTTTGAGTGTTTCATCTGCCTGTGTATGCCTGCTTACCACTTGAGTGTCTGGTATCTTAGGAGACCGGAAGAGAGTGCTAGCAATCAAACCTGGTGTTCTCTGGAGGAGCAGCCAGTGGATAACCACTGCTCCCTCTCTCTCTGTCTCCAACCACATAGCATGTACTTTTAAACACGTAGTATATATGAAGCCCAGGGAGGTAGATTTATAATTTTCTTTAAATTATTTATTTATTTTATGAGTACACTGTAGCTGTCTTCAGACCCACCAGAGGAGGGCATCGGATCCCATTACAGATGGTTGCGAGCCACCATGTGGTTGCTGGGAATTGAACTCAGGACTTCTGGAAGAGCAGTCAGTGCTCTTAACCGCTGAGCCATCTCTCCAGCCTGATTTATAACTTTTAGAATTCATCTACACCCGTTTTAATAATTTGGTGGCCACCATTTTATTATACTGATTGAACAAAACATTTTCTTTGTTTTAGGAGTGTGTGTGTGCCCTGCGTGCCTGTGTGCATGCATACATGTTGGGGTGGGGGGCAGGGAGCCTTCTGATGTGAGCTACTGGGAACTGAACTCAGGTCCTCTTGAAGAGCAGCAAGTGCTCTCAACCACTAAGACATCTCTCCAGCCCTATAAGGAACAAACAAAGCGACAACACAAAAAATAAAAACAAACAACAAGAAACCCAACTTTCTAACATAAACTAACTGGTCTGAGTTATATTCTTTCGAAAATAAAACCAGCTAGACTAAAACCAAAGAACATAGACACTGTCTCCTGCCTGCTTTGTGCTGTGGCTAAGTAAGATTAAGTACTAAGTACTAAGTAAGGTTTACTGGCATTTTTGGTTGATAAGTCACATTTGTAGTAAAGCGTAAAATTGCCCCTTGTCTATCGTGTCCAAGGGCCTGCCTCAATGCCTGTATTACAAATAGGATTGCCACTTATCCACAATGTTTGACAACGTGACAGAGCAGAGTAGTCCTGAAATTGAGTCTTCCACTCGGAACCACCTGTGCGAGTCCAACCTCGGAATGAGCCAAGCTTTACAATGTTGCCAGTGTCCCAGAGAGGAGTTACATTCCACAGCACAAAGCCAGTCGATCACAGCTTCTCTAGAATTAGCACATCTGACTGGCGCAGGAATGCAGCGCACTGGGACTGGCTTCTTGTCATTCCTCCGAAGGCTTCCCTCTTAAACAAAGGAGGCAGCTCGCCCCTGAGTCCTTTTTCCTTACGAAGGTTTCTATTTCTCTCTTACTGAGGCTATTAAAATTATTAAAAGGACAATTACTTGGGGTGTGTGTGTGTGTGTGTGTGTGTGTGTGTGTGTGGTGTGTATACGTGAGATAAAATTTCTTCTATTCTCACACTGCATTATTATTTTTAAAGGTTTATTCCTGATTGAGCGTGTAGGTATATAGGTATGTGCGCACGCGTGCAGGTGCCTGAGAAGGCCAGAGGCATCGGGCTTTTCTGGAGCTGGAGGTGACAGGCAGTGTTAGCCACCGCCATGGGTGCTGGGAACCGAACTCAGACCCTCTGCAAGTGTATTCCATGCTCTCGGCCACTGAGTGGTGTCTTCGCCTCCCCGTAGTCCGTCTTAGTCATCAGTTGAGATGCAGTTCCCTTCAGCGGCATAAGTGTCCTCCTCCTCCTCCTCACGGTGCTTGGCCGGCAGTCCAGTGCTCCAGGAGCGATAACCCAATGGCTTTCGGAGATTGTACACGATCTTTAGTAAGCGCGTTTGGTAACACAAATACCTAGTTTGAGGCAGGCTCTATATCCTAGAGTTACCGGTTACCGAAGAGATCTCGGAATATCCTTAGGCCAATATGGAGACTAGACAACTGGGCCCAAAGAGATTAAATGCTTGCACCAAATGACCTACTACCAAGATGCTAGTTTGTGGATAATTAATCCCCTGAGGTATTTATTCTGTCATATTAAAAAGGCGAGTGACCATGTGGATAAACACGTAGCTCACAAAGAAAGAGTAACTTCTTTCCCCTATAAATCGGAGTCCACGTCAGTATAACAGAGACCCAAAGAGTCCCTACAGGAGCCTGGTAAAGTGATTTTAACCCTGTGTTCTCCAAATACTCCATCGTACGCAGCGCATATTTCCAGGAAGTGCTAATGAAAACGGGGACTGGCCCTTTGAGAGAAGTGAGTCCGATCTAACTTCAGTTGTCAGACCTTAAATTCGAGTTGAAGACGAGTCAAGAGGCGGCTCATGCCTGTGACCCCAGCACTTGGGAGATGCCGGCACATCAGGACTTCAGTGTCTTCCTTGGCTATGTAGCGGGTTCAGGCTAGCTTAGGCTGCACAGACAGTGTCTTGAACAAAAAGTTCTACCAATTCTCAAAGTCTATGGCTTTTAGGATACAGAAGAAAAGACACCGGAAAAAAGGGGGCGGGGAACAGGAAGTATAAGCGCTGGGCAGGTCCACACTGTGGAGGGCCCAACACTGCCCTCATTTTCCTGCCCTCCGAGGCCCTGTTTACCTCTGAAACTAGAAAGCTGCTGACTGCACGGTTCACTCCACGAAGTTGCCCACGGCCACAGCTTAATAAGCGCCACTGTTAGCGTTTCTTAAGATGGACTACGCTACACCCACCTTCTCTCTTTCCTGTTTAAAGCTGAGCCACGGAGATGGCTCAGTGGGTAAAGGGGCTTGGCGCAAAGCCTGGTGATGTGAGTTCGATCCCTAGGACCCACGTGGTGGAAACCGTGGTCTGATCGCCAAGTAACACCCTACTGTCGCCTCTGGAGAGGAGTTCTAAGCTGTAGTCACACACCCATTAAGTTTCCAATGCAACCTGAGGTGCAACGATCATGGCCACACACTCCATATCCTTGGCCCGTGTGTTCAACATCACCCACTGTGAACACTAAACACGCCGCCTCTACTGTGGCGGTTTCCGTTACAAACCTGTGAATAAGGAGTACTTGTTGGCATCAGCAACTGACTTTACAGTCAGGAACCCGCTTTACAGTCCCAGGTGACGTAGTGAGTCAGGCATACCTGTTGCCAGGTAACTGTGGGACGGAGCATACCTGGCTGTTGCCAGGTAACTGTGGGGCGGAGCATACAGACAAAATGCTAACACTACTGCTGGTAACCGCAGTGGCTGGTCCTGGCTCTCCAGGACTCCACAGAGCAGAAACCCTCTTCATCCCGTTACAAGGAGGAAGCCAGTCTAAGTTTGAATGCCTGAGCATTCAAGCCAGGATGCATCTTTCACAGAAAGCCTGGCAGGTCAGAAAGGACTTCCAGGTCCAAAGAATCATAGGGGTGCTGGATCCTTAACAGGATCTGGTCCGCTATCATTGTGACTTGTTAACTGACAACTCTTCAACATTCCAAAGAAAACAGGAGAGAGGAAGCTGGGCACACATGCGAGCTCAGGCCCCAGCGACTATCAAATGCCTGTTGAAAGGGCTGAGGGAAGCTGGAACTTCTCCCTCATTTCCTCCCAGGAAAACCCTTTCGGTGGGACGCAGCCGTTCTTGCAAAGGAAAGCAAAGACAAGAAAGCTGGGTAGTAACTTCTTGGGCCAAAGGGCAGCAGGCAGGAACAAAGGAAGTCGTGAGTGCACAAGCCCAGAAGAGCATGCACACAGGCATAGAGGCCGCCTCTGCCACATCAGTGGAACAAGAAGAAAAAAAAAACACCAGCAACCACCTCAAAGACTCCTGCAAATGTGGGTTCTCCCGTCTTGTCTCCCTGCTGGATCCATCTCCATTCCCCACCGGCCTCTCTCACAGGGCTCGCCCTCCCCACCCTGCCTTCCCTGCTCCCCGCATGGCAAACTCACTGCTCCCCTGGAATCTTTGTCACCAGGCACGCAAGGCTAGAAGATGTCCTTTCTTCACGGGTCCCATTCAGTCCTTGGGCAACCAGGCTGTTATTCTCTAGCTCCCTGAGCACTTAACTTGTTTTCAACCCTTTGAAGATATGAATGAGATCGTCTCACAGGAAGTGCAAATTACTGGCGTTCAGTCAGGCTGGAAGACACCCTGCTTCTTTAACGTTCATACCTTTTACCAGAGGCAGGCATTGCCATGACACAGTTCACAAGTAGACTTTGGCCTCGCAATCGCTCCTGGGGTTTCTTTGGTTGCTTGGTTGGCGAGGTTCGCTAAGTTTATCCTGATTGTTTTACAGATTCAGGCATGAAGAAGTAGGGAGAGGGGACCTGGGCTCCAGTCATGGTGGTGTGGGCAACTAAGGTTGTCTCTGGCGTGTGCGACTAACGCAGCCAGACGTGTCACTTCGCTCACAAGAGGACACATGAGCAACATTCTAACCTGCCAGATTGGCATCAAAAAAATATTTAAAGCAGTGAACACCTCCGTGTCCCTCTAAATGTAACAGCTTCAAGAGAGTTTAAAGCATGGTTTAAAAACATTTTAAGGCATATTAAAATATATAAGGCATTCAAAAAGCTGGGCATGCTATATAAAGAGAGATGATTTTGAAGCCAAAGCTACTTACACTGAAGGGTTTGTTTCATTAAAATTAGTTAATTGTTTGAGACAGGGTCTCACCATGGAGCTCTTGGCTGGCCAGGAACTTGCCATATAGACCAGGATTAAACTAACAGGGGTCCTCCTGCCTCTGTCTACCCTATGCTGGGATTAAAGGCGTGTGCCACTATGCCAGGCTAATTTAAAATTTTTAAAGGGCCAGAATTAATGCCGTATCAGCTCAAACCTCATTCGTTTGGTTAATAAATGTTTTTGAGCTGCTACTTTCTGTCCGGCCCTGTGCTAGGCTGTGCAGATGTGACAAGTATCTATATTTTTATCGTCATGCGTCCCCACCCTCAGAGCTGAGGAACAAACTCAGCTTTCTGTTTGGTTCTGCCATTGAGCTGAATCCTTAAGACCTGAACTCTGGATATTAAAATTAAAGTTAATTAAAATTAAATACATGAAGCTACTATCAAAATGTTTAAACGTTCGAACCTTATATAACCAAAATGCCAAGTAATAAACTTGTATACGCATTTTCGTGGGATGCAGCTTTTTCAAGCAATGACCCCCAGTGGTGTGTAGGCCTGCTCACTGTCTACATCTGCTGGCCTCAAAATGGGAGTCGATTAATTAACTAATAACTAATAACTAATTAATGATTAATAATTCATTAAATTAGTCTAGAAGAAAACACCATGACTTAACCTCAGGTTTCAGGTACATGTAACATGAGAGACGGAGAAAGGACGATTAATGTGGCTAAAGGAAAAGCGAGGCCCTCCAGTGCTAGAGTGCATTTGGGCAGCTGCAGGAGGCGATGAGATCTCACTTAGCCTAAACCAGAAGGACACCGGGAAGACATGTCTAACGTTTGAGGCAGCAGATACATTTAACTTGACTTAAAATTGCACACTTCCCATCTAGATCAAAAACATCACCCATCCCTGTTAGTACCTACCTATTTATTTACCTATCTAGTTAGTTAGTTTTATTTATTACCTAGTTAGTTAGTTAGTTTCGGTTCTTTAAGACAGTTTCTCTGTGTAGCCCTGGCCATCCTGGAACTTGCTCTGTAGACTAGGAATCCACCTGCCTCTGCTTCTCGGGTGCTGGAATTAAAGGTGTGTGTGTGTGTGTGTGTGTGTGTGTGTGTGTGTGTGTCCGTCCGTCCGTCCACTACCTCTGCTGCCACCACCAAAACCCGCAACCTGGCAGTACCTACACTTTCTGTTCCTGTATCTCAGTTAAAGTAAATTTAACTTTTAGAATCTTTAGTGTACTCAGAAAAACCCACCTTCTGTGCATTAACTTCACTGCGCTAAGGCTCTGCAGGGCATCGGCTCCAGCGGTTCCATGTCGGTGAAAATAAAGAAGAAACGAGGGAGGGGGGCTTGAAAGAAGCAAGAAAAGGGCAGAGTATCCGATCGGAGCTCAGCAGAGAGCCTAGGAGGACTAGGGTGGAGTGACACGCTGGCAGATGACAGAAGATGCGTTTCCTCGGAAGGGTGGAAGGAAAAAGAAATCAGGTTAAAGCTCATGTGACACAGAGAAGCTGCAGTAACACAAGTGTTGTGTGGAGGGGCCAGGCTGCAGAGCCCCACGTCTGAGTGAGAACTGGAGGTGAATTACTCAGGATGGTGGCTGCCCAGAACATGCTTTGGTCCTCAGAGTTAAACAGACGGCACAGCTCCTGCGTGAAATTTCAGTGCTTTTACAGATTCCGACAGCCTGCACCCAGATCGAAACAGTATCGTGGAGTCACTTTGTGTCCTTACTCCCTCTGCAGGCCACGTGCCCAAATAACCCACATTTAGTATGTCCCTTCCACTCCGTCCATTTGCTTCTCAGATGCTCCACTGTGGTCAGAATGTGTGATGAGGCTTAGCAGGTACCTCAAAGGGGTTGTGTGCTGGCCAAAGAGCTCATGACAGCACTACAGGCAAAGATGATGAGGTGACAGACTGATCCAGTTTACACAGGTTCTGACGCTAGTGCAGATGTCTCACAAACACCACAGAGAACAGGGTCTCCGAGCATCATCAGCGTGCTGAGGAGAAGCTCCTGCCTCTCCTCTCGGTGAGCAGAGGGACGTGCTGATCTGAGGGTGCTCAGTACAGCCAGCCCATGAGCAGTCATCCCACCCAACCGTGAAAGCAAATGTCTGTGACAGCCCAAACTGCTTACAGTCCTTGACGGTTAAAACTGTGGTATTTTATCCAGAGCACCCCGTGTCTCCAGCAGACCAAAGCTGGAGTGGGAGAGAAGCCCCGAAGACAGGGATTAAACTTTCTTCTTCAGCCAAATCTTGGTCACCAGGACTGAGTAACCTATCCAGGAAGGGACATGTGTCCTGTCCCCACTGTATCAGGACGCCAAAGATCTGCACTGTGGGTGCCACAGTGGGAACCATGATAGGCAGGTCGGAATCTAATTCGGGTCTGAATTGGGAAGGGATTGAGTAGAGCTCAGCCTTCTGGGGAAGCAAGGAGAGACCGTTACAGGGAAGGATGGAAAGGAAGAGCCTGGGCCCTTAAGAATCAGCCCGAGTGCTCCAGAAGAGAAATGGCGGCCAAATACACAGAATGCAATTCAGAGGCAACAGACGTGTTCACAATAGAGTGCAACTAAGCCGGTGTTTACTTCCAAACTTCTTCCTAAACTCAAGTAGAAATCTCAGGGGTGTGTGTGTGTGTGTGTGTGTGTGTGTGTGTGTGTGTGTGTGTGTGTGTGTGTGTGTGTTTGGTGTATGTGTGTGTCTCTGTAGTACTGGGTCTTGATCCCAGGGTTTTACCCAAACTTAGCATATATTCCAGGACAAGGAAGAGGCCAAAATGAAAGAGATTTAGGCTTGTGGGGTGAGAGGTACAGTCTCCCAGGTGCTGTACCCAGTCTAAAGACACCAAGTAGAGGCTCAGAGCACGAGGGGCTCCCACTCCAACCTTCCGAATCCTGGAAGACTGGGTGCTGAGAGACGGAGCTCCTGCTGGCTTTAGGTGTGCTCTGTCTGTTACCAATGTCATCGGGTGGGAGTTTTCTGTTCCACATGTCCAGAGTTTTCATGGAAATCCCAATTCCTTCCAAATACAAACTTAAAAGACCTGAGTTGGCAAGCATACACCAACCATGCCACTGCCATCGCCACTGTGCCCAGTTAAGGCCGGAGGCAAACAAAAGGTGCTCTCAGGTAACCTGCTTGGTGAGCTCCGTACGGCTTAGTCGTCACTCACACAGTCGACTCAAGCAAGTTTGGTGCCCCTCCATTCCAGCTGATCATGAATTTGCCTCATGTAATTGGACCAGGTCATCGTGCAGCTGGCCTTCACTGAGGGCAAACCGAACACAGAAAATGCTTTCTGGATCAGGGCTTCTTACATTTTATTTCACATAGCCACACAGACATGAGTGTAAGCAACAGACAGACAGACAGACCAAGCATTCATGGAGAATAAGTCAGAAAGAAATTCATTTAAAAGGACTGGAGAAATGGCTCAGAGGTTAAGAGCACTGGCCACTCTTCCAGAGGTCCTGAGTTCAATTCCCAGTAACCACATGGTGGCTCACAACCATCTGTAATGAGATCTGATGCCCTCTCCTGGCCTGAAGGTATACATGTAGGAAAAATACTGTATACATAATAAACAAACAAAGACCTTTTAAAAATTCATTTAAGGGGCTGGAGAGATGACTCAGCGGTTGAGAGCACTGACTGCTCTTCCAGAGGTCCTGAGTTCAATTCCCAGCAACCACATGGTGGCTCACAACCATCTGTAATGGGATCCGATGCCCTCTTCTGGTGTGTCTGAAGACAGCTACAGTGTACTCATAGAATAAATAAATAAATCTTTAAAAAATATATTTAAAAGCATGTCTTTGGTACACATAGCATCTTGTCATTCATTAAAGACAAGAGCAAATTTACACTGTAATGAGTTAGTAAAATAACTGGGAATAGGACATAGAATTTACACTATTAAAAGTGAAAATACAGAAAGAAGTTTAACAAGCAAGGCATAGAGCATAAAATCAAATAACTGCTAACATAAAAAATAAAAAGCAAAAAAAAAGTGGTGGCCTCGGCCTTTAATCGCAGCACTCAGGAAACAGAGACAGGCAGGTCTCTGAGTTCAAGGCCAGCCTGGTCTACAGAAAGAGTTCCAGAGAAACCCTGTCTCTGAAAGTAACCAAAAGAAAAGACAAAGACAAAGACAGAAAAACAAAAACAAAAGTGGTGGGTTATGCTAAATGCCTGGCACTGACATTGCAAGGGAAGGCTGGTGCCTGAACTCAAATCATACAGGGCAGTATATCATTTGAGAGGACTTAAGGGGGTCTATCCATAGGCATGCACGGTGCCCCACCTCCTCTACTTGAGCAGCCATGTGTGTGTATGCTATGAACTCCCATAACTGATTTCTGAGTCCTCAGCTGACAGAAACAGATCGCAGTTTCTTACCTTTGGCAACGATACAGCGCAGTAGCATTTCCCGGTATTAAAACGGGAACTCGAGGAGTGAGTCACTGTAGGTAAACAGTTATGTGTTGTAAACCTTCCAGGTAGGCTATGGCAAACGGGAACATGAGCATTTATTGTCCAGGAGTTTCCACTTAAAAAGTGCAGGTATGGGCTCAGCTCCCAGCACCCACATGGTGGCTCACAATGGCTGGCAACTCCAATTCCAGGTGTTCTCTGATGCCCTCTTCTGGTCTCCGTGAAACCTGCACTTAAGTGAACACACACACACACACACACACACACACACACACACACACACAAAATCACTCTTAAAGAAAAGAACTCTGATAATAAAGACGAGCTTAGCGAAACCTGATGGCATAACTTCTACATGAAGTATTGGTGGTCACAGGACAAGAGAGCCACCACCGTTCAGACTGACAAACCAGTTAAAGAAGCAGAGGCATTGTGTGGGAGGAGCAGAAAGCTCAAACACAGCTCGCATCTATTTAACCAGATATGTGAATCGAAGACTCTACAGGTTTAGCGGGTCATATTAAAATGCTGTCCTCTTTCTAAGACAATATAGTTCTCACATACAAAACATTGTGAGTGTCCATCACCTTAAGGCACTGATGGAAAAACGAATGCTTTGCACAGTCCCTTGGAAATACCAAATACTAAAATAGCTGGGCACGTTTAAAATGTAGACTGCACCCCGTGGACAAACGCAGGTCACTTGATCACAAGCTGATCTACCCTCGACCAACTCAGCGGATCACGGGGGGGGGGGGTGTCTTGCGCTGAGTATCAGCTTCATAGCCCTCAGGGCTCAGAACAGATCGCCACTAAAACAGCCTCTGATGAAGGTTCACTTGTCACCTTGGGGCTATCAACACCTACACAGTCACCTGAATTATTTCTTTGCTCTAGGAACCTGGGCGCGTTTGAACTTTAGGGAGATAAACCTAAGTGGCATAAACAGTCTAGATTCGGAGAACTGGGCATGCGCGTATGGTATGCTCCAGCATACAGAGTTCGCACCGGTGGCAACCTTATCTTCATAAGATAAGGCTCACAAAGACCACAAAACAGTCCCTCCTCTACACTGCACACCATTGCCGTTCCCCAGTTGCTGGAGGCCAGGTGGCTTTTGGCACAGTGCTAGACCCTGGAGACTCAGAGAGGTTAAGGTGGTGTTGCTGTTGTCCAGGGGCCCACACTGGAGCAGGTGAAATTTTAAAAGTCCGCGAAATGACTGCTAAAACCTGACACATGGCGGAGTCGGGCAGGCACTGCACAGGGCGACTGCAGCAGCACAGCCAGGGTCCTGAGAGCAACAGAAGATACTTGCTGGTCTAGAAACGAACCATTTAAAAACCGAGTAAGCATTAGCATCGAACCAAGGAAACAACATGTGGGAAGCCACTGTGAAAAGATCCAAGATCCAAGGCCAGGGGTCCTTTTACGGAGATAACAGAGCCTAAAGCTAGAAGACAGACAGGGCCAGGTCATTCAGGTCCTTGATTAACTAGAATCTAAAGCTTACCCATGGGTAGTCATGTCTGATCTGTGCAGCACGTGTATTTTAATGGCCGTCACAGTGAATGTACTAAGTGGACATGTTTGCAAACACTAAAAAAAACGAAACAAAAAAAAAAAAAAAAAGGATGAGTTTGAACGTTTAAAAAAAAATCAGATTTCTGCCTTTTCCTTAAAATTTAAAAAGACAATCCTAGAATCAAATCCCCAGCACTCATGGGTGTGAACTGTAGGTAGCTATGTCTGAAAGTCTTGCTCTGCTCCCTATTTGTCCAATCCGATACAGGATCTTACAGTAAAGAGAAATCTGGGATGGCTACATGGCTAAACTGGTAAAGGAGCTTGCCACCAAGCCGAATGACCTGAGTTCGATCCCTGGGGCCTATGTGGTAGAGGAGAGAAGTAAGTTTGCCCTCTAACCTCGGCATGTGAGACGCCACTAGTTTAGGAAAATAAGAGTGAGAAAAAGTCATATAATAGAAAAGATAAGTCCATAATACTGAGTGTGCAGAGGGAGGGGGCGAGTGTGCATAGTGTGTGCTCAGAGGATGGAGAAACAATCTATCAGTTGTCTGAAATAAATAAGCAAGGGTATGGAAATGACTTGGGCCATCCTCCTGGAAGTAAACTGGTAAATAATTATGCCATCAACAGAAAGCGCAATAGCTTGTTATCTTAATCAGGGCTTCCTTTGCTGTGAACAGACGCCATGACCAAAGCAACTCTCACAAAGGACAACATTTAATTGGGGCTGGCTCACAGGGTCAGAGGGTCAGAGGGTCAGGTCCGTTATCATGAAGGTGGGAAGCATGGCAGCATCCAGATGTGGTGCTGGAGGAGTTGAGAATTCTGTACCTTGACCCTCAGGCAGCAGCAGGAGACTGTTCACCATGCTGGGCGTAGCATGAATATAGGAGACCTCAAAGCCCACCTCCACAGTGATGACACACTTCCTCCGACAAGGCCACACCTCCTCATAGTGCCACGCCCTCTGCGCCAAGCATTAAAACACAGGACTCTGTGGAGGCCAACCCTATTCAAACCATGACGCCTGCTCGTAAGCGAGTCTGTGGCTGCTTCTAATCCTCGTGTCCATCGGAGAAAGGAAATTCAGCTGAAGCAAACCCCTCAAAGAACCTGGTATGAAGGTGCATGACAGACAGCTGGGGCTGGGGCAATGGCTCAGTGCTTAAGAGCGCTGGGGGCTCTCATAGAGCACCTGGGCTGTATTCCCAATATCCACATGGGACAATCCCGGGGATCTGATGCCCTCTCCTGGTCTCTAGCTGTATACATGTAACATACAAAACATACATGCAGGCAAAATACACAAACACATAAACACAGATAAATAAAAATCTCTCTGTGTCTCGAAACAAATGTAGCTTTAAAAGCAAGTTCTCGGGCTGGAGAGATGGCTCAGCAGTTAAAGAGCACTGACTGCTCTTCCAGAAGTCCTGAGTTCGAGTCCCAGCACCAACATGGTGGCTCACAACCATCTGTAATGGGATTCGATGCCCTCTGCTGGTGTGTCTGAAGAGAGCCTCCCAGTGGCGATATATATAATTCCTTTTCAAAGAAACAAGTTATTTAAAAAGAAAATAAAAACATTCAATGATGTAAAAGACACACACACAAAGAAAGACCCACACACATGAAATAAAAATAAATCAAGTCTTTTTAGAAGATGTGTTAGGAAACGTCATTATTTAAATGCTGTGGTACAGAGATCAACAAATGGGTCCTTGAAAGAGTAGAGAACCCAAAAACAGAACCAGAAATACATAGTAACTTGCAATCTCATAACTGGTGCCATAATTCAGTGGGAAAAGAATATTTTATTCAGTAATTGACACTCAGGTGGGCATGGCCACACATGCCTTTATTCCCAGTACTCAGGAGGCAGAGGCAGGTAGACTGTAGCAGTGAATTAATTAAACTGCTTTGGCTCCCGGTGGGTCCGAGGTGCGCCTGCCCAAGAGCTCTCTGGATTCGGGAATAGAAGACGCGCTCGCACGCATGCATGCACGCACGCGCGCGCCAGCTAATATTAATATGTCTTGACTAGCTCAGTGGCTGGACACTTCTAAACTTCCCAGTGGCTAACATTCTGGTATTCCTGGTTCGACACCTTCTAAATCTACATATATATTTTAAAGATGCATATGAGTACACTGCAGCTGTCTTCAGACACACCAGGAGAGGGCATCAGATCTCATTACGGATGGTTGTGAGCCACCATGTGGTTGCTGGGAATTGAACTCAGGACCTCTGGGAGAGCAGTCAGTGCTCTTAACCGCTGAGCCATCTCTCCAGCCCCTAAATCTATATTTTATCTTTGCTGCCCTGTTACCTTCTGGGTAGTCCTCACCTACATTGTAGAATGCCTTCTCTCCTGCAGCTCTTAAATCTGATCCTGTTGCCTCGGAGTCATGGCGTTTCTCTTCTAACCACTCTCCCTCACTCCCTTGCCCAGGAAATCTAAAAGTCCCGCCCCGTCTCCCAGCCCAGCCCAGCCATTGGCTGTACTGCAGTTCTTTATTACCAATGAAAGCCAGCTCGGGGCAGGGACCCTCAGGCCTGGAAGTGCGGCTTTTGGGAGCGGAAAATAAGACAAGACACTAGAACCAACCCCCAGCAGTGTATTTCTTTGAGGATGGGGCCATCCTGGCCTAAAAGTGAGTTCCAGGACATGGGCTACATAGTGAGACCTTGTTCCTTCCCCTCCAATAAATAAATAAATAAATAAATAAATAAATAAATAAATAAATAAATAAATAAATTAGTGACGTCACAGCGCTCAGCTGTCTGTGTGGTAAAGCTCCTCACCTCCCACTACACACCTTTCTCCAAAAGAAAACTCAAAGACAGAAAACCAAATAAGGAAAAAGCAAAACTCCAGTAAATATTTTTTCTTTTTTGTTTTTTTCCAAGACAAGGTCTCACTATGTAGCTAGAGTTGGCTTCAAACTCAAAGAAATGCCCCTGCCTCTGCCTCCCAAGTACCGGGATTAAAGGCATGCGCCACTGTACCCAGCTTCCATATTTTCATAGATTTTTATGACAAAAACAGACAAGGAGGGTCCTTGATGATATTAGTGGGGAAAGATTTATAAGCAAGTATATTACAAACTGTAAGAAATAACATTAAAGCACAACCACAAAAATAGGAGACGAGTATATAAGGAATGGGAATATACTGAGATTAATTTTTTTTTTTTTACTTTGTTTGTGGTATTCAGCTCCAACTAGAATTTTAGGGATGGAAAATGGCTGAAGTTCAGACTCTGTGTGAGGAATGGGTAGCAAGGTGGACTTTTAGGGAGGAAAGGGGGTTCAAGACAGGGTTTCTCTGTATAGCTCTGACCATCCTGAAACTCCCTTTATAGTCCAGACTGACCTTGAACTCATGAGATCCGCCTGCCTCTGCCTCCCAATGCTGGGATTAAAGGCGTGCAACAGTACTGCCTGATTGCACGATGGATTCTTAACTCCACACTCCTCTGCCACAGCCTTGGTCTCTGACTGCTAACTACACTCGTACCTTACACTTTCCAAAGCTTCAACCATACCGTTGCTCTAACTGTCTCGCCTGCCCGTTCCACTCCTGTTTCTGCAGTGCTGGGGATGGAACACGTAGCCTAGGGCATGCTATGGAAGTCGTCCGCCACTGAGCTGCACCCCCAAACTCACCCCCATCAAGCCTTCTGCCAGGACTTCCTTCATATTTATTTTCCCTGCTCCTGGAATCCATGTGATGCGAGGCAGGTGCTGCTCTGATTATACAGAGAGAAAAACATCCTCAAAGGGACTCTGGGACTTAGCCAGTCACAGAGGAGAGCCCTCCCTGAAAAGAAGGCACATTTCCTCTCATCGGCTTCAAGTACCGGCATCCCCTTCGGCTCATCTCCCTCGGTTGCTTGAGCCAACTCCTGCAGGTTGTCTCTTCCCAGAGTGAATTTCCAGCCCTTTCCCCCCTTTCCTTCCCATCCTCCCATCCAGGCACGTGGGGTGGGGAGATATCGGCCTCACCACCCCTTGCCTGAATTTCAAGTAGGGAGCCGGACTGCCCCATGCTGTTCTTTCCTCATTCCAGCCCCATCCTGCCTTCTGCAAGACTAAACTTCCCTACGTGCCACTTGCATGATGTCATTTCCACAGCCAAATATCTTCAGGACGGTCTTCCTCTCTGATCAGAACGACCCCTGACTTCAGAGTTCCCCTTCATCTGCCAGTCATTCAAAAACAGGGCTTTTGGAAGCAGGGATACACACACGCGTGCGGACACACACACACGCACACGCACACACACGCACACACTCATGCACACCTGCACACACACATGCTCATGCCCGCACACACCACACGCACGCACACACACTCATGCACGCACACACACACACACACACATGCACACCCCACACACACACATGCTCATGTCCACACCCACACACACACACACATGTGCACACGCCACACACACCTGAAAGCACACACAGACGCCGTGCCCGCACACACACACACACACAGGCACAGGCACACACACACACACACACACACACACACACACACAGAAATGGTCAGAGAGTGCACACTAAGCCACACTTGTTTCACGGTAATGGGATGGCTTTGGTTTGTGTGTCTTGTACCACATGACAATGCTCAATCATTGTTCACTTCCGGTACAACATTAACCAATAGCATCCGTCTCCACTGATGTGAGAAAACACTGACCAAAACCAGGGGAGGAGAGGATTTCTTTGACTCACAGGTCATTGTCTGCCATGGAGGGAAGCCAAGGCAGGAACCGGAGGCAGGAACTGAAGCAGAGACCAGGGAGGAACTTTGCTTACTGGCTTGTTCAGCCTGCCTTCTTAGACAACTCAGGGCCACGTCAATCAATAATCAAGAGAATGACAATGACTATACCAGTTGACATGCCAATGTGGATGGGGAAAATCTCACGGACCCCATGACCCCATCCTCCACAACCCACAATGGAGAGTTACAATTAACCACTGTGTGTGTGTGTGTCTGTCTGTGTGTGTGTGTGTGTGTGTGTGTGTGTGTGTGTAACAATAGTAATTAAACAATCAAGAAGTTGAGATGAAGCAAAATAAAGTAGGGAGACATGAGAGGGTTATAATTCCAGCAGCTGGGAGGTGGAGGTAGAAGGATTGTGAGTTCAAGGCCAGCCTTGGCTGCATAGCAGAAGCCTGTCTGTCCTGAGAAGGAAGAAAACAAGGAACAAACAGGCTGCCCACTCCCTCTCGGGTCATCTTGACCTTGGAACCCTAGTCTTCTTACTTCTTGGGAAGTTCTGACTTGGGGATCACACCCTCTTTCCCTCCCTCCCTCCTTCCCACCCTCGCTCTCTCCCAAATGACTTCTACCAGCATATAAAAATGCTATAAAGCTTTGCATCTTAAGAAAGAATTCCTGGGCTGGAGAAACAGCTCAGCAGTTAAGAACTGGAACTGCGACCAAAGTTTAGTTCCCACACTGGCCAGCTGTGTCTCTAGTTCCTCTGGCCTTCATGAGCCTCTGTACTCATGCGCGCGTGCGCGTGCGCGCGCGCGCGCGCGCGCACACACACACACACAATTAAAAACGGAAAAATAAAATCGCTTTTAAAAGTTCCCTTCTTGTGCTTAACAGATGCCTTATTGCTTGAGAACTCGGGCTGCTCTCGCAGAGAACCCAAGTTAAGGTTCCAGCACCCATCTAGCCACTCACAACCACCTCTAATGGCAGTTCCAAGGGAATCCAACATCACCTAGCCTCTACATGCACGTGCATGGTGCACAGACGTCCGTGCAGGCTACGTGCTCATGCACATAAAATAAAAATAAGTAAAATCTTGGGGTTGGGGATTTAGCTCAGTGATAGAGCGCTTGCCTAGCAAGCGCAAGGCCCTGGGTTTGGTCCCCAGCTCCGAAAAAAAGAAAAAAGAAAAAAAAATAAGTAAAATCTTAAAAATTCTCTCCCCGTTGCTCTGTAGACACTGGCTCAGACTTGCTTGGAAGGAAACTCCTGACTGCCTGCCTTGGGCACCGCCCTGTCTGTTTCTGTGTCCTTGTGGGGCTTTCCTCTATGCTCTGCTAAAGTAGGCGGTTAACTTCCTTCCCCAGCCTGCCTGCTCTCTCCTGTGAAAATGCCTTTTGTCGCTTCCAGGAACCTCCAGGCTTTCTTGTCACCTCCTGGGCTCTCTCTCTCTCTCTTTTTTCCTTCCAGTTGGCCGGTTTCCCTTCCTGTTCTACTCGACTCAGGCCATGACCACCCACTCTCCTCCCTCTGGACTAAATTCGTCCATGATCTTCATCTATAGCCCTTCGACTCAACTTCTTCCTCAGTGCGGAGCCCACGGGGTTTTTCAAGTCGGGTCCCCTCTCTCTGTTCCAGATGAATCCACCCTTTGGATGTGGGGCGGCCATCTTGAACAGACTTCTTGACTACCGCCCTCATTTGGCTCCCCTGGAATCTTCATTTCCAGACACTACGCATCCCAGTTGTCTACACCCTTGACTTAGACGTCAGCCTTCCGTTGCCCTTCTCCCCCCAATACCGCACCCCAATCCAGAAAAGCAAGCCAGTTGGTTCTTCAGAGGAACCCCGAAGTCCGTCCCCACCCATGGCATCAGAATTCTGGATGTTCAAGCCTTTCAGGAGAAAACCCCCAAGCCATCCATCCCCTTTCCATGTCTGCCTGCTGCTGTGCTATCTTATAATGACTAATGGCTTCTGTCTCTCTCTTTTTTCTTGTGCTACCAAGGGAGGGAACCCACGACCTTCCTTGCTCATTCCAGGAAAGCCCTCTAGCACTCAGCTACATCACTTGCTCTCCCTACGGTGGGTTCTTTTGGTTTACGGTGGTTTTGTTGGTTGGCTTGGTTTTGTTTTTTGAGACAGAGCCACGTAGCACAGGTTGGCCTCAAGCTTAATGGGTAGCTGAGGCTAATCTTCCCGCCTCTACCTTCACTTGTAAGGGTTACAGGGGCAAGCTACCACACTCAGCTCACCAGCAGACTAACTGATCTATTATTATTTTACGTGTAAGTATGTGGGCTGGAGTGGACCTGGAAGAGGGCATGGGATCTCCTGGAGCTGCCTGCTGGGCGTACTGAGACTTGAACCCAGGCCCACTGAGAGTGCAACATGGACTCTTAACTGCTGGGCCATCTCTCTAACCCTAAATCCTTATGATGCCTGGGGAGGGGGCAGGATCTGTGTCCTGGCTGCTTTTTTCCTCTGCTTGCTTACTGAATGCTGGCACTCAGTACTCAGTACTCGGTACTCGGTACTCGGTACTCAGTACTCGGTACTGGGCTGCAGAGGTCTTGTTTCCCTTCCCCACTCCTCCTCCTCTTCTTCAGATGATTGCATGTGTATGAGTGTCTGTCTGCATGTATGCACATGCACCACATGCATGCCTGGTGCCCACGAAGGTCAGGAAAGGGCATTGGCTGCCCCCGGATCAGGGGTTAAGGATGATTGTGATATATCATGGGGGTGTTGGGAACAGAACCTGGGTCCCCTGCAAGAACAGCACATGCTCTTCAGCCCCTTATTTCTCACGTGGGCTCATTCCTGGCCCAGGGGCGACCCAGCTGCTACTCACTCTGTAATGCTGTCTGCCAACCTATCAGAGGCTCCATTCTCCCCATCTGATTGGTCCCCAGCTCTTCCATTTCGATTGCCTTGTCTGCAGCAATCGCCCTCCTCAGCACCACCTTCACTCGAGCCTCTCAGACGAGTGTGCCTTCCTCCTCGGCTTTACTGTAAACTAGAAGTGAGCCCTTCGAGGACAGGGGTGGCACTTGTCTGCCACCGTCTGTATCTGACTGTCGGGTACATAAGAGAGGCTCCAAAATATTTTCATCTGGGTCAACAATTACCAATTTTTTTTTTTTTTTCTTTTTTTTTTTTTTTTTTTCGAGCTGGGGACCGAACTTAGGGCCTTTTGCTAGGCAAGCGCTCTACCACTGAGCTAAATCCCTAACCCACAAATTACCTTTTTAAGCGTTTATTTTTAAAAAGATTAAAGGGCAACTGAATGCTCAGTGGTCAAATGTTCAGTAAATCCCTGGTTTAAATGGGGTGGGGCAGACGGATAAATAAAGACAGTGTGAAGGTGAAAGGGGTTGGTATTTAGCTGGTCTATCCTCTATTTACCTATCATCCATCTAGCTACCTGTCTGTCTGCCTGTCTACCTATCTATCTGTAATCTATCTGTCATCCATCTGACTCACTCTCATCTATCTATCCACCTGTCTGCCTATCTATCTGTGTCTATCATCTGTCTATCCACCTGTCTGTCTATCTGTCTATCTATCCATTCATCTATCTATCATCTATCTATCTGCCTATCATCTATCTACCTGTCTATCTATAATCTGTTTCTATCTCCTATCTATCTATCTATCTATCTATCTATCTATCTATCTCTCATCTATCTGTCTATCTATCTATTCATCTATGTATCTATCTCTCATCTATCTATCTGTCTGACTATTACTGTCTGTCTATTCATCTATCTATCTATCTATCTATCTATCTATCTATCTATCTAATTTTTATGTTTTCATGTGTGGTCAGGCACACTGACTTCCTCTCTAGCACAAGTCCTCAGTGCGTGTTCACTATGGCCTCTTGCTTCATTCCTCGCTTTCTCAGTTCACCGCTGACACTCCTTCAAGCTGCAACTCAAGGCCCACCTCCGCCTCTGTGCACCCCTCCCTAGGTACTCATTTGCATTCTTGTTAGCTGTCTGTTCCCCAGACTCAAACTGATGGGAGAGCAAACACTTAGTAAACACTTAGTGACAGTACTCAGTAGAGCCTCTGTGTCTCAAAGCTTCTCAGGGGTTTCTGGAAATTTCTGGCAGTCTGTGTAGTACTGAGTATTAAGTACTTATGTCTTCTGAGCACTCATTACCATGATACACATACACTGAATGGGAACTGCTTTCATTTTATATCAAGACTGGGGAAAACAAAACATAGTCAGAGTAAGTAATTTGCCTATAAGCTAAGGTTATAGATTCAGAGAGCCAGCCCTAAGTGCTTTACCTCCAGGCTGTACCACCTCATCAGGTCACGTGATAAATGACCCTATGCCACAAATGTGCTGAGGGTTAAGCTGTGAGTTCTTGATCATGTTGCTTAATGACGAGAAGTCTCCATTTTCTCTGTGTGAGGGGGACAAGGCATCAACTTCCAAGTGTTTGGAAGCATCGGGCTGGGGACTGCAGAGTGCTCGGCAGATTGGACAGATGTGCGCCCAGCGGAGACTGGAGACTGAGTGAACGACCCCATCTGGGGTTAAGTCGGGCTCAGAACCTCTTCCGGGAGCCTTGGAGAGGAAGGCACTAGGCTTCCTGAAGGCTGTTTGGGTTTGTCCTCCAGACCTGCTAATGTAAACATCTCTCACTCCCCAGGAATTATTTTAGGACCGGGAAACAGCACGCTGTTTATTGAAAGAGTCACAGAAGAGGATGAGGGTGTCTATAGGTGCCGAGCCGCCAACCAGAAGGGGGTCGTGGAAAGCTCAGCGTACCTCACCGTGCAAGGTAAACAGCTGGTGGCTCAGACACCTGTTTCCCTGTTTGCTTAACTCCCCCCCCCAGCCCTGACCCCCAGCCTCGGCCTTTCCCCCCAACCCCCTACCCCTACCCCGCGTCTCCCCCCCCCACCTTCCCGATCCACAGTCTCCTCTGGCAGCCCAGTGCGTTCTTTCCGTACCCCTTTCTCCTTGCCTGATGACACTGTGTGGCACCATCTGAAGGAGGAGGTTGGCTGTCCTTGGACACCCCAACCCAGCAGTCTCAGTAGGGGAAGTACTTCCCGGAAGAAGAGAGCCTGGTGTGCTAACACTGTGGATAAAATTACTCAGGAAGACCCAAGGGGTTCACATCTGTGAGAAAGGGCCAGGAAGAGAGACGCGACCCACCCACTGACTGCAGGATCACCCCTCCCCCGCCCCCCTTTTTTTTCCAAGTGCTGGAAATTACAGTTGAGATGCTTTTTCCTCTGCTGGCTTTTATCACAAGGAGACACAGATTACTCTCAGAAGCAAGACACACAGAACGGCTCACATCTCAGACACACCCGGCCCTCGCGAGCACCACTTTTTGGGCCTCAGATTTTGTTGAAGAACAGAGCACAAAGTGGCTGGGCCCCACCCTGACTGCGGCCACTCGGCTTCCATTTAGAAAATGGTTTTGGTTGGGGATTTAGCTCAGTGGTAGAGCGCTTGCCTAGGAAGCGCAAGGCCCTGGGTTCGGGTCCCCAGCCCAAAAAACCAAAAAAAAAAAGAAAAGAAAAAAAAAAAAAAGAAAATGGTTTTCAACCCAGGTTTTGGTTTTCCCGTGCTAAGCCCCATCCCAGCTCTGAAATGTACAGCATCCTAAGATTGCTGGGCGCCTCTGAGGTAACAATGGCGTGTGGAGATTTGATGTTAAAAGATGGAATTTGTTCAGGAGCCATTCCACGGTGCTGGGGGGCGGGGTTTGCATTTGAGAGCCTAGGGGATGCGTCTGGGGAGAAGCCAAGAAGGAAGAAAAGCCGTAACTATTCCACCGCAAATCCGTACTTCCAGAAAGGAGGATCGAATTCCCCAAACAGCCTGAAGAGTGCTCCTGTCTCTCAAATCTTCCTTTTAAAATGGTCTTCCAATTCTGCCCACACATCAAACGAGACCAAGTAAGCCTTTCACTCCAGCAGCTCCTCTCTCAAACATCTGCTCCTCTGCCTCTGGCACGGACATCAGGTATAGCCACCCCCGCAGCCGCTTCAGGCCAGGGAGAGCAGAAAACAAGAGATGCCCTCAGGTTCACTCAGGGCTGTTACAGTGGACCCACGGGGTGTGTGGAGCAGTTAGGAAGCCTCCGGAGGTGCAGAGAGGTCACCTAAAACTCAGTCAGCTGGTGGTAGCCCTGAGGAAGGAAGTTCCCTTTTTTTTTTTTTTTTTTTTTTTTTTTTTTTCTTTTTTTTTTTCCGGAGCTGGGACCGAACAGGGCCTTGCGCTTGCTAGGCAAGCGCCTACCACTGAGCTAAACCCCAACCCCAGTTCCCTTTCTTCTGAAACTCACCTCCACCCATCCCACAGCTGCTTCACCATGCTAAGCACCTGTGTCCTGGTGTTCTCTAGTGGGCAACACCGTCAGCAGCGGCTGCACATCTGGTGGAGCGAGAGAAGCCCTGGCATGAAGACAGACTGTGCATGTCAGTGTGTAAATCTTTCCTCTTCTGACAGGAGGATCGGGGCATCTCAGAAGCCATGTTACTTGGCCTCATGGTTTACAACATCTGTGACCCCAGTATTCCCCCTGAGACTGTCCTCCAAAGCCTCACAGAGGGTGCGGTTTTAGGGGAGCAGGCATCAGCTCCATAGGAGGATATACCTTGAAACAGGGAGCTGTTTGCAAGCTGACAGTGAACCGAGCTGGGGAAAACTGCACATGAATGACGGCCAGGTTCTCAGAGGACCTTGGACTCACAGAATTAACATGATCATGTGATGCCATTCAGGGCAGTGGACTGCAGTTATCTGCAGATCATCTTATAATTGAAAATGGAGGGCTGGAGCGATGGCTCAGCGGTTAAGAGCAATGACTGCTCGTCCAGAGGTCCTGAGTTCAAATCCCAGCAACCACATGGTGGCTCACAGCCATCTGTAATGGGGATCCGATGCCCTCTAGTGTGTCTGAAGACAGTGACAGTGTACTCATACACATAAAATAAATAAATCTAAGAGTGAGAGAATGAAAGGAAGGAAGGAAGGAAGGAAGAAAGGAAGGAAGAAAATGGAGAGCTGGAGAGATGGCTCAGTGGTTAAGAGCACTGGATGCTCTTCCAAAGGACCAGGGTTCAAGTCCCAACACCCACATAGCAGCTCACGCATACCTATAACTCCAGTTCCAGGGGGATCTAGTACCCTTAGACAGAGGGTACTACGCAGGCAAAATACTAATAAAAATTAGCATTGCACATACCTTTAATCCCATCACACACAGAGAAACCCTGTGTCGAAAATTAAGAAACTAACAAAGAAAGAAAGAAAAGGGAGAAAGGAAGGAAGGAGAGGAAAGGAAATGGACCCTCGCCCTTGAACTTATGATTCATGTCACTGAGGCTGTGAAGCACACCCTGGCTTCAGATGTGATTTCCTGGCCTGCTCCTATCTCGCCCCGTGGAGTTAGGAAACATAGGCACACGGGTTGTGTCTGTGGCTATGTTTAACAGATTTAAAGAGGTTCAGGAATCAGCCAGGAAGGAAACGGTCTGCTCGTTTTATTCCCTTTGCAAAAGGAGTCTTATACTGGCAGATAAAACAATGCGTTATTTTGGTGTCTGAAAAGGATTGTGGAGTCCGAGTAGCTTCTCTAAATAATCACAGATCTTGTTTGCTTTGGACGGGACTTTGGGCACATGTGGAGCTGGGAAGGGGGGAGTCGCCCAGTGTCAAGACCACAGTAAAGCTGTCAGCAGTCAAGAGTCAGTTCTGAAATGAACGCACTTGACCCACTTGTATCCAAAGACCTAGACTAGGCTCTCTCTCACGGAGGCTGAAAGCTAGACTCCGCACAGGACTTTTCCTACGGCAGACTAAAGCATCGCTGTGCTCAATAGTATTCAGTTATACAGGACAGTCACCTCAGAGGATGACCCCACTTCAAAGCATCCGCTACAGGTGATGATGGCTTAAGGGATGACACACGAAGGCCTCCATGCTGGACGTGGGTCCCAGACGTGGGTTGTAAACATGGGCTTGAGAAAGGAGCCACACAGTAAGTAAGGAAGGGGCATGCAGCACGCTAATTAGATCCCAAGGCTTTATGATAAAAATGGCTCAAAACAAAGGTAGCACGAGTCCCAGTGCTCCCCACCTTGGTCAGTGTTCCATTCCCTGGTCCCCTGCGACCTGCAGTCAACCCCCTGAGGCCATCATGGCACTGCTTGTGAAGGCGCTAAAGTAACTTAGGACTTTGTGGTTCTCCTTCTCTCTTAGATGCTGGCAATTTTCAGAGTCCCAAGTAACAAACCGTGCTCACAAAAGATGAAGCGTCTCTTCCTAACTGTACACAGGATGCTGAAGGCCCTAAATTTACATAGCTTTAAAAAAGAAACAAACTTTCAACTCCAAACTCCTGCGTAAAGCTGGGATAATACAGTTGCCCTGTCTATCTTTGAAACAGTTTCTCCCCCCTCCCCCCAAACTGGGGACCGAACCCAGGGCCTTGCACTTGCTAGGCAAGCGCTCTACCACTGAGCTAAATTCCCAACCCCTCCTTTTTTTTTTTTTTTAAATGCTTTCTAAGAATCCATATAGACCAATATAGATTTAAAGAAGTTTTAAATTGGTGCCCAAGCTCAGTTAGGATAAGATATCTACAGATTGTTCTTGAAATGAAATAATTGGGCTTCAAACACACCCACCTTATTTTTCCTCGTGGAAACTAGGCTTACGTGACTCCACACAGGGCATCCCAGACACAGATGGTGGCTTTGTTAGGAAGGCCTGGATGTGTTGATTGTACCTTACCTTATTAAGCACATGGTATACTGCGTTAAGCAGGCATGCATGAATATAATTGATTCTTTTATTATTTTATGCATATGAGCATTCTGTCTACATGGACATGTGTGTATTGCGTGCACGCAGTGCTTAGAGAGAACCAGAAGAAGGCACTGGAAATCGTGGAACTGGAGTTGTGCGTCAACACGTGGGTGCTGGGAATCAAACCCAGGTTCTCTAGAAGGCCAGCCAGCGCTTTTTAACCACAGAACCACCTTTCTATCCCCATCCCCGTGCCCTGCCGAAATTTTGCAGCAATCCTGTGAGAAAGTTTAGCTGTGGAAGATAAGGCTCTAGTGGGACCCGTGGAGGAGTCGGATGACCTCGCAGGGCCACCAGGCTAGGAAGTGACAGAGCTGAGAGTCGGGAATGCTTGAGCCCCTCCCCTGCACTGTGTCTCCTGCAGAGTGGGTCCTCTCGCAGCAGGGTGTGGCAGCAGGGTGTGTCTCCACTTCGGGAGCTGAGTCACCTTTGGAAAACCCCCTCCCTTCCTCATACTTCAGTTTCTGCGCTACAAAAGGGGAGCGGTGATGGTGGTTGACTAACCTTCCCAGGGCCCTTCCAGGATGAAGAGATTCTGTCCTGATAAAATCTGAAGTGCTAGCTATTATTAGTGTTGGCTGATGAGCTCCTCCACTCCGGCAAAACGTTTAGTATCACATCGTTTCCTGGGCTTACTCTGAGTCACCCAATGGTATACGAACCCGCAATATTCCTGTTTGGCTTAAGGATTGGCTTGCGATAAGAATGTGTTACAGAACAAATGTCTCAGACTGCAATTTTTTTTTCTTTTTTTCGGAGCTGGGGACCGAACCCAGGGCCTTGCGCTTCCTAGGCAAGGGCTCTACCACTGAGCTAAATCCCCAACCCCTCAGACTGCAATTTTATTTTCTTTCTTTCTTTTTTTTTTTTCTTTCTTCCTTCTTTCCTTAACCGGAAATTACTCTCCAAAAAAAGCGCAACTTGTCTGCCTGTCACAGGGGTGTTGCTCAGAGGGGGTCAGAACACGGCCCGTGATAGGGGTCCCGGCCTGTGTTTTCCCAAGTGAAAAACTGTGGCTCTCAGTCTCCTGTGTACCCAGATGCTGCTGGGGACAGCGAGGAGTTGAGAGCGGAGGTCCGCAAGTCTGCGGCTTCCCCTAAATGCCAGGCAGGAAGGGGATGGCTGAGCTCCAGACAAGGTGAAACCTGGTTTGGTTCCAAGTGAGTGCCGAAGATACAGAGGGCTGAAAGAGAGAAAGCCTTCTCCAGGAGATTAAGGTGTGCCCCACCCCACCCCCAGAGATCCTTGATGAAGGTGACAGTCCTTGCTTGTCCAAACTCCTTTATTTATTTATTTATTTATTTATTTATTTATTTATTCATTTATTTTTATGGCGGATGTGAATACATCTTACTTGGGGTGAATCGGGGATTAAATACCTTTTGTAGGAAGGCTGCCCCGTAAGGGAAGTCCATTGGCTAAACACTTGGGGCCTATCTAGATACCTCATTGGCATGGAAAACAATGGGTTTTTATGCTGTGTGACCAGTCTTCATGGTCCTCTCAGTGGGGTGTCATGGTTACAGGTCAACAGATCAGGTAGAGCCTGGCTGGGAAGGGTTCTCGGGTTCTCACACCTGCCGTTCTCAATTATGAGATTTCCTGGGGTTTTGAACCTGCTTCAGCCTTACCAGCTCTTCTGTCTGGTGGCACGGTCCACCTGTGCTGAGCCGTCTCTCCAGCCCATAAAACTGTATTTAAAAGTTCAAAGGGGTTGAGAGAAGGAGCCGGAAGTGAGGAAAAGTTTCAGATCATACCTAACAGCAGTTTGCACCTTCACCCCTGTTGTCTAAACATTTTAAAAAGAAAGTGAGGCTCTGGTCTCCCACACAGCTGCCCACAGACCCATGCAAGAAAGTTTTCCCAATTCCTACTTGCGCTCCCCCCCACCCACCCTTTTCCCACCCCACCCTGCTAAAGCTCCTTGGTGATTTGTTTCTTGGGAACTCACCTGGTTATGCTCTTTTAGCCGAGCTGATGGCTCTGTGGCCTGAGGTGCTGGCAGCCTGCTACCGGAACACAGTGCCACATGCCAGGCCAGAGTGCGGATGCCTAGCTACTGAGAAAACACCTAAACGTTTCTTAGGCTGGTCTACCCAGCCAAACCCTGTCCCTGATAACCGTCCTGCAAAGGTGTGAGGCCAGTTGACTCAGCCAGAATGGCACACAGAGGGCCCACCACCACTGCCACTAGACAGGCTTGAGACACCGCATAGTGCAGACTCTTGACCTCCCTCAGAAATCAGACGACCTGCTAAGTGGAACCCAGAAGGATGACAGGAAGCCTGGGGAGTTAACTGATGTGGTTCTGTCTGTGCAAGGGAACAAGACCTTCCCTATACCAAAAGAGACCCATTAGCGTAATATATGCTTGGCCACATTCTTGTCAGCATCCCGAGTGAAAACAGAGGCATGCTATTTCCTTTTACACACATCTTATGGGAGTTATGAGCCTGAGACCAGCACTCTCTCCTAATAATTATCAAGTTCCGCCCACATTGCTTTGCCCCTGAGCAGCTGGGCTATTTTGTAGACTGAACTGATCACCTGTCACCAGCCAGTTGAAGTGTGTGTGTGTGTGTGTATGTGTGTTGGGGGTTGGGGGGGTGGGGACGGGGTCTGGGGGAGGGGCATCTGTCAGGCGAGTGTGTAGAGAAAGCACCTAGGGGCTTGGCTTAACAGCTTTTCAGCAAAAAGTAGCAGAAACAGATCAAGTGGAACACAGATGCCGCCATATAAATGCTAAGATTTTTTTACTAAGCACTACCGAGTACTAATGTTCAACTGAGCCTGACATTCTGGTATTCTAAGGCGTCGGTTCCTCAAACATGTGACTACTTATAAATAGTCCCACCCGAGAGGAATTTTGCTTGTGTAAGGACTATGGAATTAGACTTTGGGGGACCAGTTTCCTGTCCTATGGGACGCACTGGGAAAGTTCCCACAGTCCGACAGGGCCACTTGCTTCATGTTCCGTGCAGGAATCCTGTGCAAGGACCCTATGAGGACATTGCTATCAGCATCTGTGACAATCAAAGGCTGCTGCAGGGTGCCTGTGTGCTCGAGCACGTATGCACACACACACACACACACACACACACACACACACACACACACACACACACACACTCACACACGTAGTAGAAGAAATTCAGACTCCCATGAAATGAACTTTGGTTTACACTTTTCTCACTCCGGGGGTGTATACTGAGATTAAAAGGGAAAAGAAAATATAAGACCTAAGCGTTTAAAGTTTTAACTTAATTTTTAAAATGGGGAGTGGGGCTGGAGAGGTGGCTCAGCAGTTAACAGCACTGGCTGCTCTTGCAGAGGACCTGGTTCAGTTCCCAGCATCCACATGGTGGCGCACAGCCACCTGTAACTCCAGTTCGAGGAGCTCCAACGCCCTCTTCTGGCATCCAGAGACACTGCATGCATGTGGCACACATACATACACACTGGCAAAACACCCATGCACAACACCCATGCATATAAAATAAAAATAAACCAATATTTTTTTTAAAAAATGGGAAGCCAGGGCCTTGTCATGCAACATAAGAGCCTCCACTACGCTACACTGCCAGCTCAAATTTTGAACTTTATGCTGACAGTCATGGAGAGCACACACTGAGGCAGTGGAGTGACAGGATTGGAAAGGAGCCATCTGTGGCCCTGAAAAGGAGTAGAAGTGACCCGAGGCAGTCAAAGCTAGGCAGGTGAGAACGTAAGCGGAAGTGGGTTCTCCAGGCAGCGACAGAGGATGGAGAGGAGCGAATTCCTTCACAACCCCTGAAAGCAGGGGAGGGCAGCGGACGTTGCCTCCCTGACCTGAAGGCTTAGAAGTTCCAAGGAAAGGAGCAAATGGCAATGTCCTCAGATGTGTGACCCTCAGGTCAGCTGGGTTAAAATCTCAGCGCCACCACTCACAGGCAAGAGGACTAAGCATCAACTTCCTCATTCAAAAGATGGGGAAAGTCTACCTCACAGAGCCTTGCCGAGTGTCAGCAGTGTCTCTCATGGGTTTCCGGAGTGCATATGTGCTGTGATTCGATGCAGGCGACCTCACTAACTCCAACTGCCTGCAGCATGGCACCTGGTTTGTTCATCACATAGATGCTCGGAGTCCCATGATGCTCCGGGCCCCGCCCTGTGCCTCCCATCATACCGACCGGGTCTGCACAGTCATCTCCTATGGCTGGGGCTTTCCTTTTGCTCTTCCCTCTCCCATGATGCCCTTCTCTGCCTTCCCGTCTGCCAATCAAACTTATTTAAAAATGCATCTTCCAGAGGACAATGAATCCATCAACCTCGGAGGCGTTTTAAAATTATTGGGGCAGGGGGCGGGGCACGTGCCCCAGCACAGGGGTGGAGATCAGAGGTTAACGCATTTTGGAAGTTGACTCTGGTTCTGTCTTGTTTTGTGGACAAGGTCCCTCTCGTTTCTGTGACTGAGCTGAGTATTTCATTCTAGCCGATGTGTGAGCTTCTGGGCAAGTCTCCTGCCTCTGCCTCCAGCTCACTTCAGGAGTGTGGGGATTACAGTTTTTCCCATGGGTTCCTGGAAATGAAATTCAAGCAATCAGGTCCGCACAGCCAACTTCGCGGCCATCTCTGCTGACCTCGAAAGCCTTTAAAAAGATTGGTTTCGAGGCTTGGAATGTAGTGTGGTTGGTAGAGCACTTGCCTAGCATTTGTGAGGCCCTGGGTTTGAGGCTCAGCACTACGTGAACTGGTTGTTGCGGCACATGCCTATAATCTCCACCTTGAGAGGTGGAGGCAAGAGAGTCAAAGGCACCCTTGGTGATGGGGCCTCCTTGGGATAGCTACATGGGAGACCCTGTTTAAAAAATAAGTAAAAAAATAAAGCAAGGTTAATGTCTTCGTATCTGCTATGAGACACTTGGTTTGGTTTACTGAGTTTCTTGAATGTTCCGACTCTCCATTCCTGGTGTGCCTGCTGTCGCTGTAGGGGAATTTAGCTCATGCTAGCTGAATGAAGACTGAATTAAGAGAACCCCACGTGAGGTACTCATGTTTGAAGCTATGCTATTGCTGAGAGAGAGAGAGAGAGAGAGAGAGAGAGAGAGAGAGAGAGAGAGAAACAGACAGGCAGACAAAGACAGACAAGACTGCCTGCCCTGGGTCTCTCCGCTTGGATCTGAGAGGGACAGTGCTTGGGTTTGTGCTATAAACCGTGGAATCAGTGTGGCTGGGTGGGAAGCAGGTCCCCTCTTTCCTCTCAGCCGGTGCCTTCTGGCTGCCGAGCTCAGAGTCCCAGAGGCAGGGAATAGCACTGTGGTGATTGTGAGCGGCTGCCTGAGAAGAAGCAGGCAGGTGATCTTGACCATCTTTGAGTTTTGTTTTTATTTCCAAGTCTGCTTTGAGGATTTTGTGAGTCCCAAAGTGGCCCTTTTTATGTCTTTTTAATTTTTTTCTTTAGAACTTCCTCTAAAACCCACTAGACAGATTTAGCACTTTGACGAGCCCTGCCCCTCTAATTTCCTTCCATCTTTATTCTCTCTTCTGATTTTTGATTAATTATGTCTGAGAATACTGGTTACAAACTCAGCAGCATTTCTGGAAAGTCCTTCCAGGCTGTTCTCGGCCTGTCTCAGAAGCCTTGGGCTCCCACAGACGCCCAGCTAGAGTGAGGGGAGGCGTCAATTACAGGACTTCTTTCATAGCATCTCTGTGGTTTTCTCTCTCTAGGAACCTCAGACAAGTCAAACCTGGAGCTGATCACGCTCACGTGCACGTGTGTGGCTGCGACACTCTTTTGGCTCCTTCTGACTCTCTTCATCCGAAAACTGAAGCGGGTAAGAATACAGAAGATATGATTACCGAGCCATGCAATCCCCCTTCTGTGTTCCATTGTCCAGGTCTCACTTGGGCAGCCATCGTGTTGAGTGATATATATATATATATATATATATATATATATATATATATTATATATATAGTTAATGTATATAGTTAATGTATATATAGTTAATGTATATATAGCTAATGTATATATAGCTAATGTATATATAGTTAATGTATATATATAGTTAATGTATATATATATAGTTAATGTATATATATAGTTAATGTCACGGGGTGGGGAGGTGGGGGTGGGAGCGGCTCACCCCTAAACAAAGAACTATGGGCAGCTAACAATTGCTGAGAAAGGGAAAATTAGCCTCTCCCAGGGATGATCCCCCTAATTAGTTATCCAGTGCCAAGTGGCCATCCCTAAAATCATGTATGCACAAAAAACACTACTCAGTAAGTCATACTCTCTGAATTCGAGGCCAGCCTGGTCTACAAGGTGAACTGGGGCTATCCAGAGAAACCCTGACTCAATACCTCTCCTCAAGAAAAAGAAAAGAAATAAAAGGGAAGGCGAGGGGTCTGGAGAGGTGGCTCAGAGGTTAAGAGGACTGGCTACTCATGCAGAGGACCTGGGTTCAGTTCCCAGCACTGGCATGGCAACAGTTGCCCGTTTCAGGTAATCTTACACAATCCTCTGGCCTCCGGGGGGAACAGACATGTACACGATACACACACATACAGGCAGGAAAAACACTCAGACATAAATAGAGTTTGTTTTTTTTTTCTTTTTTCTTTTTTTCGGAGCTGGGGACCGAACCCAGGGCCTTGCGCTTGCTAGGCAAGATAAATAGAGTTTTAAAAAGAGGGGGTGGGGCGAAATGAAGACCTGCCTCTACTATATTTCCCATGAGCCTGTGTGGTGTACAGCATTAGTCCCTGTACCAGGTCTTCTGGGGACCTTGGAGAGCGACTGCTACTGTACACCGTCTAGAAGGAAACTTGACTTGACCCCATCACAGAGCTAACTGTCACACTGCAGCCCTGCACTAGGGAGAAGAGATAGGTGACCAAGCCGGGGACACGGTGGCACCTGTATCTTAACCCACCGATCGCCCTAGCATTCAGGAGGCAGAGGCAGGAAGGTGTGCATGTTTGAGGCCAGCCTGGACAACTTAACGAGATGCTGTTTCAGAAAAGAAAAGAAAAACGGAAAGGAGACAGAAAAAGGAAGGGAAGGAGCTAGCTAAAAGATGTAAGGGGCTGCGTGGTCTGTGGAGGAAACAGCATTGGGGAAGCTGTGTGAGGCTGCCAAGGCGGGGCCAGCATTGGCCAGCATAGGCCAGCATTTTCTAGAGATTCTCCTGTATGGTTGTCCTGTGTCCTGTGGGTAACATCTTATGCAGGGTCTCCGTTCATCCTACCAAAATGTCAGGGGGGTGTGTGGGGGGTATAATTCTCCATTTTAAAAAGGGAAACCATGAGGTTCCCTGACATAAAGACCTGGGTCCAAATGTCACTATGGTAGTTTGGTTTTGAGCACAGGCTTGTCGGATCTCAGCTTGATATTTAAAATCATAAGGCATGCTTGGTCGTTGGAATGGGAGGAGTGGCGGCAGCCACCTTCCATGTTCCTATGAGACATCGGTCTTTTGCCAAATGGAGCGTTAGGTTCTGAGACCTGACAAAGCCCCTGCTTTGGAAGGAAACAATTGTTTTGAAAGGAGAGAATACATCTTCTGGGGAAATAACTTGGGGGGGAAAAAGCAAGCTTGCAGGAACTGCCGGGTGGTACAGAGCTGGGATAGCCCAGGGAAAAACATGGAAGGAAAAAAAATTGAGCAAGAAAGCATAAGATGCTTAAGTCGAGATGCTCAAGATAGACTTGAAAGAGGATAACTATAAGGGATAACAAAATCAATCAATCAATCAATCATCAATCACACTCTAACCTACTCCCTTCCTCCCTTAACTGGGACAGCAGCCTTCCTATTCAGCAAGACCTAATTCGATAAGACTAGAAAGATCTAGAACAGATTTAAGAGGGGCCTGACGCTGCCAGGATTCCACAGCTTACGTGTTGGGAGAAAGAGATCGTCTACAATTGGAGTGGAGGAGGCAAAGGTCAAAGATGTCCGAGTGGTTTCTCTAACCACAATGCTAATTCCTCACTGATAAAGAATGTCCCTTACCTCCTCGTCCCCACCCGGCAGAGCCAGTCTCAGAACAATGGCTAACGTGTATTGACCCTTGCTAGAAGCCAGGTCCCATCCTAACAGGTTGGTCAATCATTTGATATCCATAGCGACCCTCTTAGATAAGGACAATTGCTGTCACTGTTTCACAGATAAGCAAGCTAAGTTTAGAGGAGTTAAGGCACTTGGCCTGGGAGGTCGTTTGGCTGTGCACGGAGTCAAAGGGTGGCTCAAATGGAGGCAGCGTCTTCGTGCCAAGTGCTGAGAGTGAGCATCGATTAGAAGAAGAAATATTTGTCAACTATACCCTGTCAGCACATTTCCCTCACAGGTCTGCATGGTGTCCCCTCTCTCTGCCTTACTGAGATAAAACATTGAGTTTTGCAGGAGCCACGTGGGCTCCACTCTAAATCCTCGACACCTCCCCACACTGCATAAATGCAAGGTGTCTCTCGCTAGGTTTCAGCTGCCATGTGCTCTTTCGTGGTTGCGATGCTCGACATGAAAAGCTTCGCCATCGAAATCTGAGCAGCTTTTTCCCTGAGCACCCAGCACCCACAGCCTGACACCGTCATCCCGACTTCTTATCTTTGACCTTTCACCTTTATTGGATGTTAAGCTAATTTTCTGCCCGGAGCTATTTGTCCCACCACGTTCTAATGATAATTTCTGTAAGGCGGATGATTGTAAGCAAGTGACGGATGAAGTGAGCTGTGACTGCCTGGAACGGGCTGAGTAAGGGCTGAGGAATGTGGCAGTGGTGAGATGGCGTCTATGGAAAGGCGGTTTTCCCTCACTTCATGCTTCCCCCAGGTTAAGGGAACTAAACTGGGAAGGGGAGGGCCGGCCTCATTTCAGTGAAGTTCATGTGACTTTGAGGCAAAGAGTCTACGGGAAAGCACTCGTGCTTTCTGTCCCGTCCAGGAGTCTGCCCACAGAAACTCAATTATCAATGCCGGAGATGTGTCCGTTAGTAAGAAATGAACCTGCTGATAGATCCTGTCAATCTGCTTCTCTGTGCTCTGCCGCCATGGTTGCTTTCTGAGTTTGATTAATATTGCCAAGAAATTGAGTTCACAGCACACAGCTGCCATATGCACTTGACATCTCAACAATGCCAAGGAACTCAAACCGTGTCTACATTGACACCGGTTTTTTTTTTTTTAATGATCAACTTGTATTTCTGAGAATAGACAGGACTTTGCATAAGCTAAACCTGTTTTTTTTTTTTGTTGTTGTTGTTTTGTTTTTTTTATGAGAATTGCCATTTATTCCTGAAGTTGCCAAAATCATCACCAAGGATTCACCAGGGGTGCCAAGGGGACGAGGAGGCTCAAACACTGGTTGGGGGTTGTCAGTTTAGAGGGAGTTTAGCTGTCCCTCCCCCATCTAATGCCACAGAAAAGGGTCCTCCTCTGGCTGGCTCCCCTCCCCATCCCCATGTCCAGTTTTTCTCAAGGGGAGGTGGGTTGGGGACTTGGGAAAAGGTTGTAGTGTGAGTGGGCCCCAGGAGAGGGGAGGGCACTGTGGGGGGAGGCCCCCCATTTCACATGCACTCACAACACTGATCTCCCAGGGAGCAGAAATTGGGGAAGCCAGCTGAACCAGGCCTCCCTCCTACCCTGGATGCTAATGGCACTCTGGACTCCAAGGTCTTTTCAGATAGTGAACCAGTTAAGAACCGAAGGTATCTGACCGGTTAGATACTTCAGAAAAGGTTGTGCTTCCCGGGGGGCCCTGGGCTAACCTGGCCACTCCTGGATTTCTTATAAATTTAGAAAAGACAAAAATAATTAGATAACCCCCCCTCCCAGACACACTGCCTGTCCACCTTCGTGCATGTCGTATTAAGATAAACAGAAGGGTGCCGGAGAGATGTCTCAGTGGCTAAGAGCATTTTCTCTTCTTCCAGAGGACCTAGGTTCTGTTCCCAGTACCCACATCATGGCTCCCAAGCATTTGGAACTCCAGTTCCACGGGATCTGATGCCGCCATAGGTACCGGCTAGGCACGGCGCTCTTCCACACACGCAGGCAGAACACACATACACATAAAAGGAAAATGGCTAATCTTTCTTAGAAAGCTGATTGTGGCTTGCTCTCAGTCACTGTTTAGAATCCCATCAGAGGCGCTTCATTTTCCCTTAAAGGAAAAGCTCTCCCACGGTTGCCTCAGAACATGCTCTCTACATGAGGCCAGGGAAGGTTTGGGGTGCACTCACTCAAGATAGGGTGCCCTTGCTTCGGAAATGTCATGAGAGAAAAGTAAAGAGCTGTCTCCCAGAAACACCACACTCCAGCGCGAATGCCTCTCTCAGTCACTGACCGATTGCTGTGAAGAGACACCATGACCAAGGCGGCTTTTAAAAGAAAGCATTTAACTGGGCTTTGCTCAGTGTCCGAGGGTGAGTCCATGACCATCATAGCAGGGAGCACGGTGGCAGTCAGGGGCGGCAGTGGAACAGGAGCTGGGAGCACACACAATCTGCGGTCACGGGCAGAGAGAGGAGGCTGGGCTTGGCCTGGGTTTTCAAACCCTCAAAGCCCCACCCTCAGTGACACACCTCCTGCAGCAAAGCCACATTTCTTAATCCTTCCTCACAGTCCACCAACTGGGCACCAAATATTCGAATATATGAGCCTACGGAGGCCATTCATATTCACACTGCCAGAGTGAGTGAGTGAGTGAGTGTGTGTGTGTGTGTGTGTGTGTGTGTGTGTGTGTGTGTGTGTGTGTGTGTGAGAGAGAGAGAGAGAGAGAGAGTGAGAGAGAGAGCGATGTTGTCAAGTAGTATAAACTGAAAAGCTGAGGTTTTAAAGTTGTTTTTCTTCTCAGTAACTTTGAGGGATATGTGTGTGTCTCTATGTCTCAGTCTTCTTCCGAAGTAAAGACGGACTACCTGTCAATCATCATGGACCCAGATGAAGTCCCCCTGGATGAGCAGTGTGAACGGCTGCCCTATGATGCCAGCAAGTGGGAGTTTGCCCGGGAGAGACTTAAACTAGGTAAGACATTTATCTGGCAGACCCACAAGCCCGTCGGAGAAACCTACCCCACACAAAACACTTGTAAGAAAAGCAACAGAGAGGGAAGCGAGACTTTGGGAGTCTTTATTCTAGCTGCCCATCTACTGGCTGGGGGCGCGGACCAGGGGGAATGTAATCTGTTGCCGAGACAAACGGACAAAGTAACAAGAAACACCTGTGAGCTGGTTCCGTAGTTACCGAGTGGCAGGTGCTGGCATAAGCCCCAGAAATACAAGGTCTTGTTCCTTCGCCCTTAGCCCCCAACTAGTCTCCAGCTAGTAGGTAAGTAAGGAAGAGGAAGGGAGTCCCAGGTTTACAAGGCCAGGAGCCCTTAGATAGCAAAGCTACTAGGAACATAGACACCTGTTGCCTAGAACAGTCCAGCAGAGTGCAGCTCAGTTAAACCAAGCTCTCTGTGCAAACCCACGAGTTGTAAGACGATCTGTGACTTCCCCGGTGTGTTGTGGTTCAGCCCTCAGCTGTCAAGACTTAAGTTTCACTTCTGAAGAGCAGAGACGTCTTTTCCAGGTAGGGCAGATGTTGTAAACAGCAGGCCCCTGGGCTCGCCCCCAGTTCCTCTGGCCCCCACATCACAATGCACACTTATCTCCCGCTTTGGCGCTGCAAAACAATCGGAGCCTCAATGACTCCTACCCAAAATGTCTAGGGCATGGCTTCTCCAAGTTTTCCACTTGCTCCGGTGTATGCCAGAGTCATTAGTGGTTGGAACTAGGAAAACAGATTGTGAGCCCGGTGTCCTCTGCTGTCCCGACCCTTCTCTTCACAGGCGAGCTGCACTGGGGTGGGGAGGGGGGTGGAATGGTTTCTCTGGCTTTTCTCTTGGGGCTTGAACTGATTCTGCTTACAGGGGGAGAGGGGAGTGTGGATGAGGGCTCTGTTCGGCTTGGAGGGAAAAGCTTGGGGAGTCAACTAAAAGCTGGAGAAAGCCAGACAAGGCTGGTTGGGGTTAGGGGTGGGGAGCTGGGGGGAAATCTACGCTATTTTGAGCGAATGAATAAATGCAGGTAGCGCAGTAGATGAATTCACAGATGAATTCCTTCTGTGAGGATGAATGTTCAGGCAGCCTGCTGAGCGCCTCGGTGACCTTGGCCTCGGTGACCTTGGCAGGGAGCACTGCTTCATTGTCTCCCACAGTCAGGAGCCGTTCTCAGGCCACTCTGCTCTCCAGAGTTGTTAGCTAGGATTAGATATACTCCTTCCAGGACAGGATTCATGAGAGCTCGCTGCCAACTCCTGACCCCCCCACCCCCACCCCAAGCCCAACCCACCCTGTTCCCTTCATTTCTACTCACTTTAATCCACAGCACCGAGTCCCCCTAGGCTGTTTTCTCTGTCTCCAGAACTCCCTTGAGCTCTGAGAATTCACATAATCACATTTCATAAGGCTTTCCCTGTTGAAGGATTTTCTTGGTGAGGTACTTGCTACGGGGAGAGCTTCAGCTCAGCTGGGATTTGGCTGGTATCCATCTGAGTCAGAGATGGGTAAGAGAGAATGGATATCAAGTTTTTGAGTGCACAGTGTGGCAACAAGATGGGGAGGAGCTCCCCTCTGATTAACGTGGGAGCAAGGAGGCCCCAGACTTCTCGGCTGCTGTTAGCCAAAGAAGTGACAAAGCTATTTGAAATCATGGCTGGCAACAGAAGGAACCAAGGTTATGTCTAGATTGGTGGAGAGGGGAAAAATGTTTTGATGGGCAGTGTTACATTGTGGGGGGCGGAGGGAAAGGAAAGAAAGAAAAGAAGTAAGAAATGCACAGGCCAAGGGGTGATTTTAGCAGTGTCTTCTCCGTTCACTACAGTGTCCAGTCTTGGAGGAGGCCCATCAGAAGTTTCCTGCTTGACTGTTCCATTGGAGCCTGTTAGTATAATTGCTGAAATTAGGAGTGTGGGGGTGGGGATAGGGGGGCATGACTCCTTCCCGATTCCTTACTATGATCCCTGGGAGAGGATTCAACTCCCTTAAATGTACAGGATACTGTCTACATAATAGGCTATTTCTATTAGAAGGCAATGTGCAGGAGAAGTTGCCTTACCTGGAAAAGTACACAGGAAGTCTGGAGCTGGGCAATCACCATAGCCAATAAGATCAGTTCCCTTGATGGCCAGAGAGAGGTAGCATTGATTAGTTAGCTTTTGTCATGGTGGCCAGAGTAGCTAACAGAAACTTAGGAACGGAAGGCTTTTGTTGTTATTGATGACGATGATGATGACGGCTTCAGGAGGTTCAGCCCATGGTGGCCTGGCATTGTACCTGGGCATGGTGACATCATGGTGTCAGAGCCTGTGGCCATGGTCGCTCCTCACGTCATGAGGACAGGAAGCAGAGAGACAGGCAGGCAAGGGCAATGGAGAACATACCCCCACGAAACCTCTCCTTGGGACCTACATCCTCCAGCTCAGCCAACCTCTTCGAGTTTCTAGAGCCCCCTCCAGCCACCCCCCTCCCCTGAAATAACACCAGCTCTGGAGTAAGCCCTTGTGCGAGAGTTGAATCCACGGAGGGCGTTTCACATTGAAAACATAACAGGGGCCAAGTTCGTGCTGCCCTGCCCTCTCTCTCCCTGGAGTGGCTGCCACTTGTCAAGGCTATTCCGGTACTCTCGCATTGCATGACAGTGACCTAACACATTTCTGAATGAGTGTGTGGCATTCCAGACAACACTAAGAGTTCCACGGAAAGGAAGCGTTCAGGCTAGGTCAAGTCCAGTGTGAACTAGTTCTCTCTGGAACTGGAACCAGGGATCTGAAGTCAGATTCCAGTGCACGAGACGAGCCCCAGATAGCGTCACGTCGTTTTATGGGGCAGCCCAGTGAGGCCACGTTGTTCCCACTGATGGAAGCAAACCCCCAAATGCCTGTTAACACACAGAGTGGAATGTCCAAGGAAGGCCAGGAAGGGAATATGTAGGGGTGGGCACTGGAGAAAGGCAGGAGCTTCTGGAGTGTCCCAAAGTCAGGAGGCAGCTGAAGGACGACATTGTTCTTTCACTCTGAAAAGCAAAGACCAACCTTCAACCAAAATCTGCCATTTGTTCTGAAAGCCAGGACCTCTCCCCCACCCAACCTTGATGCACAGCACTTTGAGGGGGCGTGGGGGGGACATTGTTTTCGCTTCTGTTTTAACTCAGAGCCCGTCTGGCTCAAACCGGTTTACATGAAAGGGCGTGTGACTGTGTCTCTCTGTCCCTGTTTCGTGCTTTGGGAAAGATCGGGTTCAGTAGCCACCAGCTGTACACGGCTGACTTTAGAGAACCATGTCATCTCCTGGTGTGGTCCTGCCGAGCAGAGCGTGTCCCAGGAGGCAGCTCTCGGGATGACTCTCATCACTGAAACTGCCAGTGTGCCTCATGGAGGGCAGTTGACTTAAAGCTGCAGCAACACACAGTCATGCATACGTGGACAAGGTCACAAGAGCATCTATCTGTCCACCTGTCTGTCTGTCTATCTATCCACCTGTCTGTCTGTCTGTCTATCTATTTATCTATCTATCTATCTATCCATCTACACACACACAACAGAGAGAGAGAGAGAGAGAGAGAGAGAGAGAGAGAGAGAGAGAGAGAGAGAGAGAGAGACCCTTTGGGGTAAGGAATTGGAGAAAGGAAGGCTAATTAACTGAACGTTTATTAGCAGGGCAGTCTGAGGAAGGAGCCTGGGATGGAAAAGAAGGGTTACATTAATTAAATGGGCAGAATTTACTTTTGCCCAATGTCATTCTATCCCCCAATCCCGCTCCCCTGAGGGCACATCACAGTACAGAGTGGTTTCAGCAGACCATGCTAGGGGCAGCCGCTTTCTTATGGGGCACTATTTAGCTTCCTAATTGTACAAACGAGGGGCTTTCAGCCCACTCCCCGCCCTGCCCCCCCCATCTCCGGTCCACAGGGCTCCCTAGTCGCTATCCACCAGTCCTAACATGGCTGTCCATCCTGCCATAACTGGACAGGGCCTCCTTTATAACAGTTACTATGCCACAGACTTGGTGGTTCAGACAGTGCCCTTCCCTGTGTGAGTCAAGTTGGCTCATTCAAGTGTGGGGAAAGCCATGGATCAACAGTCACTACAGCAAAACATAGCCGGCACCACAAAAAATACCCTGCTTTCTTACGGTTTTTGGCAATTGCCTCTCTGGGGTTGAAGCAAATTACTACCTATGTTCTGCCATGGCTCATGTGCTGAAAACCACAAGGGCTTGTAATGGTCGTATGCCCATATAAGAGCTACCAGGAAATGCTCCGACCAGCACGGAAGTCTGAGAAACGACCAAGTGCTTATTCTTAAGATCTGAGGCATCGTTACACCAACAGCAGTCACTGCCATTCATCCTTTTTACCGGAAACGTAAGGAATGACCTCAGTGGCAAGAAAAAGGGCTTGGTACTTAAGTTAATAAAAAAAAAGTAAAAAAAAGAAAAAAGAAAAAGGGCTTGGAATATCTTAGTCATGAAGCAGAGAGAAGCTACCTGGGTTTGGCGTTTTCTCCCTTCTGGGAGACTCTACGGCCAGTGGAAATGGCTACTTTCCTTTACTGAATGCTCGAGAAGCTTAGACTAGTCTTGAAGGATATGGTGGGGCGGGGGGCTCAGAAGCAGATGGACGAGTTCAGAGGAAAGGACACTTTCCTTTGGGTCAGTCCTCCTCTGGGGTCAGTCCGTTGCAGAATCCCCTTCAAAGATGCCCGCCTTGCATAACACATACAAAACAGCATTTCCTTCCTGGAAAAGACTCAGGCCAGCTGTTGGCAGACCAAGCGTAAACCACTTCTGGGCTTTCCACAGTCTCCAAGATGGTGGGGGAATTTCATTAACCAAGGCCTTCTTCTATTGTAGGCAAATCGCTCGGGAGAGGGGCTTTTGGGAAGGTGGTTCAGGCCTCGGCATTTGGCATTAAGAAATCACCCACGTGCCGGACTGTGGCTGTGAAGATGTTGAAAGGTACGTGTGCCATTCGCCAGGGCCTGGCTGTCAACCACCTTTCACCTTTCTGCACCGTCAGGGCTTCTGTGTGCCTGGGCTGTAGATTCAGCGACACTAGCTCAGAATAAACCTTGTCAATGAAACAGTCCAGCACTGTCCCCAGGAGAGATCGCTGTCATCCTAAGGTCTTTCTTTCCTCACCGCTCAGGCGAAGACACCTGAGGGCTTAGACCTATGGCCGTCCTACGTTCAAAAGGTTACAGTTGCCGTGGTCCAGGTCCACTGTGGTTGCCAGGAAACAGCACATTGCACAAATCCCAAGGGCTCAGCCTGGGTTCGCCCCACTATAAAGGGAAAACAAAAAGCTAGAGAGAACTGGTTGGTCAAAAATTTTATTCTAGGATGCCGCCAAGCCCTGCCCAGAAAACATTGCTTCTTTATAAATAATAATTTTTTTTTAAAAAAAGGATTCCATCTCTCTTGAGTTGAGAGACAAGTCATAGACGACTGGGTGGGAGGACTGTACATGGTGGTGTTGGTTGCCACCCTCAGTCAGGCTGGAAACAGGATGCGAGGAGGCATGTGCACACCAAACCCTGGAAGGCTCACATGGCCTTCGAGGTGTGAAAAGGCTTTGTTCGTCCATGTGGGACGAAATAAGTCACACCGCGCCTCACATCAGGATTTCAAAATCAGGAAGGAGGCAGAGTAAAAGCAAACCACTGCTGGGCTTTCCACTGGTCTCCAAGATGGTGGGGGAATTTTTGTGCTTTGCTTTTGGTTTTGAGAAAGGTTCCCGTGTTGCCCAGGTTACTCTCACACTCCAGATCCTGCTGTCTCCACCTCCCAGACTCCCCAAACTCTTGTACCTCTTACTCCATCGGCGCCACACTCTGGAAGTTCTGTGCGAACACATTTCTCACCTCAAAAGGGCCATGTTCATCAGCAAAAACCAGATAAGCATCCTTAAAGGAATGAGGCCGGACAGTATACCATAACTCACACTGGGCATGTGCTCCACTACGATCACTATAATTGATTATATTTCCTCTTTATTTTTATTTATGTCTGTGTGCGTGGGTGCCTGTTTGCATGTGTGCTGCATTCACGCATGTTGCCCACGGAGGCCAGAAGAGGGCGTCAGGTCTCCAAGAACTAGAGCTATAGGTGGTGGTGAGGTAGGTGCCCAGTGTGGGTGCTAAGAACTGAACCCAGGTCCCCCGAAAGAGCAGCAAGCACTCCTAACCACTGAGCCACCTTCCAGCCCCACACGGTATTTTTTTTTTTAACATGTTTTATAAGGAACCAGAAGAGAGGGGTTTTAAAGCTTCCTCTGCAAACAAACATAAATATTTAAGGAGAAGGAAACGTTACCGAATTGGGTCACTACACATTGGATGTATGTCCTGTATTGTAGCATACCCCATAAATACCCACAATCCTTACGCAAACCTTGTGGGGAGGAATTTGTTTGGGGCAGACCACCCAGACGAGAGTGGGCGTTTCTGTGAGAATGCCATCAGACCAGCACTGTCCTCTACTCCTAGACTCTGAGTAGAGGTGACAGCAGCAGGTCTTCTGCTGGGGAAAGCATCAGACTGGCCACTCTTCTCTGTCAACTCCCCTGTTGATGCGCAGTGTCTGTCACTCCCCAGTTGCAGACCGGAAAAGTAGCTCCGAAAGGCTGAGCAAGCTGAGCCGCAGCCCCCGGCTTTTTCTCCTTGCCAAACAGGGATACCATCTCGGGGTTTGTTAAGTCATAAGAGAGAAGGTTCTAACTTGAGATTGTTTTTGAGGCCAATCTCTTCTACGTGATCCAGAGATCATGTGTGATACCTACTTGTGAATTCGGGGCTGAGCGATGGCTGTTCAGTTCAGAGTACTGGCTGGATGCGGCTTCAGTTCCCAGCAGCATCATGGCAGCTCGCACCTGCCTGTTAATGCTGATTCCAGGGATCCAATGCTCTCTTCTGGCCTGCACACGCACCAGGCACACACGCACTGCACACACACACACACACACACACACACACACACACACACACACACACACACACACACACGCAGGCAAACAGTCACATGCATAAAATAAGATCTGGGGTTGGGGATTTAGCTCAGTGGTAGAGCTCTTGCCTAGGAAGCACAAGGCCCTAGGTTTGGTCCCCAGCTCCGAAAAAAAGAACAAAAAACAAAAAACAAAAAAAAAAAAAAAGAATACATTAATCTGTATAAAGGCATCGACAGAAAAAAAAGATTTCCACAACACCCACGCCATAGAATTCCTTAAATAAAATAAAAACAATCCCCCTGCCCCAAGCTTTCTTGCTTAAAGTAGTTTACTTTCCATTCCAGGGGAACTAGAAAAAAAGCATGATGTCCAACAAAGGGCAGAGTCCCCAAGCATAACCTTAAACTTTTTGGAGTTTTGGAAAAAACTGTCCGTTTGGAAAAAATGTCCAAAATGAGAAAACTAATCAGCTGTCTGTTTATCCAAAAATATTTGTTGAGCAGACACTGTAAGCCAGCCCTCCCCACTGGGGCTTTGAGTTTATCTGGTTATTATTAAAAAAAAATTATTCCATCTCCTAAAGCACTATACCAATATCTACTACAATAATAAGTGTACACACCTTTGACCCACTTCCAGGTCTCTGTTCCACAGAAACCTTTGCCTGTGCACATGCTCACCCTAGGGTGTTCTGGTATAGCTTTATTTGTAATAGGAAAAAAAAGAAAGAAAAGAAAATGAAGGAAGGAAGGAAAGAAGGAAGGAAGGAAAAAAGTGGGGCTGGGGAGATAGCTTGGTCTGTGAAGTGTTTAGCATACAAGCATAAGGATCTGAGTTCGATTCCCTGACGCTCTAGACCTCAGAGAGACCCTATCTCAAAATACATAGTGGATATATCCCGAGGAATGACACCTGGGTTTGTCCTCTGACACACACATACACACAGGGACACAGGACCTGCCTGGATGAGCCACACAGAGACAGACAGACACACCGACACACAGACAGTCACAGACACACCCAACTGAAGACGATACATGTCAGAGGAAGCACAGTAGTCCATTAAAAGGAATGAAAAGAAGGCTGGAGAGATGACTAAGAGGTGACAAGCACTTTCTTGTCCTTGTCCTTGAGGACCCGAGTTTAATTCCCAGCGCTCACATAAAATAAAAATAAATAAAACTTTAAAAAAAAAAAGGAATGAGAAGAATTCCTTATATTAAAAGGGGGAGTGAATCAGTGTGTGTGTGTGTGTGTGTGTGTGTGTGTGTGTGTGTGTGTGTGTGTGATGAAAGTCAGAGGATCACTTGCAAGAATCAGTCCTTTCCTTCCACACATGGGTTCCAGGGATGGAACTCAAGTCATCAAGCTTAGCAGCAAGCTCCTGACTCACTGAGCCACTGAGCCGGCCCTCAGAGGGTATTTATAAGTGCATATGGAAGGTCTGAAGCTCACGGTGTGGACAGTGGCTGCTTCGAGGAAGGCGAGCAGAGCAGAGTGACTTGCACCTTTTACTCTAGCACCTCAGACTCCTCGCAACACTTTTTGGTCTCTTATCGTGTGCCTTCTGCCGGTGATGGAAGGCTTTGCATATCCTAGAGATGTTCTGCCACCGCGCTGTAACCACCCACACACACATACCTACAAACATGTAACATACGCATGCACAAGTAACATATACATACGTGCACACACACGCTCTCACACACGCCCCTTCACTGATCTCCATGCTCATACTCTTGGAATATTTTACAGTAACACTTGTTAGTATTTTTTTTAAACAACTAAGATTATGAATAACTCAAGAATGAATGTTAGGACCAAGTACGGGGGTTGGGGGGACTCATGAAGTTAAAGTGGGGGCAGTTAAGGACACTTGCTGCTCTTGTAGAGGACCTGGGTTCCATTCCAAATGCCCACATAGTGGCTCACGACCATCTGTGACTCCAGTTCTGGGGGGTCCTGGCGGGTGCCCTTTTCTGGCCTCCACACCAGGCACAGACATGGTGCAGGCACAACACCCATACACAATTAAAAAAAAAAAGCTCGATCGCTTGAATGCTGGTTGCCTGAGATAACCCTTGAATTCCAGGCGTGAAGGGGTCTAGAGAGAAAACAACACGTTTGGACGGTGTTTACAGAAGCAGTTAGCCTGATGAGTAGAGCCTCCCCACCCCCACCCCCTTCCTTCCTTGTGACTCCCGAGAAAGGAGAATGAGAAGGAAGGTGTGGGTGGACCCCATGCCTGAAGGGTTCTTGCCTCACCTGTTCTGGAAAGTGAGGTGGTGAGGGGCCGGCTCTGAGTCAGCACATTGTCAGCACAGCCAGGGCCACCAAAAGGAAGCGTCTCCGGTGACTAACCCCATCAACACAGCGGGCCTCTGTGCGATACAGAGGATGTTGGCCCAGGAGGGTAGGAGGAATAAAAACAGTCTGGCGACTTGGCCTTTCGCAGAATGTGGGGAGGTTAATGAAGCAAGGACAAACAAGGAGGGCAGGCATGCAGCCTCCAGGGCAGGGCGGAAGCAGCCTCCAGGGTAGGGCGGAAGCAGCCCCATTGTCCTGGAGCCCTGACTTTTCCTTGCTTCTCACACAGAGGGGGCCACAGCCAGTGAGTACAAAGCTCTGATGACCGAACTCAAGATCTTGACCCACATCGGCCATCATCTGAATGTGGTTAACCTCCTGGGAGCCTGCACCAAGCAAGGAGGTAAAGGAAGACAGGAGAGGCCTGCGCCTTCTGTCACGCTGAGAAGGGAACTCCCAACTCACACAGCACCCCCGCCCCCCCACTAAGAAAATGGCTGCCCTGTCTTTCTTCGGAAGAAAGACACTCCCTTTTAGATTTTCTAGGTCAAATGGAGGGCCTTTTCTCTCAGGTTGACTGGGGGAGTGAGTGTGAGATGGTAAAGGTTTAAGAGGTTACGTGCCACCTGCAGCTTCTCAGCAACCCACGCAGGGTGGAATCCCAAGAGGAGGTTACGTAGGAAATAACCAGAGGGGTCCCTCATATCTTACCAATCCTCAGGACAGGTCTTAGCCGTCAGGACGGGTAGCGGGAACATGGCTGTGCTGTAGACTGGTGAGACCAGGTATGCCCTTGCTGGTCTCTATTCCTCTGTGGCAAGGTTAAAACTTGGGTATAGATGTGAACAGATGCTTAAGACATGCCGGTGCTGAGGAGACATAAACCGTCTGCAATTTTCCAGCACAGAAAGCAGGGGTGGAGGGGCATGGGTAAGAAAAGAAGGAGTTAAGGCTAGAGAGGCCAGAAAGAGTGGGAGTCGTAGTGAACCAGACAAGGCCCCCATAGCTTCTGACCTTCCAGAAGTCGAGCGCCTGCCCCAGTGACAGCATCCTGTCTGCCCTCAACATTGTACCTGTGAGATGTGAGCCTCCCTCCGAGGCCGAGCGGCCGCCTGAGCCCCAGCCAGGCCTGTGTCCTTGGAGAGGAGACCCCAGCTCTGGAAGCAACTTCCTTTCTGGAACCCTGAGGGATAAGGGGGTGCTAGCACGATTCAAAAACCAGTACTGATAGTAATTGAAGAAAAAAAAAATCACATTACCAGAGCTATAAGCTCTATCCTCAGGGAGACTCCAAGAAATGGCCTTGTGGAGTTTGCTGCTCACTGGCTTCTGGACCTCAGGGGTCATGCTGGCTTTCAAACGGAAGTAGTCTTGTGCTATTGGGAGACTTCCGTGGTGCCACCCGAGACCCTCAATGCAGATTGGGTTCCTTCGCACAAACTGTTTTTCATTGCAGAAGGGAAGAAAGAGGGCGGGCAGTCTGTGTGTGAAGCGTGGCTTGCCTGTTTGAACAGTCAGGGTGGGGAAGAAGAGAAAAGGAGTATTTTGTGACATTTAAATATCTGTGCTCATGAAACTTGCTTGGAGCAGGGCCATCCTCAGTTATATTAACAAGGCCTGTTTTCGTGGGACAGAGGCTGAATCGAGTCAATGATTCACGGTCTCTAGTCTCAGTTGCATCCTCAGCCCCTACACATGTAAGCACGGGTTGGTTTGAGGTCTGGAGGGCCGACCGCAGCTGTCGAACGACTGTCTGACCTGATGTGGCTGCGTGTGTGATGTTTGAGCTGCAGGGCCTCTGATGGTGATCGTGGAATACTGCAAATATGGAAACCTGTCCAACTACCTTAAGAGCAAACGTGACTTCTTCTGTCTCAACAAGGTAAGGATTCGCCCTGGTCACTCTCTGATGTGGTGGCTTATGTGTCCTGACCACAGTCTCTCTCTGAGGACTTAAGCAGGGATGACAGAGGAACACGACTTGCTGTCTTGCTTAATTACCTTTCATACATGGCTCAGGCCCGCCTGCGTAGGGATGGTGCTGCCCACAGTGAACAGGCCTTCTACATCGATCGACTGTCAGAAAAAAAAAAAAAGTCTCCACAGACATGCCCACAGGCCACTGAGATGAAGGGAACTCCTCAATTAAGGTTATCTCTCACAATGTGTTTGTGTCACATTGATAAAAACTTGCCAGGCCAGGGTTGGGGATTTAGCTCAGTGGTAGAGCGCTTGCCTAGCAAGCGCAAGGCCCTGGGTTCGGTCCCCAGCTCCGAAAAAAAGAAAAAAAAAAACTTGCCAGGCCTAGATTTTAAAGGTAGAGCTGCTTTTATTTATTTTTTTAAAAGTTTATTTATTATATATAAGTACACTGTGGCTGTCTGCAGACACACCAGAAGAGGGCATCAGATCCCATTACAGATGGTTGTGAGCCACCATGTGGTTGCTGGGATTTGAACTCAGGACCTCTGGAAGAACAGTCAGTGCTCTTAACCACTGGGCCATCTCTCCAGCCCTGGTAGAGCTGTTTTTAATGGCAGCACTTGTGTTGCCATCTAGACTGACTGGCAAACGTAATTCTTTTGTGGGGGCAGGAGTTAAGTCTCACTGTGTAGCTTTGACCGGCCTAGAACTCACTATATAGAGCAGGCTGGCCTTGAACTCATAGCGATCCATCTGCCTCTGTCTCCCAAGTGGGGTGTGTGTGTGTGTGTGTGTGTGTGTGTGTGTGTGTGTGTGTGTGTTTGTGCGTGGCGTGTACACATATATGTAGCTATACTTCACCCATGTCTGGATCCCAGACATTGGCATGGGGATGTCTTCCTCAACTGCCTCTCCACCTTAGTTTTTGAGACAGGTCACCTCACTGAACCTAGAGCTGCCTGTTTCCTCTAGACTGGCTCGCCGATGAGCCTCTGGGATCAGCTTCCTCTACCCTCCTCAGTGCTAGGGCTTCCTAGCAAGATTTTCTGTTGCTAGGAATCCAAATGGAGGTCCTCATCCTTGCATGAGACTTCATGCACTTGTTTCTCAAAGCCACACCCGTGACTATACATAGCCTCTGATGTTCCTTTTCCTCTGACATGGCTTTATTTAGTGGGTCAGGGTTACTGAGGGGCAGGGAGGAATGACTCAGTGAGTTCGAGGACTCCCTGGGAAAGCAGAGGGACCTAAACTCCACCCCCAGCATGTATGTGGAAAACAGGCACACCTGTAACTCCAGTGCTATGTGAAGTGGAGGCAGGAGGATGACCAGGGCTTGCCAGCTGTCAGCCTAGCTCCAGGTCCAGTGAGGTCCTATGCTTGAGGGAGTAGGAAGCGATCGACAAAGCAAGACTCCCAGTACCTTCCTCTGGCCTCTGTGCATGCACCTCTGTAAACACTACATGTGTGCATTCACACACATACACACACACACACACACACACACACACACACACACACACCACACATACATATACATTTGCAGGCACACCCACAACACACAAAGACACACACACACATATACTCATAACACACACATATATACACATGTACCACAACACACACCACACATACACACACACATATATACACATGTACCATACCACACACCACACATACACATAATACACATATATACACATACACCACACACAGACACACACACACCATATAAACACACACCACATACATACATACATACATACACACACCACATACACACATACACACACCACATACACACACTCCACATACATACAACCATACATACATACATACACACATACACACACACACCATATAAACACACACCACATACATACATACATACATACACACACCACATACACACATACATACACATACACTACTACATACACACACACCACATACATACATACATACATACATACACACACCACATACACACATACATACACATACACTACTACATACACACACATCACATACATACACACACACTACATACACACATACATCCACATACACCACATACACACATACATACACATATACCACATACACACACACCACATACATACATACACATACACCACATAAACATACCACATACACATACCACATATATATACATACCACATACACACAGACACCACATACATACATACCATATACATACATACCACATACACACATATATACAGACACACACACAAAACAAACAAACAAGAAAACCAGGAGGTCACACAAGTCTTTAAGGAAACACCAACTCTGAAGAAGAAACCATGAATTCAAACATTGTGGTATGTTCTGTCGTCCTACTGCTGCTCATTGTGGTATGTTCTGTCGTCCTACTGCTGCTCTTCTCCGGGCTGAGTTGGTCGGGGAGACAATGACTGACATTGTTAGCCAGTCACCAGCATCTGTGAGGAGCACCCTGCAGGCAAGGCTCTCTGTCTCCACAACCAGACTTTCCGGGTTTAAATTCCAGAGTCTCCTCTCACGAAGCCCGGCCTTGAACAAACATCAGTCTCTTTACTCTTCAGTTCCTTGTATTAAGCGGCACTAATAATAGAACCAAGATGAGACTGTGGGGAAAACGAAACTCCTCTTCAACGTTTAGTTGTCCCCCTTTCGTCATTTTTGATCCACTAGGATGTTGAGGGATGGGGTGTGGCTCAGTGGGGGGGTTCTTATTTATCAAGCGTGAGGCCCTGTGTCGGTCCCCTCCCCTGCATCAGAGAGAATCAGAGACACAGAAAGAGACAGAGACACAGAGTTCAGTTGAATACAACTAATTTACAGGGTAGGGTGAACCTTCGGACTGCTAGGAACAGTGCCCACCTCCATAGAGAAGAGTCTTTAGACGTAAAACAGACCACAGAATACAGCCAGATGTTGCAGTGTCCGCCTGCAATTCTAACTATGTTGGGGGCTGAGATGGGAGGGTTTGTGTGAGCCCAGGCGTCAGATGTCAGCCTGGAAAATAGAGTGAGGCTGGGACTGGAGAGATGGCTCAGTGGTTAGCAGCTCTCTCTGCTCTTCCAAAGGTCCAGAGTTCAGTTCCCAGCAGCCACATTATACAGCTCACAACTGTCTGTAACTCTAGCTCCAGGGGACCTGATATCCCTACTCTCTGAGGGTGCCTGTGCTTGTATGCACACACTCAGATGCACACACACACACACACACACACACACACACAATTTAAATAAACAAATATGTACATATATATGGAGAGAGAGAGAGAGTGCTTGAGTGAGCCTGTTACAAAAAAGCAAAGAAATACTGACCGCTGGCCCACTCTTTCATCCCAGACTATGACTTTATCAAAGACAGATGTTCCACCAGACTGTTGAGAATATTCGACATAGTCCCCCATTCCATCATTTGAGACAGGGTCTCGCCATGTATCCCTGGCAGTCCTGGAACTCACAGAGATCCACCTACCTCTGCCCCCTGACTGCTAGAATTAAAGGTGTATGCCACCATACCCAGCTCTATTTCCCCCTTATAAACTAGGCTTTCCAGGCTGGAGCGATGGCTCAGGGGTTAAGAGCACTGCTCTTCCAGGAGTCCTGAGTTGAAATCCCAGCACCCACATGGTGGCTCATAACCATCTGTAATGGGATCTGGTGTGCCTGAAGACAGCTACAGTGTACTTATATATATAATGAATAAATAAACCTCAAAACAAAACAAAACCTAGGCTTTCCAAAAATTGGCATCTTAAAGCTACGTGGTGCTTTGCAGCTATATATGTGGCCAGAGGAGTCAGGAACCAGTAATGGCTCCTGACTAGATAAAGAGGCTTGCTGCCAAGCCTGATGACCTGAGTTCGATCCCTGGAACCCACAGGATGGAAGGAGAGAACCGACTCCAGGAAGTTGTCCCCTGGCTTCCACACCCATGCATGCAGCAGACAAACACAAGTAAATACATAGTCGTGTAATAAAGAAATTAGATCAAAGGCACAGTAACCACAGGATGAAGAGAGGAGAAAGAAAGGCCTATCTTGCTTCACTCCCAGCTTCAGAACTGCCCCTGTGAACCCCACTAAATAAGGAGAGCAGTGGTGCCCTGAGAGATCCCTGTCAGTCCTGATGTCCTAGATGGGACTCAGGAAGCACTAAGCCCTCAGAACACTCCAGGGACTTGGCAGGATGGAACGTTTGGGTTTGCGCGTCCTTTGTTTTGAAGAGCTTGCTTCCTTTTGGGGCTATATTTAATGGTTTGCCTCCCCATGGTACTTGGTGGAGCAGTGTTTTGTGGAAAACTCATGACTATCGGTCACATCTGGAACCTAAAGGAGTAAGAAAGAGAGATGAGGGAACTGGTCCAAATCCGTCAAGACTCTTAAATATGCGTCGTGATCAACCCACTGTTCTGCCTTATTCCCTAAAGTTCACTAACTTAACCTGTCTTTGATGGAGAGTTGCTGATGTGCATAGGGTCAGAGGAAGGGGAGGGTAACCTGGGGACAGGTCCCTCGAGGCAGCTTCTGGGAGGTGTGAGGAAGAAGGCGGTAAGAAAATAAAATTCCAGACTCCGTTTGATCAGGGCTAGCTGCCTCTCGGAGAGAAAAAGTGGTGTTCTCTTTGACTGTTTGGCTTTTTACCTGCCCCGAGGAAAAGGTGTCTGGAGTGGGCTGCACACAATATGAATCCCCTTCACCCCTGAAATCCCAGACAGGACTTGGGAAGAGGTGAGACAGCAAGACTTCCTTCAGGGACCTGACATGAGGGAATGTTTAGATGGGGTGTGTCCCCAGGAGAGTCTCTTTTCTGGGTGCGGGAACCTCTGTACCCTGCCTATATCACAGTGTTGATTGCTGCTGTCTCTCTTAAAGTTGCTGGGTCTTCTGCTTGCTCACTGGTGCCCTCTAGTGGCAGGACCACTCCTACTTAGTGGCCTCCCAGAAACGTCCAGGCAACCAACATGCACAGCCCGTTTAACCCTGGCGCTGAACCTCATTCCCTCCCAGCTCCTGTCTAGGTACTGCTAGCTAGCAGAAGCCAGGCTGTAGGGTACACAAGCCCCTGTGGGTATATACACGTGTGGGTGTGCATGAGCACACAGCCCTGTCACGAAAGCCACTGCAGCCCTTTCCTACGAGTCACAAACTATAATATAGTGCCTTTTAGACAAGAAAAACAAAATCCAGGGTGGAAAAAAAAATAAGATGGCGTGGATTAACAGAGGAGCCAGTAGACCACGTAGAGGAGGCAGAAAAAGAGCACCAGGATTCCCATGCCCAGGGTGGGTGGCCTTTGCTGTTCATATCAGGGTGCAGTGGTGTGGCCTCCTCAGAGGGAAACCAAGAGAAAAGTACATCTCCTCTCCTCTCCCCCAGGAAATCAGAGGAATGGGTAACTTGAGCCTCTGCAGGGATTACGGGGGGGGGGGGTGTCAGTCCTTTCCACATCGCCTGAGTAATGAGTATCAAACTCTGTCACCTTTTTTTTTTTTTTGTCTTTTTTTCGGAGCTGGGGACTGAACCCAGGGCCTTGCGCTTGCTAGGCACGCGCTCTACCACTGAGCCAAATCCCCAACCCCACTCTGTCACCTTTCAAACAACATGGCAAGTGCTATGAAAAGCAGCAGAGGCAGGCTGGGGCGCTCGCCCAAGCTACATCTCAGCTTTGCCGATTATTAGCTGTGGCTTTGAACCAGCTTGTGTAGGACGTAACCATTAAGAGCGCTTGCTGCACTTGCAGAGGACTGGAGTGTCATTCCCAGCACCCATATGGGATGGCTCACAACCGGCTTTGACCCCCCTCTAGGGAATCCAATGACATTGTCAAGCTTCTGTGGACACCTGAATGCATGTTCGCATATACATAATAGAAATAAAATAAATCTATTTTAAAAATAAAACACCAAGTCAGGTGGAGGTAGCACACACCTTTAATCTCAGCACTCAGGAGGCAGAGGCAGGGGGAATCTCTGAGTTCCAGGTCACCAAGGGCTACACAGAAACTCTGTCTCAAACCACCCCGACACCTTGTAAAACAAAAGAAAACAAACAAACAAACAAAAGTTTGGCAATCGTGTCATAGAATAACATATCCTCTTGGGGAAACTGAGGAAGTCTATGCTAGCTCGCACTAAGCGCTCGGTGTTGATCAGCTGCTAGGACCTGAGGTGTTTACTAGGAGCCCAAGCAAGAGTACAAAAGAGTCTCCCGCCTGTGAAATAAATGCCTGGAACCCAGTGTCCATTCAGGGCCAGCAGCATGTCCGGTCTGGACAGCCGCCGTCTCTGCACTGGGCCCTCTCACTGCTGTGTTTCTTGTCTGCGCTAAGGATGCGGCCTTGCATATGGAGCCCAAGAAAGAAAAGCAGGAGTCAGACCTGGAGCAGGAGCAGAAACCCCGCCTGGACAGCGTCAGCAGCAGCGAGAGTTTCACCAGCTCCGGCTTCCAGGAAGATAAGAGTGTGAGCGATGTGGAAGGAGGCGAGGGTACGTGTTCATTGCTCCCCAACCCCCAGTCTGGGGTATTTTTACAACACACTGGACATCTCACACATTTTTTTCCTTTCTTATTTATTACCCTAATAAACATCCCGGGGAAGTGGGGTAACGTCCTGGGGAGATAAGATTCGAATAAACGATTATTTACAGCGTTGCTAATTTTGACAGGAACTGTTCACTTCTCTCTGCTCGGTCTGTCCTACCACATCACACCCACTGCACCCATTCCCCTCCCCTCCACCCCCACCCCTGTCGCCACCACAGCCTGGAAAAAAAATCTCTTGATGTTCATGTTGAGACTCAAATTCTCTTGCCAGTGAACTGTGGCGTCCTTGGTGTGCCTTATGCTTTGTCAATATTGTTTCAATAAACTGGGATTTGGTGCAGTCACAAAAATCTTTACAAGATCCTACTGCTCGATAGATTACAGTGAGATCTCCAAGCAGCCCCTCACCATGGAAGACCTGATCTCCTACAGTTTCCAAGTGGCCAGAGGCATGGAGTTTCTGTCCTCCAGAAAGGTCAGCTCATCTCTTTACTTTTTTCCTGTTTCCTTTAACTTTATTTTTCTAAAATGGAATGTTTCTTTTTAACACACACACACACACACACACACACACACACACACACACACACACACAGAGTGCACTGTGAGGGAATGACATCCCATGACAGATGGTTGTGAGCCGCCATGTGGTTGCTGGGATTTGAACTCAGGACCTCTGGAAGAGCAGTCGGTGCTCTTAACCACTGAGCCATCTCTCCAGCCCCTTCTTTAACTTTCTTAATCAGAGCTAAAGGGGGGACATTAAGTTTTTAAAAAGTATTTGCTTTACATTTTAAAGTTTGCTTTTCTGTATGTTATTAAACTTACGACACACATGTAAGAGAGAACACACATGTACCTTGCATTTTTCTTCCTTACTTTTATTTTGATTTTTAAATGATGTCTGAAAACATACAAATTACATGTGTTAATCGATACATGTTAAGGACGTCAAGTCTCAATACAATATGCTGGGTAATGTTTAAATCGGGTTGAATATATTTTTACAACCTAATGGTAAAATATTTGAAAATGCACTGCTCTGTTTTTGTCTCTTTTCGAGGCCTGAACACACACCTCTATTGTGAAGCTATTTTCCTAGTATTTGTTTATACTTATGTCCTTAACTGTGTAACAGACGTCACCACAATAACCTTGATTGGCTCTGATATGGAGAGGTACCAGGATGGTAAGCCCTGGGCCCCTGTGGGTAGAATTTAAGGATAGAATCTTCCTGGGTATTTTGGACTACACAAGCCCAGGAGTGCTATCATCCACGGTGCCCAGGCTTCATGAAGAAGCTGTCTTCCGTGCACCCACATGGGACTTCTCGCCAAGCCACGGCCATCCAGGCACCTGAAAGGCTGAGGCAGGAGGATCCCTGGTTACATGCCAGCCTGGGTGAGTTCCAGGTCAGTGCACACTACACCTCAGGAGTCTGTCTTAAAAGCAACAACAGCAGCAAACAAAGCAAAGCACACCACACCACAGCTCCCAGAGATCTGCTCTAAAAGGTCGAAGGGGAAATCCCACTCACCGGCGAGATTCAGACTACCAGTGCGGTGGACCAGTAAGCTCCCATAGAACAGGAGCCTGGTTGCTTTAGAAGGTGTCTTGTGGGCCACCTGGACCCACACTTGCAGGAGAAACACATCGTGTTTATAGTAACTGGATGTGTGCTGAGAGACACTCCCTGTACCACACACGAAATGGAACTAGCATTAAGAGTAACGATGCCGATGCCAGGGCCAGTGAGCTGGCTCAGCAGGGAAAGGCACTTGCTGTCAAATTGATGGCCTCGGTTCAAGCCCAGGAACTCACATGGTTGCCCTCTACATGCATGCCATGGTATGTGCATGTTTACTGTACTCATGCATGCATGTGCGGGTGCGCGGCGCATACATAGACACACAGACACCCCCACACACAGACACTCCCCACACACACACACACACAGAGACACACACAGAGACACACACTTTTTTTTAAAGAATAATGACTCAGAGTGGATACAGGAAATTAAGCAGCTGGATTAAGGAAACGCGTTCATTGCATAACGGTTTCATTATAGTGCATTCATCGCGACCTGGCAGCACGGAACATCCTTTTATCTGAGAACAATGTTGTGAAGATTTGCGACTTTGGCCTGGCCCGGGATATTTATAAGAACCCTGATTACGTGAGGAGAGGAGATGTGAGTGACCTCGGGTACCCATTTGGTCCGTTTCTACCCTGTCGTGTTTAGACCACAGACTGGAGCCCTTTGCAAACATTTACGCCTCTCAGCAGCCAACCCTCTCCCCTCCCCAAATGCCCGTGTGGTTCTGGCAAGACCAGTAGTCCACAAGAGCTGTGTACCAGAGAAATCTCGGGATGGAATCTCCTCGCTCTGTCTCGGAGCCCTGGCTGGGTACCTGTCCTGAGAGCTTGACCACCTGAGATTCGTTAACCTAAGCAGTCGGCTGAGCCCTGCAGAGACCACGCAGTCTCTGCTCGCCACCCCTTTGGGAGTTCCGTGTCCCGCTGAAAAGAACAGCGTGGCCTCTTCCCCTTAGATAAAGGCCAGTGATTGATTCGGCAGGTGTCTGTACTTCCGGAAGGAGAGCAGGGAAGGTACACACTATCTTGAACCGAGGAAGCTGCTTACCTCCAGGGACGCCTTCCGTGGGACCAGTCTCCCTTCTGGCTCACACCGGCCTCTCTTCCCCATTTGTTTTTGGACATAATGTTATTTGTCACTCACTGGGTGACCTTTAGTGTCCTCTCTTGTCTGGCCTCTGCCAGGAAGGCTTCAGTTAATAATGTCTGGGCGCCCTTGATTGCCCTGAAGCAGGGGCTCTCGGACTGTAGGAAATCTACACCTCACCTAGAAGCCTGTCTGAGCCAAAGCTTGCAGTCCCCACCCCAAATCCCTTGGTGCAGAAGGTCCAGAGGGAGGGTGGAGGGAGACTACTTGGAATCTGTGTTCTCAACAAGTTTCTGGACCGTATTATGTGGACACCCCTGGAACATACTTTCAGAAATCCCTCTTAGTTACTGTTTCTTTTCCTTTTTTAAATTTTATTTTATGTGAATGAATGGCTTACCTAAATGTACGTCTGTGTACCACAAGCACGCAGTGCCCAAGGTGGCCAGAAGAGGGCGTCAGATGCCTGGGACTGGAAATAACAGACGGTTGTGAGTCCCCATGGGGTGTTGGGAACTAAACCCATGTCCTGGACAAAAGCAGCCAGCTCTTTACTGCTGAGCCACCTCTCAGCCCCTTGGCTACTCTTTTTCTAAGAGGGAAACAGCCCAGCTTGCAGTGGAGCTCTGGCCGTGTTTCACTGTGGCCCCTCTTTGCTGTCCTTGACTTGGGCATCTCTGTGTTCCTTCACAGTCTTTGTCTCTCTCCTGTCCCGGACATCTTGTTTTGCTTCCCCCAACCCACCCCTGTCCAGCAGCCCAATCCCCAGCTAACTCACTGTGGTCCCTGCTGTCGGAACAGATCTACAAGCTTGAAATCCAGCCATAGACCCCCCCTAAATGGAGAACTTTAAAACAAAATCACCTTCCCTTATTCCAGAGATGTGGGAGATTGAATGGGGACTGAAGCCAGGACCCCAGACATACCAAGCACACATTCTACCTCTGCGTCACTTCTAGCCCCAAATTTAAGACTTAACAGTCTGTCTTTTTACATAGGAATGTCTGCCACAATCCCTTTCCTTAGAATTATTCATGGAATCACTATCAATTTTCCTAATTCAGACCTCCTTACCAAGCCCTTAGTGCCCCTATGTAGGCAGGGAGGGGACCGTGAGGATGCGCCTTTTTTAAGAACCATGGACAGGGACCTTCTCGTGCTCCAGAGAAGTCTGCTAGCCATGTCTGGTCTCCAGAGGCTGGGGGATGCCTCTACTGCTCTCTTAGCAGTCTGCCACATGCTCTACGGTTTTCTCTGGTGTAGGGAAACTACAGCCACTCTAGTTCTTCACAAGTGGAAAGTGGAAGGGGACCCCTGGGCCCTGGGTGTGGACATCGCTTTGGTTTGCATGCTCAAGGTCCCGTGCTGTCTTCCAGACTCGACTTCCCCTAAAATGGATGGCTCCCGAATCCATCTTTGACAAGGTCTACAGCACCAAGAGTGACGTGTGGTCCTACGGAGTGTTGCTGTGGGAGATCTTCTCCTTAGGTAAGTGTGGGGGAGGGAGTGGTTGGAGCAACCCAGAAGCAGATGTCTTTGTCCTATGCAGAGCATGCGGTGGACACACCCCACCCTGAGGTCTACACTTGAACTCACTGCAAACCCACGCGGGGCTGCCTGCAGGTGACCGTGCTGGATACACAAATACCCACTACCATAGAGAGGGCTTAAACCGTTGTCGGCAGAGTCCGGTGGCAGGAAATCTGAAGACAGAACTGTCAGCCTGCCCCTTTCTCCAGTTTCTCCAACGCTGGCTCTCATGTCTTCACCCCTTCCCTCTATGCCTCAGAGTTTCTTCTCGGGACAGGCCCTGATGTGCACAGCTGGACCAGTAGAAAGCGTTGTTAGAGGCAGCTGGCTTTAATCTAATGCCTTTGGTGTAAATTTACATAGACACATCTGTACACTCTCGAACACACGTGCGCACACGCGCTCGCATATCTGTACGTATGTATATGAGTGTGTGTGTATATACACATATACACACTCATATGCATATACACATACTGTGTGTGTGTGTGTGTTGTGCCTACATGTTCTGTCTGAGCACCACATGCACGCAGGCCAGGAGAGGGCGTCAGATCCTCTAGAACTGGATGGATGTGAGGCTGGAAATTGAACCTAGGATCTCTAAAAGAGCAGTGCTCCAGCCCACCCAGTCTGGCTTTCTAGGAAACAACCTCAAAGCCCTAATCCTACAGATGCACACAGGGATGGCGTGAGGCGCCCCAAGTGTGGAAACTAGCCAAGAACCTTTCAGGCTTTGCCAAAGTGAAAAAAAAAAGAGAAAAAGAAAGAAAAAAAGAAAAAAATGTCTTCCACGGCAAATAAAATGTACATGGTAACTAACACCCCTCGGTTCCTGTAACGTGTCAAAAGCATTCCCCTGCTTTCGATGACAGGCACCTGTTGCTTCCAGTCCTTGAAAGCAGCACAGTAGCACTAATGGCCTTGCAGTGACACAGTGCCAAGCCCCGTGTCTCCCAGCTGTTTCCTATCAGCGGCCATCACTAGAAAGCTCAAGCAAACATGTGCTCAGTGGCTTTGGCTGGAGGACTGAGCAGAGTGTCCTACCATGCCTTACCCACCCTACCTAGCCCAGGCTACCCACAAGATAATTGGCTCGGCCCTGTTAAGCAGGCTGGCATAGACAGCAGGTACCCTCTGCTCTGCAGAATCTGGAGCAGCTCCCATCCACCCTAGTCAGCCTCGCCCCTGGGTGCCTGTGTTAGTCAGGGCTTCTATTCCTGCACAAGCATCAGGACCAAGAAGCAAGTTGGGGAGGAAAGGGTTTATTCAGCCTACACTTCCACATTGCTGTTCATCACCAAAGGAAGTCAGGACTGGAACTCACAGGTCAGGAAGCAGGAGCTGATGCAGAGGCCATGGAGGGGTGTTACTCACTGGCTTGCTTCCTCTGGCTTGCTCAGCTTGCTCTCTTATAGAACCCAAGACCACCAGCCCAGGGACAGCACCACCCACAAGGGGCTGGGTCCTCCCACCTTGATCACTAATTGAGAAAATGCCTTACAGCTGGGCCTCATGGAGGCATTTCCTCAACTGAGGCTCCTTTCTCTGTGGTAACTCCAGCTTGTGCCAGGTTGACACACAGAACCAGCCAGTACAGTGCCAAGGTTCATTCCCCTAAACCCCTCAGAACCCCTCGTTCCCAAAGCCTCAGATTGAAGGGCCATTTTCTGGAAGGTTGGAGTGATCTATCGATACCTAATCCAAGTCCATTGGTTTGATCAGACTCAGGCCATGTGTATCTAAGAATCAGATTTCCTTAGAGTTGTTTGCAGGGCAAAGGCAGGGATACTCTAGATTGCCTTTTTCCCTGACCAAACAAGCAAGCGTGGACACAGGGATAGCCATGAATCAGCCAAGGACGTGCCCTCAGGGAGGGCCTGCCAAGCAGCTCCCTGCCCCGGGGTTTACTTCAGTCACTGGAAATTTACAGGAAAATGTCACCGTATATTTATTTTTGGGTTTTTGAGATAGGCTCACTAGATAGCCCACATTTGCCTCAAACTAACAATTCCCCTGGCTCAGCTTCCCTCCCGAGAACTGGGATTACAGTCGTGTATTATATTGCCTTTTTCAGCTAAAACATCACTTTGAAGATGAGAGGGAAACTCTGAATTGCCCCTCACGGTCTTTTGGGTGGGTTTCCCTGTCTTTGAACTCGCAAAAGATCCATCTGCTTCTGCCTCCCAAGTGTTAGAATTGAAAATGTGCACCACCATGCACCCACCCCATGATCTTTTGAACTAGAAACCTTAACACAGACCTGTCTTTCCACACCATCCCTGTAGGGGGTTCTCCATACCCAGGAGTGCAAATGGATGAAGACTTCTGTAGCCGCCTGAAGGAAGGCATGCGCATGAGAACACCGGAGTATGCCACACCTGAAATGTAAGCTCACACCCCTGCGACCCCTCCCCCACCCCCAACTGAGCGCTCGAAGTCGGGGACCCTGGGCTGTGGTAAGGGGAACAGGGCACCTGGGGCGGGGAGCGAGTAAGGGCCCAGGTCTATTTTCAGTGTCACTCTTCAGGGATGCAGGCTCAGCCCCGACTGGGCTCTGCTGTGCTGGGAGTCACTTCCTGAGCGGAGATGTGCTCTGGGCGTATCCCTATTTCCTCTCTAACCCACCGATAGGCCCTTTCAAGGACCTTAGCTAAGAACTGAAGTCAGAAAGCCAGACAGAATGAACAGCACCTAGGAACTGAAGGCAAGACCTCGTTCACTAAGCAGAGCCCGGTGAGCCAAGCCACCTCTAGTCAGGACCAGAGAGGCCTCAGTGGCACGGTTCTCCATCTGTAGAATCATGGGAGCTTGGTTTGGATTCCACAGGGCTGGGGATGTACTCAGTTACCCTAAAAGTGCTTACCCAGCATGCACAAGGTCCTGGGTCTATCCCCAACACTGCATATACTGTGCTAGTAGTCAGTACTCCGGGAGTGGAAGCAGAATGATCCAGAATTTATGGTCATTTCCACTTACATATAAAGATCAAGGCTGATCTGAGATACCTCGGAACCTGTTTCCAAAAGCGTATATATAAATAGATGATAGATATAGATAGATAGATAGATAGATAGATACATACATACATACATACATACATACATACATACACACACACATAGATGATAGATAGATAGATAGATAGATAGATAGATAGATAGATAGATGTCAGAAAGATAGGTAAATGATAGATGATAGTCAGACAGATAGACAGACAGACAGACAGATGTGGGGTAGCTGGGAAGCCGTGAGAGCCCTTGACTTGTGGAGGTGCCTTTAGGAATGAGAAAGGAGACAGACTCCAGGCTTCTCCATTGTCAGCAGGGCGAGCCTGACACTTGTGGGTACCATTTCCTGTAACTGTGCCCTGCCCTGCTGTTTTAGCACTCTGAGGCCTCAACAGGAATGCGATGACACTTGCAGTTTGGGTGAGCTGCTGACAAGGACTTGGGCCTCCCTGAGGTGGCGCCACCTTTCCTGAACTGGCAGGCGGCCTCCCCTCCCCACCCACACACAATGAGATCCTGCTGAGCCCTGGGCTGGCCCTTGGGGAGGAGTGAAGGACAGAGGAGGAAGTGTGGGTTTGGCCAAAGGGCAAGGTCACTGTCTCTTTCCTTCAGTTACCTCAGGACCAAGCTAGGTCAGTGCCAAGACAGGGAAGTGGATGAGAGAGACAGGGACTCAGACCTGAAGGCGGGGAAGACACAGGGGACTCTATTAGTGTTGCTCGATGTACTTCCTGGAACTACAATGGCTAGACTGACCCAAGAACCTCTGGGCTCCAGAAAGGGTTGCTTTAGACTTGGTGGGATCCTTAACCACTGCAAGGGGAGCTGAAGTCCGGTCACTCTGTGCTGGATGCTTTCCCTGATACCTAGTCAGTCTCACATAGACTGTCCTATGATCTTGAGGAGTAGATAGGGCAGATATGATAATCTGACTTTGGAAAATATCAAACTATGAGAAGGACAGCAACACGCCTTTTGCCAGCTAAAGAGCAGGGAAGACAGAAGCCATGTTCCCCAGAAGGGCGCTCTCTGTACACCAGTGGGAGTGTGGAACTGATACATCCTGCTTCTCACATAACCTAAAAATCATGAGGAAGTCCAGTTGCCAACGGCGATACTGACTGCAGTTACTATAAAATGATACTGGCTAACTTAATAATATCGGTAGTGCTTGCAGGTAGCCGGCACTGTTCTCAGTGCCTTGAACAAGTTTAATCCATCTACTGCTCACAATAACCCCAAGAAGTGCGTACCATCATCAGCTGGGTCTCCAGGTGACAAACCCAGGCACGTGACGTCTCATGAGATCCGCCCAAGGCTCCATGGCCAGCCAGTTAGCAATTCGAGTTTCCAGTCCACACCATCCTCCGGCACTCAGGGCCCATTACAGTACCCATACTCCTCAGAAGGATTCTAGAAACAGGAAGTTGCTCAACTTTGGACTGAAGAATTCTCCAAAGCCAGGTGTGGAGGCATGTGTTGTAATCCCAACCCTGGCCAGCCTGAGGCAAAATGGTGACAAGGTCAAAGCCTGGCTGGGCTACGTAGTGAGACCTCGTCACAAACAAACCCAAGATAAGCCAGGCCCTGGACTTATCAAACCTTTGTGTTGGGGGTTGGGGATTTAGCTCAGTGGTAGAGCACTTGCCTAGCAAGCGAAAGGCCCTGGGTTCAGTCCCCAGCTCCGGGAAAAAAAGGAAAAAAACAAAAAACAAAACAACAACAACAAAAAAAACCTTTGTGTTATTCCACAAACCTCTTCCAGGTAGCTCTTAGGCCCCAAAGGGACTATAGAGGGTATGGTTGGGAATTTAAAAGATAAGATACGGTTTTGTAAAATATTTCCTCAAAAGGAAGATACAGGCCAACAGCCATGTTCTCAGGCAGCCATGTTCTGTCAGCCATATTCTCAGGTAGCCATGTTCTCAGGCAGCCATGTTCTGTCAGCCATGTTCTGTCAGCCATGTTCTCAGGCAGCCATGTTCTCAGGCAGCCATGTGCTGTCAGCCATGTTCTGTCAGCCATGTTCTCAGGCAGCCATGTTCTGTCAGCCATGTTCTCAGGCAGCCATGTTCTGTCAGCCATATTCTCAGGTAGCCATGTTCTCAGGCAGCCATGTTCTCAGGCAGCCATGTTCTGTCGGCCATGTTTGCAGGCATGTGAGAGTTGAGAGGATGAAGTCACCTCCTTGTTCCAGTCATAAGAAAGTGATTTGCTAACTCAGTGCAGCTCTACTGGACATCCAAGACCTAAGCTTGAGCAACGGTTATGCGTGCCTGGAAAAATCAGGCCAATAGCCTGTAGACTCTTCCCACAAGCCCCTCAGCTGGTCTTGGATGCAGCTGAGCCCCCACCCCACCCCACCTTTATTTAGTGATAAAACATTAACACTTCATCCAGTGAGTTGCCCCCAGCCCAGTGCCCGTCAATCAGATATGCATCACCCCACACGGGTGTCTGCCTCGACTTGCAAGTCGGAGTGTAGAATGAGAAAAGAATAAGCCAGGAACACGCCCAGAATCCAGGAGGTGATTACAGGTCTCCCTGCTGCTTTTACCCAGAGAAACTAGGGAGGGGAAGGCCCGGTTGTCACACCTCCCAGAAGGTGGCTCTCCCATCCATACAGTGAGATGGCAGCGACCACGGTAGCAGAGATGAGGCCTCTGTGGAATGAAATACACTCCCTACCCAGTGGCTTGGGCCCCTCTGCGTTTCCTCATCCCACCTTTCCTCATGTGTGTTACCAACTTTAGAATAACTACGTCCATATCAGTCCATGGAAGCCGTAGACGGTGACGCTTGAGTGTGGTCAGGAAGAATCCAGGCTTGAGGTGTTTTGCTTGCTTGTTTGTTTGTTTGTTTGTTTGTTTGTTTGTGTTTTTTAGTGGACTCTCTGTCTCTGTGGCATCATAAGTAGAACTCAGTCAATTAGTAACATGTATAAACTTACTTCAAACGGAGACCCACGTAGAAGCTTCTGAGGTAGTATGGCTTTCGCTATTCCTGGCCTTTGGCTGGCAGCATGTTTGCCCAGGTGGCCTGAGAAGTGCCTTTGAGCCACCTCTCTAAGGGGCCATATGTTGGAGCGGTTTCTGCAAGTTGAGACCCAGTACAGAGGTACCCAGCATTCAGCCCAGGCACTGACCTCCCAAAGCCTCCCTACCTGCCTCTGGTGCTTGGGACCAGTGCACTTTCACCCCCAACCCCTACCTCCCACCCCCATTTCCCTGCTCCTCTACCTCCCACTCCCTTACCCCACCCCCATCACTCTTCCACCTCCCCCACCCCATCTCATCATCTCACTCCCCCACCCACATCTCCCCTCCTCCCCCACACATCTGCCTACTCACTCTCCCATTCCCCATCACCACCCACACCCCAAGCACACTAAGGTCACGTGAAATGAAGTACACAGGAATACACAGGAGTACACAGGAGTGGAAGGACCAGGAGAGTCATCTTCTGAGCAGTGCGTTAGCCCTCGGGCAGGAGCAGCCCAGAAGCAAACACCCGAAGCATAGATCCTCAGGCCTCAGTGTGACCTTTCTAAGCTCTTTTCCCTTCATGGCAAACTTAGGTTGGGTGTGGGGACTCGAGCCTATAATCCTAGCACTTGGGTAGCCAAGGCAGGAAGATTACTACGAGTTCAAAACCAGCCTGGTCTACATTGTAAAACATCACCTCAAACAACAAGGAGGGAAAAGACACCAGTTCTAGGGCCTCTCCTACCCCAGAAGGGGCTGTTTGCTAACTTTAATCAACAATGAAATGATTGATTGGTTGATTGATTGGTTGATCAATTAAAACAAGTTTAGGACCTCTGCTGGCCAGGGACCTGTGTCAGAAAATAGAACTTGAATTCTCCTGACCGCTGTCTTTGAACGTGTTTAAAACCAGGTGCATCTTCCATTATCCCAGGGACCTAGAACTGACTGTGTGTGCCCTTGGCTTAAACGGCCTTGGGACGAGTTGCCGTGCCTCTCAGAACTGCTACTTCAGAACACCCTTTGCTGCAAAGGCATCTGCTAATGTTGAAAATCCTCATACCTGACTGCCTAGTGACATCATCACTCCCGGTAGAGAGAGAGGGGGACAGATGTCAAGATGGCCTTTCAGAGGCCATTGCGAGAATGGCCAGATTTCTTTTGAGTGGTGGACTGATTCTAAGTTCTGGGGTGTGTGTAACATGAAATCGAGCACCCCTTTCTCTTCACTGTTGTCTGGAGGGTCAGAGCTGGCTTGTTTTGTTTGTCGGTTTGTTTTCAGGACAGGGTTTCGCTGTATAGCCTGGCTATCCTGGAACTCATTCTGTAGACCAGGCTGGCCTCAAACTCAGAGATCCACCTACCGAGTGCTGGGATTTAAGGTTTGCACTGCCACCGCCGGCCAGGGCCAGTTTAGATAGCGAAGACCTTGGGATACTGGTGTAAATCCTGCAGGGGACTTTTACCCACACTTTGGCCTCTTTTCTGGTCAATTGCCCAGTTGTCTCCTGCCATTATCTTCTTCTCTCCCTTAGACACCCCTGTGTTCTTAACTGCTTTGTCAGGCCTTGCACGTCATAATACAAGACACTGAAGAAACACCGGGGACTGTCAGGGGCAGCCTGTGGCACTTATGTGGCAGCCAGATGGGTACAGTGATACACAGGGTCCCTTCAGCTTTTCCCTGTGCTGCCCTCTCCTCCCAACACTACAAGTAACACTGGCACCATGACTAAGACTCAGAGCGAGTAGAGTGTGTCAGCACCAGTACGTGTGTGTGTGTGTGTGTGTGTGTGTGTGTGTGTGTGTGTGTGTGTGTGTGTGATGTCTGTGCACTGGGTACAGACACAGGCTAACTGTGACCTAGTTCCGAGGTCCCAGTCCATTCATATCTGGATCTGATGTAGTCAGTGTCTGCTCTGGTCTAAAGGCTCATCAGGAAAGAGAGGGGGGCGGGAGGGAGGAGAGAATAGGTAAGAGGTAAGAGGCTACTTTGTAATAATGGGGGCTTTGAGATTCTGGGCCAGCACTGAGCAGCCGTGCACCAGAGCCTCGCACACACGGAGGAGCGAGGGGAGACTGCTATGCGTCGACCTGACTTGGAAATGACGTTACATGGTGGACCTAGTGTCTTTACCGCTGGGTTCCACTGCAGAAGCTTCTCGGGGGAGTATAAGATCCCTTCCAAGACTCTCAGGACCATCCCCAGGAAGTCTGTGAACCTTCCCAAAGAAGGGCAAGGACTTCCCCGAAGGAAGTGAGGGTCTCTCTATAAGGAAGATGCCACATGCTTACAAAGAAGCCAGGAGGAACCAACCTCCATCACAACTCAAGACTGATTTTAGCTTCGGGAACACCGTCCTCCTCCTGAGAGAGGAGGGTGCTCCACTTAACAGCCAATCCTAAGTCCCCCTCTCTGATCTATAATACTCAGTCTAGGTACCTAACGAACATGGGTCAGGGGTTCAGGAAGGTTAGTCTGTCATAGTGTGTGCCCCTGCTAGCGGGACCTGACCCCCACAGACTGTTAGGTGACAGTGCTATAAACCAAAATATAAAGCCACATCACAGGTTATAAAAAAATGTCTGGGATGAGAGGCAACAACCCTCCCATAAAAATGTGCAGGGCCGTATAGATCCCGCCGTCCTCCAGCTTTCCCTGTGTGCTCTTCATCAACAGCTACCAAATCATGCTGGATTGCTGGCACAAAGACCCCAAAGAAAGGCCCCGGTTTGCTGAACTCGTGGAGAAGCTCGGTGACCTGCTTCAAGCCAATGTCCAACAGGTAAAGCAAAGTCTATGTGGATCAGAAGGCTGAGTGGGTTCCAGATTGGGAAGAAGAGGAATGAAATAGTGGGGTGTGTGTGTGTGTGTGTGTGTGTGTGACAGAGAGTGTGAGACAGAGAGAGAGAGAGAGAGAGAGAGAGAGAGAGAGAGAGAGGGAGAGAAAAGAGTGTGTATGTGTGTGAGATAGATGTGTTTGTGTGTGTGAGAGAGAAAAACTGTATGAGAGAGAAACTGTATTTGTGTGTGAGAGAGAAACTGTGTGTTTGTGTGTGAGAGATGTGTGTATGTATGTGAGAGGTGTGTGTGTGTGAGAGAGAGAGAAAGAGAGAGGTATGTGTGTGAGAAAGACTTGTGTATGTGGGAGAGATGTGTGAGAGAAAGAGAGACAAGTGTATATGTGTGTGTGTGTGTGTGTGAGAGAGAGAGAGAGAGAGAGAGAGAGAGAGGTGTATGTGTGTGAGATAGATGTGTTTGTGTGTGTGAGAGAGAAAACTGTTTTGTGTACTATTTTTTGTGTGAGAGAGAAACTGTGTGTGTGTGTGTGAGAGATGTGTGTATGTATGTGAGGTGTGTGTGTGTGTGTGTGTGTGTGTGTGTGAGAGAGAGAGAGAGAGAGAGAGAGAGAGAGAGAGAGAGAGGCTTGTGTATGTATGTGTGAGAGAGAAAAACTGTGTGAGAAACTGTGTGTGAGAAAAACTGTGTGTGATGAGAGGGACGTGTGTGTGTGTGTGTGCGTGTGCGTGCACGTGCGCTCATATACGAGTCCTTCCGACTTCTGAGGTCTACCTTCGGTATTTCAGGATGGTAAAGACTACATCCCCCTCAACGCCATACTGACTAGAAACAGTGGCTTCACATACTCGGTCCCCACCTTCTCGGAGGACTTTTTCAAGGATGGTTTTACAGATCCAAAGTTTCATTCTGGAAGCTCTGATGATGTGAGGTGAGTTTCTGATCCTAGTTTTATTACAGAAAGAAGAGGGGACAAGGGAGGAAGGGAGTGGAGGAAGAAAAGGAAGAATTAGAGAAAAGAGAGAAGTGGGCATCTATTCTGCCCCCGAATCAACTGTTGTTAGCACTCTGCCATGTTTTATCTATATGTTCTGTAAGTTGGAGGGCTACAGATTTTCCTTTTTTCCTAAGCATAGAAAGGAATGAAGAATAAGACATTGTGTTTTCCCAAGTTACCTTTATTCTAGAACTGAAGCCTGATTTTCATGCCATCAACTGTGACTAAACCTATGTGAATCTATAAAATAAATCTAACCAAGGGTGTAGCACAGGACGGCAATCCCAGAAATCAGGAGGCTGGGGCAGGAGGATACAAGTTTAAAGCCAGCCTGGGTTACATAGTGAAACCGTGTCTCAGAAAAACAACAGCAAGAAGAGAAGTCACATAAAACTAAACAAAACCAGCCCCTTTCTGTTTTGTTTTGTTTGTTTGTTTGTTTTATCCTCAACTGATGAATTTTCCCATCTTGCGTTACTATAGGGGAAACTGGACAGAATATGAAAGAACCAGTGGTCATGGGAGGTGGGCTGGCCAATGCGAGTAGTTACTAGTTGGGTATAGTAGCTCATGCTACTCTCTGGCGCTGTGCTAGCATTTTGTACGTATTGACAACTCGCCTGTACATCGAAGTCTAAAACATCCCGCAAAGCACATATTATCCCTGACAAATGGGGACTTGTCAACTGCTTTTCTTTTTTTTTTTTTTTTTTTTTTTTTTTTTTTTTCGGAGCTGGGGATCGAACCCAGGGCCTTGAGCTTGCTAGGCAAGCGCTCTACCGCTGAGCTAAATCCCCAACCCCCAGCTAAATCCCCAACCCCCGACTTGTCAACTGCTGAGACGACAACTTAGCAAAATGTGTGACTATCAAATATCAGAATTGAGTTTGCAGCCCAGGAAGTCTAACCCTCTCTGACCCTCTCTGCCCAGGTTCCTAATGTAGTCTGGGTCCTTTTAGGACAGTTAGGCTGTCCTGGGAGCCTTCTAGTATCATTACCTGCAGAGGCCATAGCTCTCAGGCTTCACCTCGCTTCTGCTACTAAGGGAAGGGACAGCAGTTGGAAAACATGGACAGCCATCTGTAACAGGTTTGGAAGAGGACAACCCAATGCTGTGAAGATGGCGGGTTGACGTCAACTGCTCGTATCTGACACAGTCCAAGTGGCTGAAGCCTCCAGACCAGTCGTCCAGTTTTAAATGAGAAAGCCTGGCTAGGATAGAAATGGAGTGGACGGTGGGAGCAGAGAATCAGTAGGAATCTAGCCAATAGGTAGGACATTCGGACAACGGTTTAACTGATGAGCAGGTTTGCCTGTGCACAGCCATCCCATGGGCTATCCCATCAGGTCTTTCCAGTAGGTGTCAATGAAAATTGGGAGGTGGTCATTGAGAAACCTCTCAAACATCACTTTTCCCTCCCAGTCGGAGTTTCGGCCCAGAATATGCCAGGTGGAGCCTCCCCTCAGCTGTACACTTCTGTCAGCTGTGAAGTCTCAACAGGACATTTTGTCATCCATGTCCTTTTAGGAAGTTGACAGCAGTAAGTGATAAGATGAAGTCATGAAGGGGTATCTGTCCCTTATTTGTACCATTAAGACACTTGGGCCAGATGAGGTCTCACAGCTCCTCTATGACTAACATGATTTGATTCCACTGGAGTGGGCCCTTCCTGAAGACTACATGTAAAGTGTGAATTGACTACGTGGAGGAAGTGACGTTACCCTGAGGGTCCCTAGAGCATATGAAGGAGTGAGTCTGAGCCGGTTGGTATTTTGGTTGCTAGGTGGGATCCACTCAGTTCCAGAATGTGCTGATTCATCGAAGGGTGTGCCTTTTTCCTACCTTGATTATTCTTTCTACTTCTTCATTAGATACGTAAACGCTTTCAAATTCATGAGCCTGGAAAGAATCAAAACCTTTGAGGAGCTTTCACCAAATGCCACCTCCATGTTTGAAGTAAGTCATGACAATAACGACACAGTACTTCCTGTCAGAAATCTCTTCCTAACACCTACCCCCAGGCAGTGCCTGGCCAGTGAGGGCCAGTGATCTGAAGAGGCCAAGGTTACAGTATGGGGGAAGAATAGACGCCAGACTTTACTGTGCAGAGCTGATGTGAAAGAGAATGCCACAGTTTGAAGATCTCCTAGAGTTCATTCTAGAGCCATTCCATTCCACCAGCTCTCCAGAGGGGAAGGGGCGTGGCGCAATGTGTGTTGCCTAGAATTCTTGTAGACTAACAATGATGCACCCTTCTTTCTTTAATAATGTAAGACGTGTGAGTGACCGGGCCTTGAGATACAACAGAGGCCTTGTGCAGAAGTCGGAAAGAAGTCCACATAGGCCCTAGGCCCCTTTAGCAGAAGGCTCTGCAGCTGAGCAGCCATGTTCCCACACAGACACACTGGGCAAGCACACCAGAGTAACCTGGCCAACCAGCAGCTTCTGTCAGCAAGTCTATGGAAAGGCCCTTGAACGGAATTGAGTGGGCTCCTGAGACAAACACAGTGTCGTAATTCAAGAGGAGAAACCTTGAGGCTGCGAGCTGGAGAGGTGGCACAGTCGTTAAGAGCACTGGTTGCTCTTCCAGACGATCCTAGTTTGGTTCCCAAAACCCATATGGTTGCTCACAGCCATCTGTAACTCTAGTTCCAGGGGACCTGAAGCCCTTGCCTTGGGTACCTGGCATGCATGAAGTGCACATACATGCAGGGAAAAAAAAACCCATATGTATAAGACCTGAACCTCATCAGACTCACAAAGGGTCATGGTGACTTCAAAATATAAAGGCATTTCATTGTAAGCAGTAGGATGCCGGGATAACGTAGTTAGAAATTTTGTGCGGTGGCTCAGTAGTTCAAGTCCCCGGAACAACACTGAGCCAACCTCAAAATTTCTCAAGTTTAGGCTAGCCCTAAAATGTGGCAAACGGTGACAGCACTTTCACTGCACTGGTGTTCAAACAACCCAGTAAGAGCCTCAGCGGGAGGCAGAAACAAAGTGGGACTCCACTTCCTGTTAACAGGATACAACACACCATAGTGACAGTAATGAAAAGCGAGTAGAGAACTCGATGATGACGGTGACTGAACCACACAGTTCCTGGAAACTGTCATATAGGGCATACACCATATGCAAATATGCACACATGGCAAATGCCAAACTCTCTCCGAAAGAAAATTATTCCGCCACATCTATGATTTCCTTGACATTTTACGTACAACATCAGAGTCCTAGCCAGGTACCAAAGTTAGTTTTAACATGATAATTTGCATACAGGATAATTTGCATATATAATTTGACATATGATAGTGAGTTTTACCTGGAAAATACTAAGCAGTTACATACGATTTTCCATCCCAAGTATGTGTGTGTGTGTCTATGTGCATGCTGTGTGGACCTCCGTGCCTGCCCCGAAATGTATGTGTGGAGTCCATTGGCCAAGGTTGGGTGTCTCAGTTGTTCATCTGACTGGGGTTTTGGTTAATTGGTTGGTTTTTAAAGACAGGATCTTTCAGGGAATCAGGAGGTCACAGTTGAGCTAGACAGGCTGGCCAACAAGCTCCACGATCTACCTGTCTCCATCGCCACCTCCCACCCCAAGGCCTCTGGTGACAGACATGGGTCACAATGCCTGACTTTGATGAGGACTTTGAGGTTCTCATGTGTGATTGGCAAGCACTTATTCCACCGAACCATCTCCTCAGACACCATGATTTCCTTTTCATTTTCTTCACCTTCTAGAAGGGTCTCAAAGTTGCCCATAACAGGCACTGTTTTTCTGATGAGCTCAAAGATGCCAGGGCAAACAAAATGCTCAGTGCTGGTGGGCAGGGGCTGTGTTTGCTGAGGACAGCACTGGGCCACACCTCAGGGGTGCCTCCAGTGTCTTCACAGAGTCACCGAGGAGCCTGCCGGGCCAGGCAAGTGGGTCACCTCCCGTTTCCTCCCTCCCACAGGACTATCAGCTGGATACCAGCAGTCTGCTGACCTCCCCCTTGCTGAAGCGATTCACCTGGACTGAGACCAAGCCCAAGGCCTCAATGAAAATAGAGTAAGAAAGGGGGTGGGGGAGGGGGAGGGGAAGGGTGGGAGTTGGGGTGGAGGATGCCAGGAAAGAGGGCTTGTGGGTGAGATGTTTAAGGCTACCTGGCCTCCTGGTGTTTGGGCATGGCAGAAAAGCAACCCCCCCCCCAGAGGGACAAGAAAGGGGTCATAAAATTAAGACATATGAACCCCGGGTTCTGTGACAAGGAAGACTGGGGCTTCTTATAACAGGCAGGCTGAGCCTGAGAAATACGGGACCTTGGTGGAAAGGAGCCAGATGTGTCCAGCTGTGGAGGAAGGGTTGGGACGTGTTCACAGACTCATGAGACAACACCTCCCATTTCTGGTCCCTGGGCTAGCAGGGTCTACACAAGGAAGCACAGTCCTGTTTGTAACCTTGAGAATTCAACCTTCTACAATAAGGGTTTTCTGCATCCTGCTGAACCCGTTACCCGCGTCTCACTTGAAGATGTTCCCACAATCCCCTGGGGCTTGATCCATTGGGCAGTTCTTCCTTCCGTTCTGGGTCATTTCGGAATCACCGGGCCCGGGCTGTAGAGTGGACTGGTAGAGATGACCTCAGTGGTTCCCTGTGCTGAAGGCTACCCAAGCCTGGCCACTTACCTTCCTACCCACCTACCTTTCCTGGCTCGAATGCCTGGCTCTCAGCTCCGGCAAAGAGCAGCACTGACTGCTCTTGCCGAGGACCCCGTTTGACTCCCAGCACCCACGTGGTGGCCAGCAGCCAACTGTTAGCTCTAGTTCCAGGGCATCTGACACCCTCTTCTGGAGTCTGCAGGCACCAGGCACACGTGGGGGACACATAGATACAGGGGAGCACGACACCCACGCGCATAACAAAACACCAGGCTGCCAGTCCCGGTGCTGTAGTTGACTGAGCCTCGACTGAACTCTTGCAAACCCCCCCAGTGATGGGATTTGCACAGTCCACCAGGCCACTGGAAAGACGGGCACTCCCAGGCAGACATTTGTCCTTTCCCTGTGATGAAGTCTCAAAAGAAGGCCCTGGTGTCGAAGTCAGAGAGTAATGGACCTCAGCGTGTGCAAAGGAAAGAGTAGGCTGGCCAGTCTTTCGTTTCTTACTGAAGATCATGTGGGAGGAAAAGGGTGCAAACCCTAATTTTATATCTTCTACTCTGCAATTAAAGATTAACGATCATAGCCAGGCCAGTCCAGGCTGGTCTACCTCCTGTGGCTCATGAGTTCTGTCCATCCTAGCTCTCACCAAACAGTAATTCCAACCCAACATTCCAGGGTAGGAGAAGATGCCTTTCTCCCTCCCGTGTCCATCTTGGGCTCCTGTAATGTATGGTGCCCGAGTATAACAGACTCCTAGACCACGATGAGCTCAGGAAACACCTACGATGACTGTGTGTACAGTCCGTATTTCTTGAGACCATTAGCCACGGAGTGTGACTGAAGGAGGGATTTATTTCTAGAGGCCAGAAGCTAAAGTCAAGGTGTTGGCAGTGACGCACGCCCTTCGGGGGCTTTGTGGGAAGGGTCTATCTGCCTCCCACAGCATCTGCGGCTTCATGCCTTCCTCAAGCCTTCGCTCTGGTTGGTTAGGACCACCATTTGTGTGCACACTGCACTGGACTCCACCTGGCTAATTCAGAACGAACTCCTCCTCTTTAAACCTCAGTTTAATTGTAGAGTGGGTGGCAGGTTCCCAGGATTTGACCTGATATTGGGGGAAGGGCAGGCAGCCCCTATCCCCCGATTTAACTGATCCCAGGAGCTATCTGATTCAAGAACAGGACAGGGCTGTTCCCAAGTCTTGTTTCCAGTGAGAATCCCATCTCGTCCAACGCTCCACTCCTAGCCACTCGTTCCACCCAGTGGCACCAAAGTAGCGTGTATGTTTCGAACAAAGAACGTGGAACTAGAGACAGATGAGATTCTAGGACAGGTAAGGACAGGTGACCCATTTAAGTAGGCATTAGGCCTATCCCGGAAAATGCCTGTAAGACATTAGATCGATTGATTGTTTCTCTTTCTCTTTAGCCTGAGAATAACTAGTAAGAGCAAGGAGGCGGGGCTTTCCGATCTGCCCAGACCCAGCTTCTGCTTTTCCAGCTGTGGCCACATCAGGCCTGTGCGCCAGGAGGATGAAGACGACCCTGAGCTGGGGAAGGAATCCTGCTGCTCTCCGCCCCCAGACTACAACTCCGTGGTGTTGTACTCCTCCCCGCCTGCCTAGTGCTTCTCACACGCCCCGGACAGCAGCCTCTGACAGTATTATACATATATGAGTTTACACCTATTCCGCTCCTCGGGAGCCAGCTGCTTCTCGTGACTTTTAATCGTGCTTTTTGTTTTGTTTGTTGTCGCTGTTTTGACTAACAAGAATGTAACCCCCAGATAGAGCCACGTGAGGAAAACACTATTGTTCAATCCTCGTGTGACTCCTCCTTAGAGAAATTCTTTCTAAGTCCAACGGCTCACCTGCTTCAACCCCCCAAAGCCTCAGGGTAACTTGGACCGGAAGGTGCTGGTGCCGCCCCGCCCACGCTGGCCATGGCCCCACCCACCCTCCCTGCAGTAAGCCATTAGCTCAGAGCAGCGTGCTCTGGGTCCCTTTCTGAGGAAAGGGAGAACAGAGCAAACGAGAGAGGCACAGGAAAAGGCGTGGGCTGCATCCTGTGGAGCCGATGCAGGAGAGGGCTCTGCTCTGCCACTTCAGTGACTTGTCACTTCTGGCCTCTGCTTTTTCAGGCCCCCTTCCAAGAGGTTACAGAGCAGAACGTGTGGGGTGTTTCCCAGACCAGGGGGCACATGTTCTCGGGAACCACAGTAAATCTTAAATCTTTTCCCGGGAGTCTTCTGTCTCTGTTCGCCATCCAAAGCACGTTTAGTATGTGTCAGTGAGGGTGGCGCTTGGCTCTGCGGCCATACCCACCATCAGTTTCTCTAGCGAGATGCACTGAGGTCAGACCCACGCTTGGAGTCCTGACCTTAGCATACTGCTCACACGGGGTTAAGTGGTCCAGTTTGGCCTAGTAAGGTTGCCTACCAATGGGCTCAAAAGCCACCTTTTAAACAGGCTTCATTTCAAGTATTAATATACAGACAAGACACTTTTGCATTACCTTGCTTTATATAGTTAGCTATCCAGGGAAGCTGGGGTGAGTAATGGTCTAGAAAAGGGTTTTCTCTGTACCCAGACCCGGCTCGATGGGCTAAGACCTGGTAAGACAGAGTGGGTGCTCCATGTGTAATCGCCAAACCACACACCCGAAGTTGGCACCTCACCACCTTTTACTTCATCGTGTTTCCCCTTCTCAAGGCAGTCTGAGAGGAGCAGAAGAGCATCAGCCCATGTTTGGTAAGCACTTTATGCTCCTCGACAGAACAGGCGGTGTTCTCTACAGCTCTCTCTACAGCTGCGACTCAGGTTAGTCAGTGAGCCATCAAAAGGAAAAAAAATCTTTTCATCTGTTTCGGACCTTGCCTGGGGTCTAAAGATGATGGGGACAGGGTAGAAAAGGGAAGACAGGGTAGAAAAGGGTGCCCTCTCTTTGGAGTCTAGAGATTGTGATCCCTGGGTCTCTAAAATGGCTCTTAGAAGCTGTGTGTGCAAATTGGGGGGTGGGGTTGTCTGAGTGTTTAGGTCGTGTGCACCTGCTGGAGCCTCTCGGCTGGGCAGACGATGAATAGCTGCTTCGGGAGAGCGGACCACGCTTGACGCTAAGCTCTCTGCCCTGAACGGTAGCATGTGAGCCTGCTTCCCAGTGTACCACATCCTTGAGGTTCTTTGTCTGATGAGACTGGAGACTCAGCGCGAGCCCCATCGAGGCGGTCTGCAGCCCACGGTGGCCAGGATTAGACACGAAAGAAAGGGCTTCCCCAGCCACACTGGAGATAAAGAAATCAGGTAGGGCCGGGCAAAGAAATCTTTGTTCAATTAGAAAAGCTCTTGTCCACTGCGGTGGGTAAATCAGGGATTAGACAGAGTCTACCAGAGAAACGGATGCTATAGCCAGCATCCTGTGATTTCTCAGCCAAATATCCAGCAATTAGTGGGGGATAGCCAGTCCTGTATTATTCCAATTTTAATCATCCAATTCTTAATCATTAAGACGCTTTAGTAAATGTCCCTTTTCCACAAAAGTAAAGAAAGCCTATTGGGATTCTCTGGTTCTGTTTAAGGACAGCTTTGGAGCCTATGGAAGTTGATTAGCCAGAAAAGAAAGAAAGAAAGAAAGAAAGAAAGAAAGAAAGAAAGAAAGAAAGAAAATGGTTCCTCCTGAGTTTTTAAGGTAGGAAGAAAAATGGAAATCTATAAAGACAGCCATACCTAGGTGCACTGTGCCTGTTCACCAAAGCCAGCATTGGATGGTAAGAGTCTTGACAGTGACATTAAAACCCTTTGCCATTCAAGGCCAAGCAGTTGGAACTAAGGAAGAGCAAACATTTCTCCTAGTGTTTGGGACGGCCCCTGTGTGACTAGGGAGCTGAAGCCTCGGGAAAGTCTAAGCTAGCCCGAGGCGGATCCTTAGGGGACAGATCTGGTCGAGCCCCGTTGCACAGGTCTTCGAGCAGTGAAGGGAGGCAGCTCAGTGAAGGGAGAGGGCACCTCTGACCCACAGTGGTAGGAACTGTACGTGTATGTGTGTATCTGTATGTTTTGTGCATAACTATTTAAAGAAACTGGAATTTTGAAGTTACTTTTATATGAGTCAAGATTATATGCTACAGACCTGAGACATGATCTGGCCACACCTTTCTAGTCATGATGAATGTATTTCATATATTATCTTCATTTAATAAAATTAACTTTCAAAACCAAGTTGGTTTTTTTGTTTGTTTTGTTTTTAAGTTTTTTTGGTAAGCAGGGCCAAAGGGGTGGGAGGAAGTCTTAGGTGTGCCTCTGGGTAGGGTGGGGGACTGAATCCTGGGGTGGCTTATTAAATACCAATTATCAAGTATGGCTCAAGGAAGACTACAGCAAGCACTGCGGGAGCAAGGGCGTGCAACGCCCCACTAGTCCCACACTGGCTGCCTAGGCCACGAGGTGCTGCACCCTGCACATGGCCCATGAAACGCAAATTCGTAGAAGTCAATGCTATGGGATTCTCCAGGAGCAGAAGCAACAGAAGGAAATTATACCTACTTGTGATCCACTAGAGAAAGGCTCAGGGGGGAACAGCAGCACTTGCTGTCCTTGAGACAGTCTGGAACTCCAGTTCCAGGGCACTCAATGCTTTCTCCTGTGGGAGATTGATTATATATATATATAATATTATATATATATATAATCATATATCTGCATGCAGACATGCAGACAGAACACTCATATACAGGAAACTAAAACAAAAATTAAGCAAAAAGCTGTCAAGTTGGTTTATGGAGTATGGTCAGTAGTCCAATGACCACTGTCTTAAACCTAAGAGGTCAAGAACCCTGGCTGGTTCTCCGTCACTGGGGCTGGAAGCTTGGGCAGTCGGAGCTGTGTAGTGGCTGTCTCACACCGAAGAGACCGACTTCCCGGTAGTCAGTCTACAAGGCCGTCTTCAGCCCATGTTGGCCACTGGGAAAACCTCAGTGACAGAAAGCAGCAGCATCGACCACGTAAATTAACTCCCTGAGAAGGGAAAGCCAGGCAGGCGAAGGCTGAGTAATCTTTTCTTCTGAGTGCTTTTTATCTGGGCAACTACCAGAAGGTGGGCCTTCCCCAGGTCAATTAACGCAGTCAAGATAACCCTGCAACTGAGGCTCCCTGCTCAGGTGATTCTAAGGTGTGGCAAGTTGGTATTTAAAGCCACAGACAACGTGCACAGAAATACCAAAATGAGTACCACCATGAAACCGGGACTGCCTCTGAAGAGCCCACAATTAGAAACAGGCAGTCTCCCCTAAACACTAATTTTCAACTGATAAACAATTACCACAATTACAGGGTGTGTGTACTGTGTGCACCTGCAGATTAGAGGGGACATGCGAGAAGCAACGACAAAAGCGTAGAGCAAGAGAAATTCCCCCAAGAGGAGTGCTACCGTTTAACTGGCTCCACTTGGCTCTGTGGCCTATCCCCTGGAAGGGAGACAATTCAGGCAGACATGTTTTTTATCGTCTATCTGGCTGATATATAATATCCTGCACAGAGAGCTTGGAGGAACACAAGGTGAGAAGTTCGACAAACATCCTTGGGTACAGAGGCAAGAAAGAAGAATAAAGGGCCAAGCTCAACAAACTTGTAAAAGACGTTTAGTCTTCAAGAATCTAAGTACAGGCCAGGCAGTGGTGGCCATGCCTTTAGTCCCAGCACATTAGCTTGTACTTCGGGGCCAGTTCGCCTTTCCCCGCAAGCACGCATTTGCTCTCCACGCTGCATAGCTACTCCTTGAATCCTCTCTGGAAGACCTTTGCTGTTTCTGTGTTCAAAGCAGGTAACTTCTCAACCCTGAGTTTCACTGGGTGGTGGTGGTGCACACCTTTAATCCCAGCACTCGGGAGGCAGAGGCCGGTGGATCTCTGTGAGTTTGAGGCCAACCTGGCAGCCTGGTGTACAGAGCTAATTCCAGGACAGCCAGAGCTACTCAGAGAAACTCTGTTGTCTCAGGGCTGGGGAAGGAATGTGAAATATTTTAAAGACCCTGGCTTTTGAGCTTACATGGTAGCCTGGGGGTGGGTAGGTTAAGAAAATGTCTGGTTTCATAACAAAGTCACTCTTTTGGGAAATGATTGAAGAATGTCTCAGGAGCCAGCCTTGTGTCAGAGCATAGATATTTTCTCATGACTCTGGGAAGTGACAGGACATTTGAGAATTCACTTCTTCAGCCGTGGGATGACCCAGCAATGTTTCTTAGACTTCCACAGCATGAAAACACATCTCCAGATTTGGGGCTTTCATAGATGAGGAATGCTAAAAAAAAAAAAAAAAAAAAAAAAAAAAAAAATGCTGGGTCCTAACATGGGGATGGTCAGCTTTCAACTGTGAATTATGGACATTTAAGGTAGAAAGTAAGACAGAAAAAGTTAGACCCCCATATCGAACCCAATTTGTGATCAATGAGACCACCATTATTAGTCACTGTGCTGAATACTTTCTGTGAACTTTTACATATATGGAAATGTGTATGTGTGTGTGTGTGTGTGTGTGTGTGTGTGTGTGTGTGTGTGTTTGTGTGCTGTCCTTCAGAAAGAACCGTTAAAAGAAAATACCCTACCATTTAGCACTTTTACTTTTGGAGACAGGATCTCATTATTGTAGCCTTAGCAAGCCTGGAACTATATAGACCAGGCTAGCCTAGAACTCAAGACGTTCTCATGCCTTTGCCCAAGCTCCACCTCTGGCCACCTAGCACCCATTTAAAAAGTGGGAAGGCTATGGTGGGGATGTGTCTCAGGCGTGGAGCCTCATACATGAAGGCTTGAATTCCATTGCCAACAGTACCAAAAAAAACCAAAAACCCACAAAACAAACAAACAAACAAACAAACAAACACCCAGAAAAAAACCCAAGTAAAATTCAATACACGAAAGAAGATGAATTATATTAGCAACACCTCTAAAATACACTGAGGCAGATGCTTGACTTATTTTGAGGTTACACCAAGAGAAACCCACAATGAATTGTTTTTTAAAAACGATGTATTTGTACGTACGACACTGTTCTACCTGCCTCTGTGTGCGTGATCCCTGGGAACTGGACAGCTGCGAGCTGCCCTGTGGGTGGTGGGAAGTGACTTGGGTCTTGGGTCTACTGGGACATGTAGAGAAGTTGTAAGAATTCTGAAGTCCCTCTCACATGTCCCCCACACCCACTGGCACCTGTGTCCATATACCTGGCCTCCCCTTCCAATGGCTCACCCCAAGCACAATAGTGCTCTCGACGGGTCTTCCCACCAACTCCCCTCCATTTCCTGCTTCCTTTGGACAACACAGATATCTGTCTCTCATCTCTCATTCCATTTCTCCCTTTGTCCTTCATGGCAGAACTCTGAATGGTTTTGCCTATGTAATTGGTTTCCAACTCCTCTCCCCACCTCTTTAAAACCAGCTCAACTGAGCGCTGCAGCGGGAGCTGTGTGCTCGCTCATACTTACGCTGTTCTGCAGAGGCTCCAGGTCAGCCGCCTGGTGGCTTAGTCCTCATCCGGTACCGCGGTACGGTTTCTGAAAAAAGTCTTTGGGGCTGAGGAAATGGCTGAGTTTGGTTAAAAACAAAACAAAAACAACAACAGCAACAAAAGACTTGTTGCACAAGCAGATCTGCAGCTTGAACCTAACGGAAGTGCATCTGTGACCCCAGAACTGCAGTGGGAGTGTTTGTGCAGAGACAGGTGGATGGACCTGGGACTTTGTGGCCAGTCAATCTTGCTGAATGGTGAGCTCCAGATCTATGAGGAGCTGTGTGGTGGTCTGAATAATCATAGACCCAGTGGGTTCATATATTTGAATGTTTGGTCCCAGTTGCTGGGGTGGACCTCTTTGGGAAGGATTCGGAGGTGTGGCCTAGTTGGGAGGATGTGTCAATGGAGGGGGGGTGAGCTTTGAGTTTTCAACAGCACAAGCCATTCCTCATTAGCGTTTAGCTTTCTCTGCCTGTGCTTGTGGATCAAGATAAGTTCTCAGCTACTGCCCAGCGCCATGCCTGGCTGCCTGCTGCCTTGCTCTGCTTCCCAGTGGTCAGGGACTCTGAGCCTCTGAAACCATAAGCCCTCGCTAAACTCCTCTGTAAGTTGCCTTCATCGTGGGGTCTTAACACAGCGATAGACAAGTAACTAAGACACCCTGCCTCTAGATGGATGGGTGGGAGCGGGGAGCAGGCAGGCTGGTGAGATGGCTCAGCAGTTAAGAGCACTGGATGCTTATACAGAAGCCACGTTCAATTTCCAGCACCCACATGGAAACTCACAACAGCACCTCCAGTTCGAGGGAATCTGAGGCTCTTTCCTAGCCTCCACAAAAACCAAGTACACACATGGTGCACACGCACAAACACGCAGACACACACACAGAAGCAAAAATTCATATACGTAAAAGTAAAATATTTAATATTAGCTTAAAAATAAGGGTGAGCGTGATAAAAGACATGGCCTCTGAACATGCACACATGTGGACAAGCACACTCACTCATACATGTATAACACACACATTTTCCTTCTGCTGCTGCGGCTAGAATAGCCTGACAAAAGCAGCTTAGGGGAGGAGTCTTTGCACTCACAATTCCAAGTTATAGCCCACTCCAAGGAGTCAAGGTGGTAGAAAGGTGAAAAGGGCTAGTTAGATACCATGTAGTCAAGAGCAGAGATAACTAGCTACATGCATGCTACATGCTTGGACATGTTCAGCTCCACTTCATTTCTTGAGACAGTTTGAGACCCTGGCCTATGGAATGGCGCTGCCCAACATGACCTCCATTTTCTTACCGATTAGCTTAAGACAACCCCTGATTGACAGGTCTACAAACCAGTCCAATGAAGGCAGTACCTCCAGGAGACCCGCAGTATTTTCAATGAGAAGGACTCCCAGGCTCATATTTGAATGCTTTCTCTGCCTGGTCCTTGTGGATCAAGGTTAAGCTCTCAGCCGCTGCTCCATCCAGCACCATGCCTACTTGCCTGCCTCCATACCCTGAGGGTCATGCTCTGGAATCACGAGCCACAAATGAAAATGTTTCGCTTTTAAAAGTTGCTTGGTCTTGGCACTTTGCAGAAACTATAGAAAAGTAACTGGGATAAGACCGTCTTCTTAAGCGATTCAAGGGCTGACCCTGACTGTTAACATTAATGGTCACGTTGTCCATAAATACGATCACGAACCCACTCTTGGCCAACTTAACACACATCTCTTTAAAACTGTAATTCTCTAGCACATGTGGTGACACTTGAGTTCAAACCTTCAGGAGGCATCGGTAGGTGGATCTCTGAGAGCTCTAGGCCAGCTGGTCTATACGGAGAGTGAAACTCCACCTTGAGAGTAACCAAGTCAGTAACTTTCCTTCAGTGAAAAGCTTTTGTGTTTCATGGCACTGACCTCACTTCCTCCGATCCAATTTCTACTTTAATTTCATTTCTGTTTTGAAAAAATATCCTGGCAAAAAGCAGCATAGGAGGGGAAGACCTTACTTGGCTTACGATTTCAGCCATCATTGGGGAAAGTCAAGATGTGTGAATGTACCCACTGCGTGTGTGTGTGTGTGTGTGTGTGTGTGTGTGTGTGTGTGTGTGTGTGTGTGTATATGTGTGTATGTGTGCGCGCGCCTCCACTTTGATTTCAGGAAATATTCCTTTCTCCCCTTTCTCCTTTGTCTCTGGCTAGCTGAACCTCACTTTTCTGACCTTTGAACACTGCTCTGGGGCTCTGGCTGGGAGCTTCAACTAGGCTCAGCACCCCAATCACCACCATGACTTTAAATGGCAACTGTCCGATGAGGATCTTCAATGCACAGATCAGTCCTGAGCCTTGAACTCCAAACGCCACTATGCTAAGCTGCTGTTTCCTCTCACTGCTCTGAGCCTATCTTTCAGCTGGCCTAAACAGCTCACATTCCTCTCAGTCTTTCCTAAGTCCCCTTTCCTCAGTGATAGCACTGGGACCGGCACTGTACACTATGACTTGGTGGCCTATTTTCTGCCTACCTCTTGTTACACGCTCTCTCCAACCGCTTCACTACGTGCCAGGCCAGGTGCTGAGATACATTCTCGGCAGAGCCCTGCATTCGGACAGGCCAGCTCCTGCGGTGTGACTCACTCAGTCAAGCTCCAAACTTAAACCTACTTGTCATTCCTGCTGCGCCAGCCCAAGTCCCTGGCCCACAGAATCTGAGACAGGGTATGTGTACCATTAGGCTTGGTGCAAAACAGTCAGCCAGTACAATGTGTAAAAATCTCAGGCTCCAGGACAAACTCTTAATTGTCCCACTTCCAGATCCCTCTTCCCCTATTAAAACCCCGACACTTAGAAATCTTCTAGCCATCCCTAAGCTCATTCTTTTCTTCTTCATCCTATGCTGGTGCTGCTTTCAAAGTACAACCAGAATCCCACACTGTGCACCTTCTCTGGGCCACCCTGGCCAGATGCCCTCTTTCCCCTCTAAGACCGCTGCACGCCTCTTCCCTGGTCCATCCTAGACACGCTAGCTAGAATGATCTTTAAGTGTGTCACATTCCTCTTCTGCTCACGACTGTCCAGCAGCCCCTCCACTGAGGGCAGAAGGCAAAACAGATGACCCACAAGTCCAATGCTTGTCTTTCCTAGGAGCTTCCCAAGGTCTTGACTCTGTCTGCCCCAGCTGTATTCGTCTTGTGTGTGCTGCAACACTGCTGCACTTGCCTGTGGGACTGGCGACCCCACGTCCTTCAAGTCCTTGCTCACATCAGCTTAGCAAGACCTCTGTGCCAGGCCACCCTCTGAAACTGCATCATGTCTGGAGGGGCAAACATGGCCAGGTAAATGAGAATTACAGGTAATCTTTCTGGTATTAATGTTTCCCATGCAAAAGGCTTATGCCAAAAATGTTTATACTCTCGAATATTTAGATCCAACTCTTTATTTGCTAAATCTGGCAATAACTCGTTCTCCTAACCACAACTAACTTCTAAATACTACATTACAGTTGCCAGTATCTAAGGGGAACGGTTTCTAGTGTCCTCTCACCCCAACCAAAACCCTTTACTCTTCTGTATAGTTTAGAGCATGCCTAGAAGACTCAGTGTAAATGCAACAAAAATAACTGTCCTTGTTATGACAAGGAGAAACGGAAGCTCCAAGCATTAGGAAAGTGTCTTCTCTTTTAGTGTTGAGAACTAGGCTTGACATACACTGACAGTCGGTTAGTATCTGGTGAGTGAATTCTAGTCCACTCCATGTGGCTCTGAGGGGGAGCTGCTTGGCCAAAGTCACAGAGGGCCCGAGGTGCTCAGCAGTGGGGCCAATACTCCCACCCTGGTCTTGTGCAGCCAGCTGGATTCTTACCCACCTTGTCACACTGCTTGTTAGCAAGATTTAAAACCAGCCTTTGTCCTTCTGCCCCAGCAGTCCGTGTGGAGGGAGATCTCCTCTGTGGGTTTGTGTTTAACTGGGAGAACGATGTGCTGCCCCAGAGCTGTCCGACTGCAGGGTGAGGAAAAGGGGAGCAGTACCACTGTGTGTGTCCCAGGTCACCAAGTGGACCACTGACCAGGCTTTAACATCTTGTCACCAAAAAACCTTCCAAACTAGTGTCCACTCTCGCCCCTATCCGGATCCACGAATAGCTACACATTTCTTTTTATATGAAAGCTCCCCTCTTCTACTGTCAGGCCATCTGCCAGTCCCTCAGGTGGCAGCCATCTCCTGTCCCTGATCCTTGTGCCACTCTTGCCTCAAGCCTCCTGCTCCCTGATACCTCCCACTCTGTACTTTCAACTCCTCAGATTACAGGAATTTCAAACACACAGGAGGAAAAAACAAGACAAACAACATCCCACAACAAACACTAACTATTCAGGCTCGATGAACAGTAACGACATTCTGCATGATTCATTCTTCTGGAGCGTGTCTGGAGAAACTGCAGAAGGGTCTCTCTGCACGAGGCACAGGCACGGGAGATAAACTTAGCTTTAGGGGGAAGCTCAATTAGAAGAGGCTTCAGCCAGCTCGTGGGAGGCCCTCGTTTCCTTCCCAAAGAGGGGACGGAACTAGCTCCGTGTCATTCCCCAGTCAGGTAAGTAGTCTCAGCACTGACTCAAGGACACAGGAGACACACAATCAACAAGTAACTGCTAAACCACTGAGAGGATCTGCCACCATTCCACCCAAAGGCAGAAATTCTTCAAAATGCAAGGCAACAGCCTTCAAACACCCAGTCAAGACCATGTATGGGTAATAACAGAACAAAAATAAGTTTATCTCTGTAATTCTTTATTAAAAAATACTGCTATACACATAGAGACTGAAAACAGGGTTAAAGATGAGAAACAGGTACTGGGATCGTGACATTAGAACTTAAACATACTGGTGCTTTTTAGAGACAATGTTGCTATCCATGACAGAACCAAGGTCAAAGCAGAATAGAGGGCTCCCTCAAAGGCATCTGCAATGAAGTAAACACACTAACGGGATTGGAGATGGGCACACAGCTGAAGTGAGCGACACCACATGATTTCAGGGTTGTCCTTTCCGTGTTGTGTTGTCACACAGGAAGTCACGGTGAGTTCACGTCCTTCATTCGATATTCTCAGATAGTAAACTCTTCCTATGCACTGAATAGTAACTTTCAGACAACCTCCTATATGGGTTTACACCGTGGAACAGAGGGCTCCCAGAAAAAAAAGCAAAGCAAAACAAAACAAAAAAACGGAAAAAAGAAAAAAAGAAAGAAAGAAACCTATCAAAGCAGAGAACTCAAGAATTCTTTTGAAAACCATTCCCAATGAAAATAAATATAAAACAAAGCTAAAAAAATGTGCATTACCTGACACCAACTGTTTTCTGGCTGACAATATTTACTTATGAAAACTTTCAGCTGACTACCTTTTATACCCACACCAAGTCCTGAGGTTACCAGGGGCTGAAGCAAACTAGCGTTTCTGATGCAGACTCTCTGGGGTTGTGATGTGAACCTGCCTTGCAGAGGGGAGTTTGCTGGTCTATGCGGAACAAGAGATTCAAGCCCTATTTTACCCCTGCCCTTCTTTAGCATTCACATAACATTGGTCCACAAATGAAAATTTTCAAAAAGTTCCCAGGCCCCCAAAAACTAAAATAGATGATCCCCTTTCATTTTCAAAGAAAACAATATTGGAAAAAAATCTCCAGCCCGCTTATAAATTAAGCATTTCATATTTCTTCTAGAATACAAGTAGTTCTTTTTTGTACAAAAGAATTACAATATGATTTGTCAAAAAACATATAAAAAGACAGCTGCTCTTCCTCAATACATGAGCTAATGATAAAGATTTCTGTGTGTTACACTCAAAGTTCTTGTTCCCTTTAAATAAAAGGGACATCATGGTGGCAAATGGTCATTATCCTTTGAATATTGAACATTATGTTCTTTTAAAATCCATCCAGATCAAATGCAATAATTAATTTTCTTGTTAACGACTGATGCTACCGCTCGCGGACGCAGACGTGCTTGTTAGACGTGTGAAGTGTGTCTCTAGTCCTCAAAGCTTTTCGGTGAAGAGAGGTGCTTTTTCTTGATGCAAATCTCAAGGCAGAGAAAAAATCATTTTAAAGCTTATAAAAAGTGGACAGAGAAATGTTAAAAACTTCTCTGAAATATACAAATAGGTGTACTTGTTAAAAACGAAGACAGTAACATCAGTTGCAAGTGCTTGGGAGTCTGTCCCGACCCTCTGAGTCCCCACACTTTCTTCCCAGCTCTGCGGTGCACACCCAGTGCGCGCTCAGCACGCGGCTTGGGGAAGGAGATGGAGTCTTCATGGCGGCTGTGTAGGAGAAAATCCCAATGTATTTGGCAGTCTTCAGTATCGAAGTGACCACAAGTCCCACAAATACTTGAGTTTGGCGACAACTGCATGTCCAAATAGTAAGAAAGTTCCAAAGAGGAAAACTGCAACTTTTGAGATGGCCTTCTCAGATGACCGAAAGTCCTGTTACTTTGGGTTAAGCAGTGAGTGCAAAGGCACAGCAGGAAAGTGTCCTCCAGAGCCAGGCCGCAAAGCATCAGGCCACTGCTGTGCTCAGCCCACCTTCTCTCTCGACAGTGAGTCCAGATCCAGTGTAAGTACCATTATAAAGCTGGAGTTCAAAGGGAAAAAGCAAACTGGAAAGACCCTAAAGTAATGTAACTCCTCAACTTTCAGGCCTTCAGCACAATTTCATTTTGCTATTAAAAATTACGTCAATCTAAGTGTATGTGACTGGCAGGCAGACGCCTCTCTGAAGAAGCCTCTGGATGAACCTGGAGAAGAGCAGCGCCTGCTCCTTCAGTTACTGCTCCGATCGTTACCTGGAAAAGGATTTAAATCAACAAACGGGAATTCATATCTGAGAACTCAGGGATATTCTCTCTGAGTGCTCTTAAACACAGCACAAGCATCAATTTGAGCTCACGTGGGTGGCCGGCAGCTGGAGCTTGCGTACGACACTCTTAAGGACTGACTACGCACTACACGGCATTTCTAGGAACTACTGACCTGGCCATCCCCAAGAGCAAATTCTGCGTCTCTCAGTGGCGAGCAATCAGCTGCCCCCTTCCTGTTCCCCAGTGTCCTTGCAAATAATTCCCTTAGTAAGCATACACTGTGGCAGGAGGTCAAAGGTCAGGAAAAGTCTTTAAAAAATTAAGATTAGTGCATACACGAGTGGAAAACCATGAGCAGGAGCATCATTCACCGAAAGGTGACCTTAGTCTGAATAAATTCTTCGGAGGCCTGTGGCAGCCAGAGTGCGTACAAAGTGAGACATTCTTCCTCAAGTAACAGAGCACCTGAGCCACGCGCGAGAAGCTTCGCTCCTTCCTGCTCATTCCCCTGGTGGCAGGAGATGGGAGGACAGGTCAGCCGTAGTGCAAACTGGCTATAGGCTTGGTCCTTCACCATGCCCTGTCAACATTTTTAGCAAATACTACAACTGACCATTCGCAGCCGCAATCAGTTCCTGAAAGGTATTTTCGAAGCAGCGTTTTAGGTCACTGTACGTCACCACCAGCACGCTCTTCTCGTCCCTGGAGGTCAGGCTTATCTTTTCTGGCACACCAGCATCCAGCTGAAAGACGGAAGGTATAAAAAGACATGCAGTTCATGTCGTGAGGAAGAGAGCTGACCCAGTCTATTTTAGGACAACATTTCTGACAACGATAATGAAATACTATAATCAATGACAGTATGTCTGTCACACTGCCTTTCAGATTTCCATAAACAGCTTAACCATGGGTCAAAATTCCTAAGAATTCAAAGAAATAAACTGCTGTTGCCCCTGCCTGCCCTAGCGTTTAGAACGCGCTTGGTTACTCTCGTCTGTCACCATGCAAGGGCTTCTTCCATTTTAATTTAAAAAAGGTTTCTCGGGGTTGGGGATTTAGCTCAGTGGTAGAGCGCTTGCCTAGGAAGCACAAGGCTCTGGGTTCGGTCCCCAGCTCCGAAAAAAAAAAAAAAAGGTTTCTCTTCAGTTCATTTCTGTGGCTTCCTCTATGATCTGTCTACCGTCTACTCCACTGCCGGGGTTTGGAGCAATATGGTTTCCATTAGTATTTCTTAAAGTTTCTTCTTTCAGGATTCCACTAATTGATTCATTAAAAAGCTTTAAATTTCACTGGAGGCTTAGAATTTCTATCAACATTTCCATAATTTGCAAGCTATTAAGAAAAATAAGTAAATAAACAAGTAAAAAAAAAAAAAATCAAGTCTGTGGACCAGGTCTGGGCCCTGAGCATAACTACCTGTTTAATCATAACCTTATACAAAAGACTACGGTTTACTCCAGAATCCACCTCCTCCTGTGTGTGCCAAGGTGCATGCTGTGGAGATCATGGGACAACATGGGTGTCAGCCCCTTCCTTCCCTTCCCTCTTTGGTCTCTTTCACCATATGTGTGCATGTATCTACATACATGCAAACATACTGAATGCACGCAATCATCCTACTCAATAAAACAAAGTGACACGTCGACAAAACAACGTCTCAAAGAGGGGCCACCGCCATCGGTGATGGACAGGGCCACACAGGAAAACTCCACACCAGTGTTTCAACCTGTGGGTCACATATCAGATATCCCTTTGGCTCACTTAAGAATCATATATTAGTTAGGGTTGGAGATTTAGCTCAGTGGTAGAGGTCTTGCCTAGCAAGCGCAAGGCCCTGGGTTCGGTCCCCAGCTCCAAAAAAAAAAAAAAAAAAAATCATATATTAGATGTCATGCATATCAAATATTTACATTATAATTCATAGTAGTAGCAACATTAGAGTTATAAAGCAGCAGCGAGAATAACTTTATGTTGGGGGTCACCATGGCATGAGGAACTGTATCAGGAAGGTTGAGAGCCACTGCTGTCGATGCTCCTGCTTTTGCTTCCAAGTGCTGGGATTAAAGGTGTGAGCCGCCATGCCCAGCCAAAAATCCTCACTTTAGACCTTGTATGCGCACACGGGGCAGGCACACATACTTACACACACGATGACAGAAACCTAGCTACTAAAAATGATTTTTTTTCCTTACAAATTACCTTGTTAAGACAAGAAATGATGTGACTGAGGTCGATCCAGGGAGCACCTGCTTCTGTCACCTGATGAAAAAGATGATCCCTGAAGAGTTTCAACAGATACCGGTCTCCAGTCTCTGACCAGGTTGGATCCTTCTGAAACCTGGGGAGTTAATATTTGATCTCAGTAACTCACTTTACATGCCACATGGCCACATTTTCCAGTCTCAAGATTCATCTAATTTTCCCCGGTTAATAAGAAATTAGAGGGGCTCTGTAAGTGCTTTAAAAAAATGTCAACCACAAGTGCATGAAACACACTTCCCAACGTTTGATTCACAGGAATGATTGCCCCTTATATTCTACTCAATCTTTATGATTAAGACAGAGTAGAAAAAAGAAAAAATTGTCCTTAGATCCCTCTGGGCCAAGGCTGTACCAAGGAGTGTAAGGGGAGACATGTTCAGAAAGCTTTCAGTCCTCCACACTCCACCGGCAGGTGCAGCCATGAGGAAGGAGAACCAGGGTCACTGGTAGTTTTAAGTCACCAGAGGAACCTACAGTCTGGGAGGAAGCAGTCACTCCAGTAACCAGAGACAGCAGGGATCCCCCGCTACATAGTGCTCTGAGAACAGGGTAGACGGGGTTGAATCGTGAGCCTGTCCTGGAAAGAGGAGGCTGAGGCTGCTAGTCCCAGAAAAAGCATGCTCTGCAGTTGGCAAGAACTAGACAGCACTGAGCAAACTAGGAAGGGCCAGTGGGTCTAGAGGGGGTTCGGAGAGGAAAGAGAATTCAGAGAACCAGCACTGATGGACCGAGGGAAAGAAGTCACAAGCACCTAGAACACATGAGATCATTCATCCATTTCAAAGTATAAAACAACACTCTTTACCTGAACACAGAGTCATAAAGGAAGGTTTGCTCAGTTAGACCAAGCACACCAAGCGAGGTCTACAGAGGGAGAGCCTAAGCACAGCAGACGACCAGCCTCACACAGTCGACTACAGCAGGCAAGGACACACCGACAGCACAACAGACAAATCCCAAGCTTTAAGGAGCGTTTTTTCAGGAACAACACCAACGATCCTCACAACACTCTTGGCACCTGATACCTCCACTGCTGCTCTACAGGACCAGGTCCCCTGCCCACTGTCTGCCCCACAACACCACACCGGAGACAACGCGTTATGTACAGCACAACCTGGGCTGACCGTGGCTCATGCTATCCATAGTACACGGCCAGGTAGCTAACCTGTCTGTCTCCAGCTCTCTGTCACGGGGCAGAGGGAGAAGCCCAGGAGGCTTGACCATGTAGGAGTCTGCCCAATTCCAAATTCGTTTTATAAGGACAGTTTAGAATTTTATGTATAAAATCACATATCAATAATGTATAAAATTAGAAAAGTATTTTAGATTTCTCATGAGAGGTGAATGCTACAGGAGGGTGTGCTCCCTTGACAGGGAATAAATGATAGAAAAAAAGCAAGCAATAAAGAAAGCATTCACCCCAAAGAGGAGCAAAGACTGCCAGGATCAGAGAAGACATGCCAAGCTAAAGTATTAATGTGGCAGCCGTGGGGCACGACCAGCCTGGGTGAGCACAGGTGGTGAGAAGGGTAAATATTTTTCAAAGTATTTTGTAACTGTCAGAAAGTTTACTGCTGAGTGCTGTAGAATTATCTGCCTAAGCTCATCACAGGAAACAATGACCAACTCCAAGAGAGCAGAACTGAAAAAGGACAGAAGGAACAACTGGCATTAGGCTTTCCTTTTGGCAACACTCAGAGTGGCATGCACCTCTTCCCAGCAATGCCAACCCTGAGAACAAATATCTCAGATCTACGCAGTAGGACAGCATGAAGGAGGAGGGTGGGTCACCAGGTAGAAAAGTCACAGAACACAAGAGTCATGTTTTGAAGTACAGGAGTGAATAAATGAAAAGGCGGAAACAGGTCTCCAAACTGGTTCAACACACATCCTCTGATTAGGAAGATTATTAGAAATGACTCTCAGACTCTTCATTTTGAAAACAGCCAAATGGGGCTGGAGAGATGGCCCAGAGGACCTGGGTTACAGTCTCAGCACCCACACACCGACACACAATTGTCTGGATCTGCAGTTCCAGGGGATCTGATGCCTTTCTGCCTTCTCAGATACCAGAGACGTACACAGTGCACAATACACATGCAAGCAACATACCCTTATACATTAAACAAAAATAAATCCTAAAAGATCCCACGAGCACCTGTCACCTACCTCTAGGAGAAGTGACACAATTCTGATACGTTACTTACATACTTTAGTCACAACTGCAACTCTGTCCAGACCGTCTCAACAATTAACAAAGTACAGACATCAACTCTTAACTTAAAAGGTGAATGAAACAGCATAAAATGATGTCACTTCATTACCAATAGTGACGTGTATAAAGTTGCATTTTCACAGGAAAGAATAGACAAACTACAACCGAGAGATTTCTAGTATCTCTCAAGTGACCAAGACAAACTGATGAGATCAGGCTTCAGCAGGAGACAGAGTACTGGCTTCTCTCCTTCCCTTATCTGTACTCCATGGCCAATTTCCAATATGGCATATAAATTCTTAAGAATAGCCACACTCAGGCTGTGATTTGAAACAACTCTTAACAGCTAACAGTTTTATGGTCCCCTCATGTGAGAACTTCCCTTTTCCAAATAAAACATTAAGAAGGTAGTCCACTCATTCCTTATACAAACTGGCACTCTTGGTTCAAAACATGCTGTAAAAACTGGAAACCCTTACTCTGGTCTCTCGTTGATTGTTCCCAATTTTGCTAGAAGCCTAAACAGTCTTCCATTTTGAACCTCCTATAAAACATTAAAGGGAGAGAGAATGTTAGTGTCCCAGCCAACTGAATAGAAACCAAGGTTTTAAAACGATACCCTCTATCCACAGCATTCTCATGCAGCAGGTAAACTCCCACACTGCTGGGTCTGCTCTTAAACACACGCCTAGTTTTGTGCATAGTGGTACCCAAGATTATGCAACTCACCAATTCTAGGAATTATTGAAAATACTAACACTAAACAAAACTAGTATTTTAGGCACGACCATGAATAGGATATTAGAGAGTAAAATCAAGCCTCGTGTGAACAAGAGCGTCACAGTGGGATCCCAGGCAGTCGGCTCAGTGAACACTGCACTTCACACCATCCACACAGTAACTAGACTCTACCTTAGCAAGGTCTTCCTCGATAACGTCATTTCTCATTTGAGCAGCATCCAGTTGAGTGTAAAACCGAGCACCAATCATGGGCATGATGTCATTCACACTCCGCATCCTGTTTTGGTCAGTCAACAAGTACCTATACCAAGACAGACAAGAATCCCATGAGTGGTGAGCATGGGTTAATAACAACACAGCCACAAGCACACAGATGCTGCTGTCACTACAATCTGGCGCTCACAATTTGAAAACGTACTTTTCATGCAAATTAATTCCATTCTGAAGCTTGAGTACTCCTTCCCTTCCCTGCACATTTTTAATGGTCCAACATCTCTATGTGCTCACACCTACAGATGTGGAAAGGAGAGCAGAAGGCCACACTCAACCATTTCCACCTCGAGCCCTTTGTGTTAACAGTGCTACACCGAATGACTGAAGAATTCTGAGGGTTAAAACCCTGGAAGGCTGAAGGATGGGGAGTTTTCCCTCCTGTTCTTCAAAGGTAAATGCCTGCTGCTTTCAAGGCAGTGGCTGCCCAAGCTGGCTTTAAACCCCTGCGTTCTACAGGCAGATGCCACCACACCTAACGCAAAATCATTTTTCAGTCTAAAAACGAATCTTAAATTGTGCAAAACTGAATTAGCCCAAAAGAACTGTCTTCTGCTCCATGATTTCGTGTGTCTATTACCCGTTATTTCTGGGAAATCTCTACAGACTAAGAGCTTACAAGGAACCAGTTCACCTCTTTTTCACTGAGGCAGACAACTTAGTGGCTTTTATGTGTTTTTTATTTTTCGGGTGTGTGTGTGTGTGTGTGTGTGTGTGTGTGTGTGTGTGTGTGTGTGTGTGTGTGTGTGTGTGTGTGTGCGCGTGGAGGTAAGGTATGACAAGAACAGGCGCACATGGAGGCCCCAAGAGGAGCGGATGCCCTGGAGATGTTCTGAGCTGCTGGATATGGGTGCTGGGAGCTGAAGTGCTCTGCAGAGGCAATACTCTCCTCACTGCTGAGCCCTCTCTCCAGCCGGCTAGATGTCTTTTGTAAGCATCTAAAAGATGGATGAAAATTTTGCTAATTTCTTATTAAAGTCTTCTCAGATTTTGGCATATAGTAAGCATTCTTCTTTCTTTTTATCCCTTAAGATTTGTCTACTTTTATGTGCATCGGTGTTCTGTGTGCATGTCTGCTAGAGCTGCAGTCGCAGACCATTGTGAACTATCGTGTGGGTGCTGCGAATTGGACTAACTTGGGTCCTCTGGAAGAGCAGCCAGTGCTCTTAACTGCTGAGCCATCTCTCCAACCTCCATGTAAGCTTCCCTTCGATGAGTAAATGAATGATTAGAACCGCACAAATTATCTTCGTTATCCACTGTAAGCACTAACATTGACAACATTCACCTAGTCAGACTAAAAGCTATTACCAGCTGTGGCCACTCTGACAAGCTCTCTGCCGTATTGTGCCTCAGCGTGCTGCATCTAAAATGGGGCTAATCACGACACCTTGTTTGCAGATATATTTGAGAACTAAGTACAATTTGTGTCAAAGAGTAGGTCTAGTGATGTTTATATATAATTAATAAAACAGGACTTTTTACTTATTTACTTTTTTATTGTCACTAACGAAGTAAATTTTTTACTTATTTACTTTTATCTAAGGAAACTTTCAACTATTTAAAAAGAATAATATATGAAGCCTCACGTATTTTTATCCACTTTCAATAGGTACTGATTAGAGGGAAAATTTAGAAATATCCTCAACTTGTACTTTTTAAAAAAGAAGTACCTAAGAGATTATACAGTCTGCAGTTGTCTAGAGTAACCTGGACGGTGCACACTCGGGCTAGAGCCACACACATACCTTCATCATCTTAACTGATTATGTCTAGGTCCCAGGCAAGCACTGGCTTCCAGTGTCTCACAAGCCAGACAGTGAGGCCAATGTAACAAAGAACAGGTGGGCAGCCCCGTCCTCCATCCCCCAGTTCCATACCCCAGGGCTGGTCCAAAAAGAAACTGGATCATCCAGGGCTACCCAGAAAGAGCAGAAAGGATCACTGGAAGCTAAAAGAGACTATTGATTAGGATCAATAAATTCTAATGGGTTCCAGAACATAATAGGGAAAATTGGAAGAGTTTTCTTGGCATTTTCCCCCCTAGATTAAACTCACAGCTGTATTAAAAGTTGTGTGCCCTCCCGCTTGTGTCAGAGACAGTAAGGAATCCTTCAGTGGCAATGGTAGTCTACTGTGAAAGTCAAATTTATCCCAAACTTTATACTCAAAGACTCGCTGGGAGTCTTCTGTTGAACCGCACCCCGGGAGCCGAGGTTCATGTACATAAGTGGACTTTGAAGGAGGCGCCTGACAGCATCTCCCACTGTGTAGAGCAACACTGGCCAGGGGACGTGGAAAGAGGATAGCTGTGTGGTGCACGCCTTAGCTGTGGCGCTCTTCAGAAGGACTAGGATAAGCCAGGAGCTGGCAGCCAGTGGGCACCAGCACAACGCGAGAGGGCACCTGAGCCAGCGACTAACAGACTGGCTCAGACGCACCGTAAGAAACACATTCGTAGCCACAGCCTGCAGGTCAGCAGCTGTTCGTGTCTGCGGACTTTACACAGTGGGCGGCTCCTGAGGAAATTTCTAACTTAACCACAGAGGACCACTCTGCTTCATGAATTATTAAAACTTACAAGATGAGGTTCTTCAGGTCAGAGGAGTAGTTGATTGTCACCAATTCCATGGCTTTCTGTAAATTTTCTCGTTGAATTCCTGCCAAAGAGTTGCAAGCCAAAGCCAACACAACTTTTCCTAATGATATCAGATCTGCTTGCTGACATGAGAGAATAAACATACCGTTTAATTTCTACTTTACAGGAATACTTTCAAACACACTGAACACATCACCTAACAGGAATAGCACACTGTAACGGAGAGGGGGAGAGTGCATGGCTACTTGACGGAATCCCCATGACTTTGCTGAAAAGGATTTCTGGGCCTCTCTTTCACTGTCTCATTTGATGAATAGGTTCAAAAATTTTAAGGCATCCAAATGAATGCATTTCTAGGACCACACTTTTAGGAAACATCACTGTAAACAACTCACACTTCAATGATGGAACTGCTACTTCGAAAAGCTTTTATGTTCTCACTGGGGGTGGCAGGGTGGGCGGAGGTTGAGACCGGCACCAAGACAGTTCTGAAGTCAGCTTCCTCCTCCCACCTTACGTGTGGCTACAGAGATCCACCTCAAGAGGTCTCCAGGCTAACATGATAAATGCCCTTATGTGCTGAGCCCCAAAGTTTGTATTTTTATTCTAAAATTTTAAATACAAATGATACTCTTCCCTGTTTCACAGAACCGAGGGTCACCACATGCTTGCTTTGCTAAGATGACTGTGACCAAACACATTTCATAAGTTCAAGATAGCCATGTGAAGGTGATAAGACAGCCCACTACAAGCAAGCATTCAGAACACAATTACAGAACATCAGAATGGCACACATCACTGACACCCGTGTCTTTGTTTTCCAACAATGAGCTATTTTCGCTTATTGATGGTAAGGTCTTTGAATTCTTTATCCCCTTCCCCCATTTGTCTTAAAAACAATTCGTCACCATGAGGCTTTCCTTCTCAGGCAGTGTTCTAAACCTTTCTAATGCTGTGAGTCTTTAATACGGCCCCTCATACGGTGACACCAACCATAACACTGTTTTCATTGCTGTTCCATTTCATGACTGATTTTACTATTGTTATGAATTCTAAGAATCTGAGTGACCCCTGTGAAAGGGTCATTTGACCTTTAAAGGGATCACAACCCCCAGACTGAGAACCACTATTCTTCTGAGCACTAATTACAACTCTAGTAGACAAAATGGTCCCCAGGAATAGTCCTCTGCAAAGACAATCATCACGTGCCTAAAGGAACGCGGTTGCTTTATGCTCAAAATACACCTCAAGTAGTTTTTATTGAGGATTTCTATAAATGCTTGGGGTCTGAGGTCTCAAGTTGGTTACTGCATGCGGGTTCATCTACTGAGCCATTTTTGTTTCTTACAGGAGTTTCCAAAGAGCTTAAACACAAACCAAACAGAAATGATGTGTAAGTAGCCTCCTGTTCTCCTGAGTTTTGGTGTTACCCACTAGCGGTAAAGTCTAGGGGTTGGTGTCTCAAAGTCCCTACTGACGATGTTCCTAGTGGCTGAGAAGCACCAGGCCGTGAAAGGGTATGAAGTGGGCGTGTAGGGAGCCAAGGATTCTGCGGCAATCACCAGTGAACTGCAGCAACGAATGCCTATCTCCACCATCTTACCTAAATAGAGCTTAAGACAACATTTAACTGTTCGAACTCAACATTTGATTCAAAACTACTAGTGTGGGCCTGACGCTTTACACATGAGTTTCTATGGTCAGGAGAAAAACTGAGTAAACTTACAAAATAATGTTGAATGTATTGGAAGAAGCCAAGGATTCATAACAGATTTAGGAGCCCTGACAGGAGTATGGTGGGGAGGGTGGGAGCTGTGGGGACAGTGTTACTGTCATCCCTGTCTGGCAAGGGCACTACTGAATGTCAGGAGTCCTTCAGTCAACTTAAGAGCAAATGAAATCTCCCAAGTTATGCTGATGAAATTATAAAACCTTTGGTTTTGAGAAATACAGAGTATTTTGCATTTCTACACGGTTTCAATTCAACATGGTCAGCAAAGTAGACTATAGGCGGTTATCTATTAAGTGTGTGAACAGCTTGCACCAACAGACAGCCTCCCAATCTTTATAACGGAACAAGTCTCAGTCTGGCTTCATCCTGGTTGGATGCCTTCCTCCTAGAATATTTCACTTCCTATGTGAAAACAAAGGCACACAGGAGGGTGATTTATGTGGGTTTAAAGAAACAGTGCTCCGCCTCTCTAGAGCTGACTCAGGATGCAAACGTCCACTTGCAGAAATAAGATACAGACACACACACCAGTTTACATTACAACTGTCTTTTTAATAAAAGATTAACAGTCTTCATTAGTTAAGAAATTTTAGCATTAAAAACTCTAGGAACTCTTTTTTCCCCCCTTATTTTCCAGCTACATAATTTTCCACTTATTTTGCTTCTGACCTCTGCCTGCTTCTCCCCCCACTGCCGAGTTCAGGAGGTTTCCCCCAACTCACTTTCAGTGTCTTCCTGATTCTCGGTCTCTCTTGTTTCTTTCTGAGTCTATCTATGGCTCTGCTTACATCCACTTTACTGAAAGTCAAGTCTCTAGTCACGAGTATGAAACAGACTATGAGAAATAAGACTACAAGACACAATGCATGCCTCTCTCCTGAGCTCTCTTTTCTGTTAAAAAACCAAAACAAAACAAAAACCAAACCTCCTAGGCCTTGCTATAATAGTCTATATAAAAATCTTCTACATACATACAACAAAAAGAGAAAAGAAACCTGACATATTCATTTTACTGAAAACTAAAGAAAGTGACATTTGTTTGAAAGCTGACAGTTTATAAATAAAGGCACTTTCTGACTTACAAAATGGTTGCCCAGGCTTGTAAAAAAAAGGCTGGTTGGTTGTAATTCAAGGTAATCTCTCCGTTTTAAAAGAGCCTCATTTTACAATAAATTTACATTTTACAAAAATTATACAATAAAGTAAAATAGTACCCATTTACAAAAAAAAACAAAAAAAAACAAAAAAAACTTTCAAAAGACAGTTCTATCTAAAATAGAACACTGATAATTTTAAGACGTGAGTTTCATTTTTCAAGTGGGACAAGAAGGTTCTAGATTCCTGGTAGTACTGACTTTAAATATTATCCAAAAATGTAGTATAACTTTCTTAAGACAGATTCAGCTCACTAGTAGTTAGTAATTTTCAGTCACATTCTGGCTGCCTTACAAAGTAGCCAGTTCATTCTCACTTCAAGCTCACTGTCCTGCCTCCAGCCTCCTCCCTAGTGCACGCCTAGCTCACTGCTCACTTTTGGATGGAGATAAAAATGAGGCCAATTAGTTACTACATATAAAGCAGCAGCAGCAGACCCTAATAAAGAATCTTCCAGGAAAAGAGAAGGAATGAACCACACTTAGATGGAAGAAAGCTGCTGCCGGGGGTGTATGCTGAGCTCCCATCCGGACTCTTTCCCACAGCGCCTACTAGATACCGTACCAGTGTAAAGCAAGGCAGACTGCTAAGGTAGGCAGAGCCAAGCGGAGTTAAGACAGGAAAGGCATGCATACAAATGTGTGCCGGAGTACTTCTAAATCCCATATAGCCTGGCTTGTGGTTCAATAGCCACAGACTGTTGCATGAAGCCAAACGCTGCCTAGGGTTCTTGGTCCTCACCCCATCACTTCCTTGCCTTTTGTTCTTGCCTTACCCTAATGTAAACTAAAACTTCTTTTGAAACAAACCAAAGTTCAACAGTGGAGGGCAACAGAACATCTGTTCATGTGATGAAACCATTCTGCCTTGGATCAAACCTCAGGTTAACATGCAGCTAAACACAAATGAACAAATCTCCCATGACTTCTTCCACAGCTGCATGTCCCAACGTGAAGCACTGCAAGACACACCGGCTACCCCAGCTTCCTGACACACGGCAATCAAAATGGAAGCACCTACTCCTACTCCTTCCCCATGGGGACAGTCTCTTTGTTGTTTTTTGCAGTACTGGAGCAGGGCAGGCAATGCAGAGCCTGGAATCCGCTAAGAACTGCTCTACCACTGGACTACATACCCAAGGATGGCTTCCTGAAATTCTATCCAGTAGCATATTAGTACGGAAATAGTTAACAAAATAGCTAAGAACACTATAGAGCCTGAATAAGAAATAATAGAGTGGGGGTTGGGGATTTAGCTCAGTGGTAGAGCGCTGCCTAGGAAGGGCAAAGGCCCTGGGTTTGGTCCCCAGCTCCAAAAAAAAAGGAAAAAAAAAAGGAAAAAAAAAAAAAAAGAAAAGAAATAATAGAGTGGGGGCTGGAGAGATGGCTCAGTGGTTAAGAGCACCGACTGCTCTTCCAGAGATCCTGAGTTCAATTCCCAGCAACCACATGGTGGCTCACAACCATCTGTAATGAGATCTGATGCCCTCTTCTGTTGTGTCTGAAGACACCTACAGTGTACTTATATATAATAAATAAATCTTTAAAAAAAAAAAGAAATAATAGAGTTGAATTTAGAGAATAATAAAATTCTGGTAATATACAAGAAATGACAGGCTTTACGGCAACAAAGGAAAAACACAGAACAGGGAGCTCTAACATCAATCCTTGGAAAATACTTAGAAGGACAAGCATCCTACGAGTAAACTAGTAGGCCTGAAACAGTGAGTGGGGGAGACTTAAAACCCCAAACACTTTAAAACCTTAGCCTAAGAGGAAAAAAAATACACAACCAAATAAGCACCCATACTAATTCTTACTCACCTGGTATTGAGCCATTAACGCCAAAGGATTATTATTTTGACTGTTATCAAATGTTAAAACATCAAAAACTCCTACACAATTGACTCGTAACCTGTAAGGATCAAAAAATTTAAAGAAAATAATTATACTTTTCTTAGTATGTATTAAGGAATATTTAACATCTCCTGATATTACGACAGGATCTAAAATGTTAATGACTGACTTCTATCTCCATCCTCCCCACCCACAAAACCAACCATTTCAGAGATCACGAGACTCAGGCTGAGAGACATTTTTTTTTTTTTTTTTTGAGCTGGGGACTGAACCCAGGGCCTTGCACTTGCTAGGCAAGTGCTCTACCACTGAGCTAAATCCCCAACCCCCTAGGCTGAGAGACATTAAATGGTGTGATGAGAGTGGAGGTGATGACGTGTAACATGCAAGCTGCTGGACTTGTGGAAGGAAACTACTTACTTCCAACCCTTGCTAAATGAATGCAGCTGGCACTGCTCCTAGTGTCTTCCTTGCATTGCCTCAAAGCTCTCAGCGAAGTTACTCCAGTCACAGCCCCATCTAGCAGCACTGCTGAAGCTCAAGAAAAGCCAAACCTCCCTCAAGTATCACCAGGCAAGTAACAGCAAGAAAATGGACCAGGGCACTTTTGGGCTTTCTTGGTTTGGTTTTACTGGGTGTATGCGCACAGGGTTTCTTTCTATGCTGCAGCCCCAGCTGCTAGCCTCCCAAGGAAGGAGACTATCAGTATTAACCCTGGGTCCAGCCACTACCTTCACTCCCAGATGCTGTACTGCCCAAAACAACTCGCAGAATATTACAGCAACTAAAAAGTTAGCTGACATTAGGGTGTTTGTCACCTCACTCTATTATCCTGAACACTTAGAACCTAGTCAACAATCACCCGATAACTTGTTAACAATGCAAACTCTGCAGACTTCCTACAAACAGCTGTGCAGGCAGAGACCCCCAGTCTGAGATTCTAACTTATGGTGCAATTGAAGAATGACGGTTCTATATGAAAAAGTGGCATCGATACTTTTGTCTTTATTCCCAAATAACTCCGTGACCCTTGTCAAACTTTCTGAGGATGGTTCACAACCATCTGTTAACTCCAGGGAACCCAATAACTTCTTCTGGTTTCCACGGGCACCAAGCACATATGGTGTACATACACATATGCTGGCAGAAGACTTAACACACACAATAAAGAGACTGTTAAAAAAATGATAGAAACCTAGATTCAAAACATTGAAAATGCTAGTACCTTGTTTTGCTGGTTATCAGAATCTTCGTTGGGTCCATTACTCTACATGCCAACCCTGCTGTATGAATGGTACGCAGAGCAGAACTCAGCTGGACAATATATGCCCAAATGAGAGACTCTGGCAACAACCCAGCATGCTGCCTGGGCAGCGGTCCATCATGCTGGCCTAGAAGGCAAATGAGAATCCATTAAGAACAGTAAGGGCCTAACGAGCAAGTCCAGGTGCCTCTAGAATTGAGATTATAGGTTGGGGATTTAGCTCAGTGATAGAGCACTTGCCTAGCAAGCACAAGGCCCTGGGTTCCGTCCCCAGCTCCGAAAAAGATTGAGATTATAGGTCTTATACTGCTAGAGTAGTGGAGATCTCACTAAAGGACTCTTTTCTTTTGACCAAATAAATGCTGAACAAGAACAAATGACTTAAAAAGCAGTACCCTCACCAACGATGAAACAAATAAGCTACTATCAACATAGCTGTTGGTACCTGAACAACTTCTATAAGTGTTTCTGTTTGTCTATTTTGTGGCACTGGAAATTTAACCCAGGTACTCGCACATTCTAGACAAACTGCTCTGCCACTGAGTTCCATGCCCAGCTTTTAAACTGCTTTTTCATCATACCTTGCGGGTCAATGTCAATATTTAACTAAATAACAGAGACATAAAAACTTAGTCAGGGGCTGTGGCCCTGCCTATAATCCTGGCACTCAGGATCAGATCAGGAGCACTGCTGCAAGACTGAGGCCAGGCTGCTCTACAGAAGACTTCAGGCTCAGGACCAGTCAGGGCTATAAAACACAACCTTATTTTAAAAATATCATGAATTAAAAAAACAAAACAAAACAGTGATTATGCAACTATGGCTCGGGACAACATTTTTAACAAGTGCCAACACAAGGACCATTTCCTCTCCGTTTGGACAGAGCAAAGACATCACATTCTGTAAGGAATGTCTGAGCCATCTCCAAACAGCTTTGCAGGAGCTGCTAAGACGATGCCAGAGAGGATGAGCCAAGAGAGCCCTGAAACTATGACCTGAGGGGTAGACACTGCTCAGCATGCATGAAGGCTGCAGGTCAGCTCACAGCACCACAACCAAAGGAACGATATTCAAATAAAACCACGAGATAGATATGATCATAAGGAAAAGGAGTTCTGGTTATTCGGCTCTGTTGAAAAGGAGCCATTGTCCTGCGTTGCCCTGGTTGTCCTGGAACTACTCGATATGTAGGTTGCCTATGAAGGTTGGGCTGGCCTTGAACTCAGATTATCCGTCTGAATCTGCCTTCCAGATGCTGAGGTTAAAGGCATGTGACATTACACCTAGCTATTCTTTTTGGTTTTCTGAGACTAGAATCTTACTCTGTAAGATCTTAGCCTCCTAGATACTAGGATTGACAGTGTTTACTTAGAGCAAACACATAGGTTTTACTTTCCATAAGGTGAGACTCTGTGCCATTCACGTCCCTTCATTTAATCTCTATGATTTCTATATAAATACATTGTCTATACCTCACATCATCCCCATCTTCGACATGATGCACTTATGACAAATGTGCCTTTTAAAGACATTGTTGCTAACACAACAATTATTGAGTAAGAGAAAACTGTAAGCCATTCATATGTGTATGGTGCATGATGGGAGGTTAGCAGAATGTAAAGCATGGAATAACGGATTCTGAGAAAATGCAAACACAGATCTTTAGAATGGGTAACATGGGGCTGGAGAGATGGCTCAGTGGTTAAGAGCACCGACTGCTCTTCCAAAGGTCCTGAGTTCAATTCCCAGCAACCACATGGTGGCTCACAACCATCTATGGGATCTGGTGTGTCTGAAGATAGCTACAGTATACTTGTATACATAAATTAAATAAATAAATCTTTAAAAAAAAAAAATGGGTAACATGCTCTGAGTGGTTCTCACGGGGAACACTGGCAGTGCATGCAGATATTTCTGGATCAGGGCTGAGCTAGAACAAATGATGCAGCCCACACGTCAACAGAGCAGAGGCTAAGACAGCTATAAATCAAAGCCAACAGCCACCTCACAGGTGCTGTTACTAAAATAAACATGAGCCACAACCACACGGCTTTAGGGAAAGCTGCACCACATCCTCCGAGAAACTGTGCCGTGTCTCCAGATGACACGACAAAAGGAGAAATGACCACACTGCCTGACAGGTTTTCAATGTCAACCCAACACACTATGTGGTAACCACAACTGCTTTCAACTGTCGGAATGCAGAAGCAAGGCTATGAGCAAACCCAAGTTCAACAGAGGCTGAAGATTAAAACTACAGCAAACAACGCAATGCTTCAGTTTGGTTCCACAACAAAACCAGACTGTCCACAAAAATAAAAATTTTGACATCTCAAAATGGATTTACGTTTTCTGTGGTCACTGTCCTTCTAAATGAGCATGTTTTAGACTGCAATTATAAATTTTTAGGTTCCTTGAAATATATGAATTATAAAATGACTAATTAAGCAAATATTAGAAAAGGAGAAAAACCCTTATATTCCATTTTAAAGTAAAGTTGCATTTTAAAGAACTGACTGACATTTAACAAACAGCAGCATTACTTAGGGAGGTGATTTCAGAGGTGATCACACTGGACGGTAAGTTAAGTCTTCACATTATGCTCAAGGAGGTTTTCTGTCTTACGGGATAGATCCAAAATTTTTATATCCTGTGGGGACATATCCAAAATAAACCAAAAATACTGCTATGAAATCTGAGTCAATACGCACATTTTCCCTAATGTGCTGCAAACCAACTCAATTCTTTGAGATACTTTATAAAGTTCAGTAAGGACCTTAAACTGGTAAGGAAAGTTTGTGTATGCTTTAAAAAGAGCCTACCCCACGGGTCAAAGCGTGCATTAAATCAGTTTGCGTGCATCTCTTTCTTACCCCACTTTCTCTTTGTGAAGTAAGCGTCAGAATTTGGGTCATTAAAGTGTCTGCTCATCATAGTTTCTCCTCCAGCATGGAAATCATACGCGAACACAAGAGCTTACAAGGGAACAGAAACACACATTACAGAAGCCCGACCCAGACAATGAAGCCCATGAGCAGAACCCACAGGACTGGTTACTTACAAGGCTCGGAAAATGCTTTAGTGGTAAACACTTCACGCAGAGTTACAATATTTGAGTGCTGAATTTTTTTCCACATATCAACCAACACCATGCACTTTGTGTTAACAAGACTAAAACCTAAAGAAGAGAAATTCTACTACAATCAACTGTAAATGACAGCTCAAGAGAAATTTGAATTTTTAAAAGTAGTCTATGTTGGCTGTAAGTTATTAATCTCCAAATGGGGACAAAAAAAGAAGAAGAAAAAGAAACCCTGTTCTCCAAACATGCATGATAATATAACACTGTTTATATGAAAGTATGAATAATCTTAGCAAAAGCAATATATTTCTGAGGAGATCCACCTTCCTTACCATGTATCCTTCGAAGGCAATATGGCAAATCATCTTTGCTATTTACAGCTTTGTAGCAAGATGTGATATATCCAAAATTACTTGATTTCTGTATCCGGTTTGGGGGTGGCAGTGGTTCTAGAGGGAACAGACTATGGTAGCTGTCAACTTCTGTGGGGACTGCTGGAGTAAGTCACAGAAAGATCATTGTCAATGACGGACATTCATAAATCTCTCTCAATAATAAAGAAGAAACCAAATTTATTACAATCTACTGACAAATCTTAACAGATTGGTGTCACGAGGCAGTGTGTGTTTGTCAGACTTGTTACAAACCCAACAGACCAGGTTATGGAGTAGCCAAGCACAAGCGAAGCTCACAGTCTCAAGTTATTTCTGTCTCTTGGCAGCACAGTACAGGGATTTTTGTTCTCAAAAATAATTACTAAAAATGAGTTATTACTTGATATATTAAACATTTTATTCTAATATTAATAAGAACCAAGATAGATTTTTGAATTATCTTTAGAGCATAAATTTAAAATAAGTTGTATTAAATTGGGAAGTGTGTTCATGCATGTATACGCATGCATATCTATGTGTGAACCTATGCGACATAAAACTCTTACAAAGAAGTACAACTAAAAAAAGCTATGCTTCCCCCAAATAATTAAGAGGCACAGCGCAATCAGTGCTCGACAGTGAAAGTAACCGTCAGGTGGCGGCGCAAGAGTCAAACCAGCTATGACATTTGCAGCAACCTTTCTGATCACTACTCTGGTTTTTAACAAGCAACTATTCGAGGTCAAAGACATATACACAAAGATCTCCACAGCAACCACTGTCAAGGCTTCAGAAGCTGTACTCTTGAAAGTGTGTGCGATGGCCGTACATGATTTGTTTGAAAGAGGTCATGAAACTCTAAGGTTACCGAAGGTAGGACTTTTAGCACTGTCCCTCCTTCAATCTGTCCCACTTGTGACACACCACTGTCGACTTAACGAATATCAAGCCCCTGAAGCTTCCTCATGATTCTCCTGGAACACAGTTCTCTGAGCTGTGGTCCCACTCTGAACCCTATTTACTATAAACAGGCTGCTGGCCTGTTTTATGAGCGCTTTCTTGTGCTAAGATGTGTTCCTTTTATCCCCAGTTGATTTAGTTGTTAACTATCATTCTATTCTTGTGTTCAGCTCAGTCTAATAAATCCATATACTTACTCATAACTAAAGGGGTGCTTAGTATTAAAATAACTAATGTAAAAAATATACTGTAGAGCTAAGAGCCCAAAAGAAAATCAAATGAAGACTACACGCTCTACAGCTCACTTCCAGCAGATCAGACAGAAAATGACAGTGATAAGGAGTGGAAAAGGAAGAAGAAAAAAGAAATGGTAGGTAGGGTGGGTTTTAGTTTCTTCTCCTCCAAGAGCTGTAGCAACCATCAGCTAGATTAAGAGCTCTCGAGTACACAGAACTCGGTGCAGCAAGCCCATGGCCATGGTTCTCAAGCCTAGCCCAATTAACACTGTGAAGAGCCGTCCTGCACACACATTCCCGGCCTCCATCTACTGCCTGCTGTAGACACCGCTCACAGTGACGACAACTAAAAAGGTTTTGGAATGGCCAGCGTTATCTGAGATGGGAAACATGCTTGGCTACAAGTGAGTCCACACTGATGAGACAGAAAGAGAAGACAGCAACAACAGACTGACATGAGCCATGAGACTAAGGCTAATGCAATGGTGAGCATGGCTAGGCACTCATCCCATCCCAGCATTCAGGAAACAGCAGCAGAGACAGGCAGACTGGGGAGTCCCAGGCCAGCTAGGGCTACACAATGAAACTGTCAAATAAAAAGCTAACCGAAAAAAGACACAGTGAACCTGAGAAGCAAAACTGTCAGTTACAAAAATGAAGGGCTCGGGTTGGGGGATTTAGCTCAGGGGAAGAGCGCTTGCCAAGCAAGCGCAAGGCCCTGGGTTCGGCCCCCAGCTCTAAAAAAAAAAAAAAAAAAAAAAAAAAAATGAAGGGCTCTTTGATTAGGACATGTTTGAACACAGCTGTACAAGACTAACTTAATAATAATCTTTAGTTTATACTATTCAGGCCACTGGTTCATGCGTATGATGCACTACAGAGTGTTAATCTGAGCTATGTAACTTCATAGAAAGGGGCATGTCGCATGCAGTCGCCCCGCCTTGCTTCTCCACTGTCACTAACACTCTTCTGTGCTGCCATCAGTGCTTTCTTCAGAAACTCGTCCACTGCTCTTAAGATGAGCATTCGGACTGCATCAGGTTGCCACTGCCTTGTGTGCATTTACAACTACCTTGTCTATCATCCAGCTGAAAAGGTCAAAGTTCACCTGGAAACACCAGGTAAATAGCGGCATATAGTTTTGAGTTTTCCAAAGCAGTTGCATGTCCAACAGTTTAAACAGATCTATATCCCACCACTGTAAGTTGGCCAAGTTTTAAATCATTTCCTACATGTGTTTCCTCTTGATAAATCATTTCCTACGTGTGTTTCCCCTTGAAATATCCACTGGCTGAGGATCATCCATCAAAGTGCTCACACTCGTCTCCGGCCACTTTCCCACCAGGCTTTTCGGTCAGGCCCTTTTCTCTTATTTCTCAATTGTACGGATTACAAATCTCTCCTTCCAAGTTCTAGTTCCTCTTTAACAGCAGATGTCTTTGGGTCATTTTTAAATTTTAACTTAGAAGAATTTATCTGTGTTTTGTTTTTGTGGCTTTAGCCTTCAGCGCTGGGGAGTAAATCAAATTACCAGCCCAAGTATTTCCACTGAGCTAAATCTATAGTCCAGAAAAAAAGGCTTCTTTGAGTCATGCAGTAAATCTTGACCTATCAAAATACTTTATCAATTTAAAGGTACACACAGTAGGAGTTTTAAAGTTTTTAGGCATATAAATCCTTAATCTATTAATTTTTTTAAATGTGGCTTAAGATAGGATCCATTTTTTTTTTTTTTTTTGAGACAGGATTTCTCTGTGTAGCCCAGGCTGTCCTTGAGCTTGCTCTGTAGGTCAGGCCGTCCTCCAACTCCAGAGGTCCACCTGCTTTGCCTGAGGGTTGGAAAGAAGATGTCGTCATGCATTTTACCTGGCATATCTGCTTGATCAATTTGAGCCATTGTTATTAAATGTCTGTTGATCAGCTCCTAAGAATAGGAAATAAGTATATTGATAACAAATTCTAAACAGAGGTTCTGTAATCTAGATTTTTGCATTATACCTAAATAATTTTCTACTTAATTATATATATGTTAATACTCATAACATTTTTATATGTTACTATGTATCAATTTCAATTCTAGGTATACTATCTCCAAGTCTGAATCTAAGTAAAAATAATAATAGAAAAAATAAAGATGATGGTGCACAAACCTTTAACCCCAGCACTTGGGAGGCAGAGGCAGGCAGATCTCTTGTGAGTTCCGAGGCCAGCCTGGTCTACAAAGTGAGTTCCAGGACAGCCAGGGTAACACAAGAAACCCTATCTTAAAAAACCAGAAAAGTGCTATGAATCAACCTGAAATATATAAGATCTATTAATGTAGTCAAGAATTCATTCTAAAGTTATGCAGAGACCGAGGACATAGACCAGTGACAGTCAGTATTGGCCGGGCATGCACAAAGTCCTATCCCCAGTACGGCAGAAAGCAATAAGGTGTACATCACACACACACTGCATGCAGAAGTGCACTGAAAACACTTTCTAGAAAACAAAAATACTTTTGAGAATGTATATATAAGCTAGAAATAGCAAGAATATCTAGGTTGTTTATGACAACCAATAAAACAAAGGAGTAAGTTATGAAGCTTAATTCTGTGTCAAATTAATAGAAATAATTTAAAGGTTAAATGGCACTTAAATTACATGTTTTCTTTAAGAGCCCTTTCCATGTGGGATGGCTCAGTGCCTGATAATCTCAATTTTGTTCCCAGTATCCACATAGTAGGAGAGAATCAGCTCCCACCTGTGCTCTCCCTGACACATTCCAAGTGAGCAGGCATGTGTATGTGTACACACACACACACACACACACACACACACACACACACACACACAAACCCATGTAAAGAATCTCTTCTGTACAAAAACCAAAATACAGAAGGGCGACACATTTAAATAGTAAGTCTGTATTTTATACTCTAATACATTATATAAGATTTCCTTAAACATAAAGCTTCCGGCCTAAATCTGCTCGTCTAGGAGACTGTATGACTACAGAGTGCTCTGTAGATTTTCCCGACTGAGGCACAGCGATGGCCAGTCTGTCCTAGCTCCTGAAAGCCTACCTGTCGGAGCTCGTCGGCCATGAAGAAGGAAGGTGCGTTTGCTTTGGGTTGCATGTAAGCAACATGAGGTGCAGTTGGTGGGTAAATATGATAGTTTGGAAATACCTAAAATGGCAAGGAGAAGGAAAATATGATCAATTTTTCCTGTTAGTAAGATTTATATAATTTTCATAAGTTTAATTTTTATGATAGTAATAAATTCTGGAATATTTCAAATACAATTATGAGAATGCTTTTTGAATGAATTCATTTCATAAATCTATTTCAACAATTTTAAAAACAAGAAATATTTTAAAAGTCTAAGAAGAAAATATTTATTCAGATATAAAATTACAGCTCCACTGAGAAAGCAAAAATAACTCTTTGAAAGAATGTTCTATTCCAACAGTTCAGAAGTGGACTTTAAACCAACTGGAGAGAGAAAGAGAAGCCGTGAGGCTCTGCCGGGTGGAGATGGTCTGGTGGCATCTCTGTGGCTAGCACACCTGTCGCCACTCCAAGCTCAGACACTCTAGGTGTCAGCGGACAAGGCTGCCACGGCCCCACCTCCTCAGCTTCCTTCTCTCATCTGCCCCCACTCAGGGCCTTCCTTTTGTCCCTATGGTGTCTCCAAGCTTCTCCCCACGTCCACCCTAGTGGTTTCTTTCCTCTTTCTTAGAAGTAACTTTAGTTGCTTTTTTGGCCTTTTATTGTTGTCATCCTCAGACATTCAGCTGCTGTGGAATGCAACTAGAAAGTAATTTTATAAAACTATACAACCTGGGCCTGCAGAGAGCAAAATTGCCTTTTTCTTGCCTTGGTTTCCTTCTATCGGACAATTAGGTTTAACTATCTCAGGCTTGCAAAAAAATATAAATACGGCCAGAAGACTGAAAACATTGTAAGATATACTCATCTCTACAGACACAGAGACATTTCTGCGACAAGCAAACCTCTACATATTTCAGTGCAATTTCTTTCTATAAATAGAAAATTTTTAAAGTATCAAAAATTATTAAACTGGCAAGATTTTGCTTGAAAGGAACAAGGTGCTCCACCTTGATCATCGCACTGTTCCATGGTTTATGATGTCACACCACCCAAAACGAAACAAATCAAAAGACCTCACTAATGGTTTTCTCAAAGTATTTACAGGACTTACAAGTTTTCACATTTATTTCTACAAGGCAGGGGATTACTTACTATGTTTCTCATGTTTTAAATAAGAAAACTATCTTAAAAGTACAAAGACTTGAGTGTAAAAGTCACAACAGGTCTAAACTTTCCAAAAAAAAGGCAAAGAAACCTGTTTTCCTGTCACTTAAAAAGATCTTTTGCAAAATATTAAATTTAATTTAGTCTGACAATCAAATTGCGCTTACTGAAACCCAGTCAGATTTCTATAGTTTAAGCTCCCATCATTTTAATGGAATTTGTTTTGTTTTGTTTTGAACTCAAGAGCTACTTACTAATCTCTTTAGTTTTTTTTTTTCTTTAATGTAGACAAAGCAGTGAGGCCAAAAAGAGAGGCACTAAGTAACACAAGGGCACCCCCAACTCCCCACACCGCTGGCTCTCTTGCCCTTTCACCCCTCTCCTGGCACTGGTGATTCACCCTGAGAAGAAATCATTCTTCTGGCTATGTTCTTCCTCTCTTGATCTATGTAAGCAAGTCTATCCACCCAGTATACTCTTCCATTTACGTGGTGATTCTCTTCCTATCACTAGTCATTTGGCTGCTCGTATCTTGTCTGAATCCTTTCCCTCCTTCACAACAACCACACGACCAGCCTTTATCACTGCATGCCAGTCTGCAAACTAGAGCTCTGCCTTTTACTGCTTTATCTGAGCCAACAGTGGCTCATCCATTTGCTTTCAATAATTAAGATACAGCCTACTTTCTTCAACATCTTCTCAAAGGTAGACCTACTTGCCCAGTAACTAGAACAGAAGCCAGAGACCATCAACTTTAGCTAGCTCAAGTCCTACGGCGGTAGCCCTGCAGTGGCAGCCCCAGCACAAAGTACACAACTACAACCCGATTTCCAAATGAAATTAGGAAGAATCGCATCAATTTAAAGATACGAGAGTAAGTTAAAAAGTAAAGTATTTTTTTTGTCCCTAAAAACCTTCCAATGTTGGGGGTGACCACATTAGTTAAGGAGCAGCTTTTCTAAGAGCACGGATTCCCTCTTTAATGGAAGCCATACCATTCCAGTCAAAGGTGCTGGAGTTGTATCTGTATAGAAGTAAGTCGTCCCCCCGACAGTCTCCTTCTGGATCACTTGACCAGAGGACGGAGTCTGAGGAACAGGGTTATTGGCAGGAGTGGAGGCACTAGGCGGCACCATGAAACTCGCTGGGTTTGGAGTGTGGCTTCTTCTTCTAGGAGCAGGAGAGGTGTGTGGAGTAATTTTGGGGGAATGGAGAGGGGAAGATCCAGCAGACAGTGACATTCCTGGGGAAGATGCAAAACAGGGTCTTAGTGGAATAGCATACTGGTTTTAGAGGGGAAAAAAATGGGAAAATAAAATGCAAACACTCATGTGAAAGAAACATCCATTTTAAGTGCAAAGAAAAAAAATCTTGTTTTAAAGCAAGTACAAAGGAGTTTCTTATTCTTAACTAAAGTCACTTCCAAATGAAATCAGCAACCGACTTCTCCTTGACAACCTAACCCTAAGAATCACCAGAGATTAACAAATTTATTTAATGAAATAATGAAAACTACCAGAACTGAGTCTCTTGAACAGCTCTTTTCCTCAGTCTTAGAACTGTTATTACTGCCCAAATGACACAATTATGCAAATATTATACTAAAAATTCAAATAATAACAACCTACTAAATTCCTTCAGTGAAATATGAACAGCAAAATTTCTTGGGGAAAAAGGTTTAGACTATACTAAAATACACGGTGCGGCTTAAGTACCGAATCTCTAAACAAGTCCTGTCCGGATGCCTGTCTGCAACTCTAGCCAGGCACTAACCATCTCCAACTGCTGCAGATCCATGTGCAAGTGCAAGTCATTCAACCACAGCCAACACTGCCACCTCAACAATGGCCTCTACCACAGATGCCATGGAGAAGGGAGAATCAGTATTTTTACCCTTTGGATTATTCCAAGCCAGCTGAGAAAACAAAACCAAGTCATACATAAAAGCATATGATGATTTCCAAAACCCTCAAACAGAAGTTAAACTGACCACCACGTATATAAATGCAGATACCATGCAAATTATTTAAAGCCAGGGGAAGGCAGTCCCAAGTTTAAGGAGGTGGCTTGTTGGAGCAGAGATGAAACAGGGGCTCTAGCTACAAGCAACACGTGGACAGGAGCCGTTTCCTACTTGGGGAATGTCTAAGAATTAGCAAAACACCTTTGGCCAGAGAGCTATTATTAATGGGATATTTTTCAATTTTCTAATGTCTCATAAAACATCAAGACTCTGCTTTTAGAAAATAAACTGAGCTTAAAACTGAGACGAGACCTCTTGTCTCTGGAGATCACTTTGCACTTCTAAGAGGCTCATCGCAAGGTTGGATCTGAGTCTCTAAGCACCTACAGTCAGAACCTAGATGCAGTGTGTGTCATTGAACCATACAGTACAACATCAACAGCAGAGCCAAGGCGCAAACTCAAGCCAACTTCAATATCCCAACCCAGGACCCTACTGCTTGTACTCTATCAATACTGAGGTAGACCAGAAATGTCAAATGTCAAGAAAACAGAAGAAACTTTAAAAATCTATCATCCCCCGCCCCAAAGGAGAAAAAGAGAAAAGACTATGAAGTCCAGTCACTGTGCTTTAAGTGAACCATATTTTATCTCGTTTTTAACCACTCTGGGGCTTTGTTTTTTATCCACCTCTACATTTGAAGTTAGCTACAAGAATCTATAGGAGTCTATAATATTACTTAAAATAAACTCCACTCACTTAGCTAAAAATATGGGTGGGCCATGTTTGCATAGATTGGCCATAAAGCTAGCTTCTAAGTGTCCCTGAGAGGAAGCTGCTAGAGATCACAGAGATGAATGAAGTAGTTCGCTGCCTTTCTGTCACTAACAGCAGTATGTGTAACAGTAATCCTGCCCACACTCCCTTCACTGTCTCAAAGAGGACAAGAAGGAGTTTGTGCCATCTCAGTGGCTTCAGTAATCACTTAGGTAATGTGGGGAGATGCAGCGAAGCTGACGGGAGGTCTTGGCTCTCAGTAGGAATAGAGATGAGGAAAGCAGGGCCTGAAGACTAAATCATCATCACAAACACTGCAAGGTGGGTGGGTAAGTGAGTGAGCAAGCGGGAAAGCTGCCCATGGCAGACCTTAGACTACAGAGTACCAAGACTTCTTTGAACCACTTTGAATTTGGTGAAATTATTTTAATGCAAAGTTGTATACAGGTAAGCTGAGGTAATAGAATTTCTCAAATATACTAAAACTGAAACATAGCGAGCATTAGTACCCACGTGGATATTTACTCAGCTAAAGGCAAAACGGATGTACAGTATCTGGGAAAAGCAATGTGTCACTCACACGTTAGTAGAGTATTAAAGAATGGGGTGGAGTTCCCACACAGGTGCATAAACAAAGATGTGTCCATACATGCTTGTTAGTAAGCACAAGGCTAAGTTATAAACAACACAAAGGAATAAAGGATACTATATAAACAAGTGGTTATACACAAGGGGCTGAATTACAATTAACAGACTCTGCCTAACTAAACCCAGGGACAATGATCCAAAGTATGTGCCCTGAGCTAAGCACACACCTATAATGGAGAAGAGAAGAGAAGAGAAGAGAAGAGAAGAGAAGAGAAGAGAAGAGAGCCTAGTTGAAAATATTTCCCTTCTACAGCGGTAACCATGGAAATCATTTCCCACAGGATTCCGAATCTACCTGACCCAACAAGTTTCCTACTAATAATGATATAGACACTTATAATAGAAGAATTAAAACATGTACTTTAATACCTCAAATTAACGATGTTCAGTATCATCATTTCTGTCTTACCCTTTTTGTCAATCATGATCAGGGTGACATTGTCTATAATTTCAAGCTGAGAAATAGAAGTGATGCTATGGATAACCTAACTGCTGTAGAGTGCCTGGAAAATGCCTAACCAGATAGAAGTGAGCAGTAATACAGAGGTAGCCAGTACAGAGATGTAGATGGTCTTTGCTACTTTGAGGGTTCTTCTTGTTCCTACCCCTTATCTCCCCATACCCCCTGGTTTTACCCTCCAACAGTAGACTTAGTGGGTAGAGGAGAAAGAGAGGAGATGAGAGAAAAGGAACAGAGGGGAAAGAGATTTTGAATCTAATTCCTTTCCTTTTGTTTCTTCTTTGATCATGGCTACAAACGAACCTCAACCAAATTCCCGAAGGGACCAACAACCACCGCATCTCTCCGGGTCCTAGCATTTATGTACCGTCTGAAGAGCTCCCAGAATTCCAAGTATCACACAACCACAGAAATTTTCTGCAGATTGGAAAACACACCATGCTTCTGCTAGAACATGAGGCGAATCACGGTCAGCTGCTGTGGACCGTCCGAACCATCCCCACACCCCAACATGAAAGTACATTCTTATATTTCTGTGTTTTTTAAGAAACCAAATTCCAGAAATCTCAAAATGTCACTACATCTCCCCCCTGCTGTTTTTAAGACATTAACTGTGTTATGTATAGTGGGAAACTATAAACAGAGACATCTTCAATGAAATAAGTGCTGTATGGTCAGCGGCCAAGGTCTTCAGAAGATCTCTGTTAACAGTTTTGATGGTTCCCACAGCTTTGGGTCTCCTGTGGAAATATAACGAAACCCTCACCCCCAACACAAAACCATGCTGGCTTCCACTCTAACGCTAACATATCCTTACAGCACACAGGCTGACTTAATTCTATAGTTTTTTTTTTCTATAACCCAGTGTTTCTTAGCTGCTGTTGATCCTTTCTCATTAACATTCTGAAAATTTAAAGTTAGAGCACTGCTGATTAGAATCTCTGCAGTTTTTTATTTTCCCTCTTTGTCTTATAAGCATTTCCTGTAAGCATTTCCTTTAAGGTGGGATTAGATCCTTCTACAACTGCCTGTCCTGAAGGACTGTGTGGTACAATGGTAATATATTTTACATAATATGCAAAAAATGATTTCAATTTATTAGAGACATATGCAGAGGCTTCATCAGTTTTAATTTGTGAGGCTTTCCCCACGATAACCATTACTTAGAGTAAAGGTGTAATTACAGAATCAGCCTTTTCAGAATTTAAAATAGAAGTCCATTAAAATCCTGAATATGTATCAAAGGCATGGTGTTTAAACTTTAGTTTTCCAAATTCTGAAAAATGAAACACATCCATTTGCCGGATTTTTTTTTGGGTATCTTTAGGGTTAACTTCAGTGTATAACGAGGCTTAATTTTTCTTAGCTTGTCTCCAAGTAACAGAAAAAACTTTTTTTAAACTTCAGCTGTTTGCATGTTTTTCATGAAACTCTGATGATTCCAATATATTTCCTATCAACAACTGGTTAATTTCATTTCCTGTGGTAATGAACCTAGCAGACCTGTGTGTGAACAAATTTGGTTGATATATAATGGATAATTTTTAATCCTGATTGTTGCATTTGTATTTAAAAAAAGGTTAATTCTGAATTATCAGGGATAAATCCAGCAGTTTCTATATGCAGAATAACCTTTCTGCATATTGAGAGTCAGTAATTATATTAAGAGGTTCAGGAAAATCCATATAGCTGTGATTATTTTTTTAATTGAGGCATATAGGCTTTGAATTACTTTACTCATACGGTCTGACTTATAGCCTGCCATTTCCAACTTATTAGCATCAGTACAGAACGTAGATGCTTCAGAGCTGGTGTTTCTCCCACAATGTGTGGAGAATACTGTGATGATCTGAAGACGCTTGCTGGCTTAGGCTGTCTGCTGTTGATGTCTCCTAAACAGCTACAAACTCTTCACCAACCTCCACAGGTTACCGACAATGACAGAGTGTCTGCATCAGTTTACAACTTCTGCTGAGTTTGTTCCTGAAAACTCATGTAGTCTTATTCTTCCTTTTAGGATTAAATCTGTTCTACTAGAGTTAACTCTCTGCACTTCAGCCACTAACCATCTTGGACTTATTAGGTTGAAAACTTGCAATATTTAAAACAAATTACTTAACACTTTGAGTAGTTAACCCAATAGTAGGCCATAGCCAATTAACATCTCCCATTAATTTTTGAAAATCATTAAGAATTTGCAACTCATCTCTTCTGATCTGTACCTTTTGTGATTGAATGATTTTGCTGTTGTTGACTTATTTCATAAACCTAATAGTTGATCAAATCTCTTTACTGTAGTTTCTCAGGAGCAATCTGTAACTCGCAGCACGACAGAATTGTCTGTGTTTCCTTAAACATTTTCTCTAAAGTATCTACATGTGAATTAGTCCCCCCCCAATCCATATAATAAAAAAATGGATACAAGAAATTGCCTACAAATTATTTCCAGCAGTTGTTGCACAAGATATCAACATAAAGTTGGACTCACTAACATTCCTTGTTAAAGAACTTTTGACTAATATCTTTTTATAGGCATTCAGAAAACAATTTTTATCTTGCGCATACAATGGGTTACTAAAAACCAGTCTTTTAAATCAATTACTAAGATAAGCCATGCCTTAGGTAATGAAGAAAGGACAGGAACTCCAGGCTGTAACAAACCCATTAGTTAGACTACTCTACTCATAGCTCTTAAATCTGTTTATAATCTCAAATTTTCTGATTCCTTTGATTATAACGAATATTGGCGAGTTCCAAGAACTGACAGACTCTTCTATATGCTGACCCTCCAGCTGCTCAAGTGCTTGCTTTTTTAGTTTTTTGTTTGTTCGATGGTTAAGGGCCACTGCTTTACCCTTAAAGGCCGCTAGTCAACCATCTTAAGGGTAGAGCCATTGATACTTCAGCAGTGCATCCCCAACCCCCATAAATTTGGAAACTCAATTCCTGTTATGCCCTGTATTTGGACAATTGTCACAGTCTGGGGTTGTTTCTGGTGATACACATCAAGACCTTCTCCACAAGCATCTACCATTTCTGCACTTATTTCATTATGGGCTGTTTCTGGGACTGCAGGATTATTAATCTGAATACCCCACAGTTGTTAAAAAAAAAAAAAAAATCCCTTCCCTTCCCTACCAATGTATGGGTGTGTCAGCCTTCCCTTCCCTATCTGACCTTCCAAACCTACACATTTACCCATCATACACTTTGATTTACCTGAGATAACTTTCCAATTCCTAGAAACTAGGTATAAACATTGTGAAGTGGCAATTCAGAATTCCAAATATTTTTGTACAATGATAGATACATCATCTCCTGGAGTCATCAAACTTTCTACTGCAATACAATTTACCTCCAGTTTTAATTTTGACCTCTGGGAATTAAAAACTGTTTTTCAATTCTTCCAAACCCTCCATTTTTCCTACTGGAGCAGTTTTGCCTTTGATGCGGGGAAACAGTCACATCTGAGCAATCCTAATCACCGCTTTAAATGGCATCTCTTTTTACACAGGCTATAATTTTAATTTCTCCTTTGAAATACTCATCTATAATTTTGGATGTACAATGAGTCCTTGGGATGTCAATTGGTTCCTTCCTAAGGTCACCGCTACTGTTCCTAAGAGGAAAGGGTCATAAATTCTAGCAATTATTTTATAACACTTGAATTTTGGGGAGTAAGACGTTTATTTGTGGTCAAGTCTAGAGCAGCTCTGCCTATAGCAGTTTTTAATCTGCATGTCATTCCTGGGCTGAAACTGCTAGTAATTTTGCTGCAGGGCTCCAAGCTAGGCCCCCAAGGCATTTCCCAATGGTAAGAAATGACCTTGAATGTTTCTCTTGGATCTAAACTTCTGACCCACCGCAGCTTTCCTCACACTGCTCACCAAACCCCACTACTCAACAAGCAGACGGAGGATTCCAAGTCAAGGCTGGCTTGTGCCACACAGCAAGATCCGGTTTCAGAAATCAAAAACTAACAGAACTAAAAATGCACAAAATTCACGAAAATTCACTGATACAAGGTACCCCAGATAAGAGCATATAGAGTTAAAAACAAACAAAAAAACCAAGCAAACAGAAAACAACTCATTACTAAAACAAAGCACACAAAGTGACAATATTAGTTCTTGGAACAGAGCAAGCAGGTCTCTTAAGATTAAAATCAGTATGAGCATTAAAGAAGCAGCTCTCAGCAGGTAAACTAAAGCAGATCAAAACCCAGAAAAGGTGCTGAGGAGACCAGCGAAAAATAAAGCTGGAGAGCACAAAAGCTTGATTAGAGGCACAGAACCAACGGAAGTACAAGTTCCAGGAGAACAGGTTTGGAGAGGCAACAGTCAATCAGAGAAAACAACAAAATAAAACAAAACAAAAACTCACCTCTTCAATAAATTCTGAGAGCAAGGGCTCTGAACAGAAAAGAACAAATCTTTTCTAACTATTATACAATACTGTGATGGCCAAGACCAAAGCATACTGGGAAAACAAATCATCTAAGAGCAGTATGGGGAGAGAAGGAAGGGGGAGGGAGGGAGGGGAAGAACACAGGTGGGTTGGGGCAGTCTATGAGCATGGAGGCCGCTACCTGACCTGGAAGCATGCCAGGACACTAGGGTAAGGAACAAAGGGAAATCATCTCTAAAACAGGACTGGGGGTTGCGGGGTGGAGACAGTTTTAGGACTCCTTACTGGAATTTCTGTGGTGAAAAACAATTAAAACAATTAAATTTTTTCGTTAAGAAAAAAATTCAGGGCTGGAGAGATGGCTCAGCGGTTGAGAGCACTGACTGCTCTTCCAGAGGTCCTGAGTTCAATTCCCAGCAACCACACGGTGGCTCACAACCATCTGTGATGGGATCTGATGCCCTCTTCTGGTGCGTCTAAAGACAGTGACAGTGTATTTTCATATAAAATATTTATTTTATAAAATCTAAAAAGACAAAAACAAAAACAAGAAAGAAAAAACTCATTTGCTGAAAGTCCTGGAATATAAAATGGCCTAGATTTTTTTCTTTTAAAGTCCGATATAGTTTAAAGCACTAATGTACTTAAAATTCTAAAAAGCTAGAATACTGAAAAGGAGAGGGCAGCTAAGAACCATTAAAAACTCTTGCATGAAGCTCAACAGGTGACTGCCTAGTGAGCACAAATCCTGGGTTCCACTCCCCAGCACTGAAAAGGAGGTGGGGAAATAGCTTGTACTTCTACTTAGGGAGACATGCAAATTACAGTCCTTAGTTTGAGTACCACATAGCATTGCAGGAAGCCAGGTAAGATGAGGGCGTATACCTGTAATGCAAGTACTCAGAGGGGCAGAAGCAGGAGGATCGCAAGCCAGAGGCCAGTTTAGGCTACACCGAGAGCCTACCTTGGGGGAAGAATAATAAAACAGAAACAAAATGCATCATGTTTAGTACTTCTTTCATACCATATGCAAAATGACTTTTAAAATCCTAAAAATAGCTAAACCCATGAAACTGTAGAGCGAACACAGGGGTAAGCCCCTGTGCACTTCAGTTGAGCAATAGCCTTACCATCTATGGCACAAACAATAAAGAAAGACATTTAAATGTTCAAAATGAGGCGAATAAGAACTGAGTCACTTGTGTGTTTTATAGGGAGGGATCATGGTGGGCATGCTGCAGCTTAGTCTGTCTGAGAAGGCTTAGAGCATACAACAAAAGCAAGTAAAATAAACAACTAATTTACAATGTGACCAGAGATTTCTTCAGAGACAACATACAAATGTCAACCAATCACATGCAAAGAAACACAGTATCAATAGGGACATGAACATCCAGACCCACAGTGACATGCTGTATCATTCCCTAGAATGCTTGTGGTCAAGAGGACAGCAACAAAAGCTGTTAGTGAGGAAGGGAGAAAACAGAGGTTTTCTTCCTTCTGGTAGAAATGTAAAATTGTGCAACAATTTTTCTACTTGTTAAAGTTTCCACATGTCTTGGAATCCCACATTACGTCTATTTTCCAGTAGCAGGAAGAACACACGTCCACACAAACACCTGTATATGAATGCCCAGAGCACACACATGATCATCGTCACTATTGAAAATTGGAGGGATTGGGGATTTAGCTCAGTGGTAGAGCGCTTGCCTAGGAAGCGCAAGGCCCTGGGTTCAGTCCCCAGCTCCGGAAAAAAAGAACCAAAAAAAAAAAAAAAAATTGGAAACAACCCAAATGTCTACCAACTGAAAAATGGCTCTGTGAAACATGGTACTTCGGGGACTGTAATGAACACAAACCCACACTACTATGGGAACCAGACACCTTTAAGTGAAAGTGGCCAGACACATGACAGAGCTCTAGACTACAAAAGGCACACACACACTCCTTAGCTCATGGTTACACCTGCCCCTCTAGGAAATACACCAAAGTCCAAAGTGGGCCACCTGTACCCTTAATGGTCCAGTCTCACAATAATTGTGTAAACTACATATAAGCAAAATACTTAGTACTCAAATCAGTCCAATAGCCCAACTGAAGGAGGCTGGGGATCAATGAAAGAAAACACACACAAAACCCACCTCATTTACATGAACTAGGAATAAAAACTAAGATAAGCATAAACTTACATACAAGTGAGTAGACTTTGGAAAAGTAATTAAATTCGGATAGACAAGATAATTCGAACAAAGCATAGTATCTATACTTATCTGCTAATCAGATGACAATTCTACCTAAATGAACCTAAAAAATATGACTCTAGTTCAGCAAAAGTAACAAGAATTATTTTTTAAAAATTGCCCAAGCTAAATATATCTGTGGGAAAGTATGCATTGAGAAAGCCAGAAAACAACACTTAAGAAACACAAACAAAACAGGAAGTTAGAAAAACAAAACAAATGGGGGAGGGCTGTGTGCACTGCTGTTTTGCCTGCATGTAAGTCTGTGGGGGGTGTCGGACCCTCTGGAACTGGAGTTTCAGGCGTTGTGAGCTGCCATGTGGGTGTTAGGAACTGAACCTAGGTCCTCTGGAAGAGCAGGCAGTATTTTTAACCACTGAACTATTTGTCCAACCCCACGAAAAATAGAAGTTATTACATCAGTAATGTAAAAGGTAATCAACATTGTAGTCCTCAAGATGTTCTAAAATTTTGTAGAAATCATCAAGACAACAGGGCTGTTCTTGTAGTGAACCTGGGTTCAGTTCTGAGCAACCACATGGTAGCTCACAACCACCTGTAACTCTATTTCTAGGGGACTCCATGGGCACTGTTCAAATACAGTATACATACACGCGCACGCGCACACACACACACACACACACACACACACACACACGCAAAATACTCAAAATTAGTGAATACATAAAATTAGTTAAATGTACCTTAAAAAAAAAAAAAAAAAGAACCCAGGGCACCAAAAAGGAGCTGAAATACACATAAATAATGAATATTAAAAAGGTGGTAAAAATAGGCTGCAGAAATGGCTCAACAATTAAGAACCTTGCCTGTTCTTCCAAGACCTAGGTTCAATTCTCAGTACTCACAGCACAGCTAACAACCATATTAACACCAGCTTTTGAAGCATTCTGGCCTCTGTGGGTTACTGCATGCACACTGGGAAACACCCTTACAGGAAACAAAGGGGAAAAAAGGGAGATAATGTGACTAAGTAATCCGATGTGACAACTTGGAGGCACTGTTAGGTGACCCAGGAAATAAAAGGTACTACCAGATGGTTACTTGAAGAAACAACAAAGTAATTGCCTGTCATTCTCCTCAATTTCAAGAGTTTACTCGGGAAATTACTCAGGAGATACTCAGAAGTTTAAAACAAATGGGAAAGACTTTGATACTATTTTTAAAAGTGTGTGTGTGTGTGTGTGTGTGTGTACAAAAAAATTACAAATGTCAAAAAAAGATGTTAACTAAAAAAGAAAACTGTTTACAACACTATTAAAAGAGTTAGTCCCCAAGGGCATAGTTCTCAAAACTCATTAGGAGATACTAAGTGCTGGGCATGGTGGCCACTTCTAATCCCAGCACTGAGGAGGAAGTAGCAGTCAGATTTCTGTACTAATGGGCCAGCCAGGGAGAAAGAGTGAGTTCCAGAACAGCCACCACTACATACCGAGACTCTGTCTCAAAGAACACAAAAGAACCAGTAAAAAATGAACAAGTTGTATGTATGTATCTGCATGCATGCATGTATACCAAATCCCTCAAATACAAAGGTACTTTTACTAATAAAGGGATGGATTACATCGACCTTTGCGTCTTCCTCTATCACTCACTGAATTTTATTTTTCAATTTAATTATGGGGGGTGGGGTGGGAGAGGGGACAGACAGACATACAGACTGCATTTGTATGCAAGTTCCTATGGGGGCCCGAAGGAGTGTCGGATTACTTCAAGTTGGAGTTACAGGAGGTTATGAGCCACCAGATGTGGGTCCTCTGAAAAGAGCAAGCAAGTGCTCTTAACCACTGAGCTAGCTAACAGCTCCACCTAGTTTCTTGGGGCAGGGAATCAACTCAGTAAGACTGGCTGACCTTAGAAAAAGAAATGGAGAGACAGAATTCTCTTCCAGACAGACAGTGTTGTTATAAAGAGGGTTCTCTTCATTTCTTGGAAACTTCAACGACTTAAGCCTATAGATGCCAGCCCTCCTTGTCAACACAAGACAAGCTAGGAAGCTGTACAGAATGCAGAGCAATCTTCTGATTCCTAAAATAGACATTTAGAAGTAGAAGATCAGACACACACTGGGAACTAACTCCTCAGGTTGCTGCTTGTAAGTAAAGCTGCTTTACAATATAACCCTTAAAGTCTTCAGTAAATTTAGTGACAAAAACCAGCATGATTGAGTCCAAGACAGTTTTCACACATCCAGAAAGTCACTAGACTGCATACTAATAGCTAAGATTAATCACTGTGTTGCACGATCAATTATACGAGAAAAAGACACAGCAAGACTCTAAAGGAATTAATGATGTATCATGGTGGGGTCCACCAATATACTCTGCCCCCAGCTATGTGTGCAATTTACACACAAGGAGAAGCCTATGAAGTCTTGTTGCCCAAGGTTCATTATGGGCTGGTAGGTACCACAGGTGATGTTCTAGCATCTAGAATTGTAAAGTCTGAAAAAAACAAGACTATGTAGCAAACACCACTGCAGAAGAGCTTTTTAGCAAAAACTAACCAGTTGGAGAAGACTGAAAGCTTTCAAGGTTCTACTTTACAGATCCTAGCTGGGCAGCAAGCTTACAAGCAAGCCTGTAGGAACTGCACTGTGAGCCTGACTTCTGCACACGAACTACAAACTGTCTCCAGGATGGCTACCATTCGAGGAGCACCACTCTGCTCTCCAATGATTAGTACAGAAAAACGAAGAGCCTTCCTGTCAGAATACATCTCTCAGAAAATACGGAAGAGAAAAAAGTTTTGTTTTTCCAGTCAGGGTTTCCCTGTATATTCTTGGCTGTTCTGGAACTTGCAGACCCTGCTGACCTCAAACTCACAGAGACCCGCACCCTACCCTCCACTCCCGTTTTTGTCTCCTGGGTGTTGAGATTAAAGCATCACAGATCCTGAGTTTGAGGCAGAGTACTGTTCCTCCTACCCCCCCTCCAACCCCGAAACCTCCCCAAACAGGCTATAGACATACATGCTGATTATAAAAGGTAGCCCTGGGGTTAAACGGAGAGACTGTGGTTAGGAGCGCCTGCTGCTCTTCAAAGCACCCACACTAGGTGGGGCTCACAACTACACGTAACTCAAGCTCCAAGAGACAGCAGTGTTGTCTTCTGGCCTCAGGGAATGTGAATGCACGTGCACACACACACACACACACACACACGCACGCACGCACAATTCATTCACACAGACACATATAACAGTATTTTTTTTTTTAATATTTAAAGGATAATACTAGCATAAAATATGAAGGGCCCTGAACCCAGACTCACATCAGAAATGGGGAAAGGGGAGTTTTAAAAGTAATAACGACCTAGTTATTACTATAGATAAAACTGTCTTATTGCCTGACAATTTGAGTCAAAGCAATGTCAAGTAAACAATACAGTTATTTGAAATTGAAAACACAGAAAAGTTGTTGAGAAGACTTGAACTTAAATACTTAAAAAAAAAAAAAAAACAAAACAACAGATTTCTTAGTATCATTTTGTTCCGAGAGATGGATTCATTATGTACCCAAGGATGGCCTTGAATTCTCTTTGCAGCATAGGCTGGGCTTGAACTGACATCAGCCCTCCCACCTCATGCACTTTTAATGCTCATTCTTTGCATAACCTTGATCATGTTTGTTTTGGCCTAGTAATATCAGAAAAAACTTAAAATTTCTAAATTTAGAAATCCTTGAAGTCAATTAATAGACACCCCTTTGAGTTGCCAATTAATGCAAGAATATTGTTTATAGACTATGAGAATCTAATTTACTGAAGAGAGTGCTTTTAAAATTCCAATTTTAAGCTAAAAGTAGGGGAAGCTCCCCCACTCCTTACACACTTCTCAGCTAGTACTGAGCACAGTTCAGGTTTTTACTATTAGAAATGACAGAAATGAACTCGTGTGCTAATATATGCTGTGACTTACACTGTCCAATTTAACCTACATCTAGATCCTTAGAGACTCTGCAAAGTTATAGGACAAGAAGGAAATGCCATAGAACGCAAGAGCGCTGTCGAATTTCACAGGCTATCCCAAGAGACTGAAGCACAGCAGACCCACCTCCCACATTCACCTCCACCAGAGCCTGGCCTCTGCAGTGAGCTCCTTCGTTACATGGTCGGTCCTAAGGCTTAAGGTGCTGGGAACCTAGTTTTTGCTTCAGACAAGAAGGATTCAGGAGGGTTTAAAATTACAAGGGTTTCTGGAGAATCTAAGCAATATGGATACATTTAGATCTTTCCTCACCAAAATATATGAATTATCCCCACACTGGATAACATTAATTGATGAGCTACATTTTACATTTTTTTAAAAAAAAGGAGAAAGAAACAAAGAGGACCTTAGAAACCAGGAATATGATAATTCTTGATTATGTTTGTGGTCATATTTGTGTCTATGAACCTAATGGTAATACTTCTTCAAGATCTGGCTATGGGTTTTTTAGGGGGCTTACTAAACATTACATTATGATAATTTTGGTATTTTATTTAAAGCTGCAAAAAGGAGTGAGAAAAATAATCATTAAATAGTGAACATAAATGAAGGATTAGGTTAAGCATCCTGTAGCACGTGGTTTAAAACTTTTCACTTTTAAGAGTAACTGATTTTATGTATAAGGGTGTTTTGTCTGCATTTGCTATGTGCTCGACATACATGCAGTGCCTGTGGTCGTCAGGAGAGGGTACTAGAATCCCCGGGGTGGGGTTGCAGATGGTGGTTAACTGCTCTAAGGACTAAGACATCAAACCCGGGGCCTCTGCAAGAGTAGCCGGTGCTCCTAACTGCTGAGCCATCTCCAGAACACACGGTCTCCAGTGTGGCTCTAATTACAAGGTAGACTCTGTAACACACCGCCATGCCACCAAATAACATCAATGGAATGCGTTAGAAAAAGCCATAATAATATTAGACATTGTTCCACCTAAATCATTTTTTTTTTTTTGGTTCAATCAAATTCAGGTTTGCAATTTTTAAACCGGCTTAAAGTACAGTGAGTGCCCTCTGGTGCTAATGACAGCCGTGCCGCAGCCAACACCCCCACACTTGCACTGAATGTAACCGAGACTTCACACTGCCAGGGTAGGCAACACAGCTAGCTTCTAGTCTCAACCAGAAAAGATACTGAGAAGAAATTGACCTACTTACTAGATTTAAAAAATCCCATGATTCCTATTTTTAAATCACATTAGCTTTCACGTAACTAAAATTAAGCTCAACCACAGCACATTACATCCTTCAAAATGACAATCCAAAATATCTCAATATACTGTACTGTGCCTAGAAAATTAAGAACAAAGATTTTTCTTTCTGAGGCATTTAAAAACCCTCAGGACAAATTAAAAATCTATTTAATTAAACATATAATTATTCTCATTTCCTTTAAAATTCCTAACACAAAATTTCAAATTTTAAGGTAAAAATGACCTTATTGATATTTTTGACAATTACTGAAAATCACATGAAACGTCAACCCTAGTTCTGGAATGCTTATTCACTGATCTGATAAAACATTTAACCATCACATCACATCCCACTTAACTCCACCAGTTTCAAGCCACGAGTGCATATCCTCCCTTTGCAAAAATTAAATATCCAAGTGCCAAAGCAAGACAGCTTATAATCCGTGTGAAAAAAGGGTAATTAGGAGTTTTGAGCTGCAAATACCCTATGCTGACTGCTCAGGACATACCAATTCCAATTTCTTCATTTTACAGAATTATTCAATGAAGTTTTGTGATAAAATGAAAACAGAGTCAATAAGAATATTGATTAATTGCCAGAATTGATTCCTTCACAAACCCTGTTTTCACAACAGCAACCCCTTATCATTAGGGGAATTAAAAGTTGCTGAACTCAGCAATCCCTCCAGTTAAACACACAGACCCCTCAGAGCTGTCCAACGCTGCCCAAACTATCCATCCTTTAGTCGAATCAGTCAGTTTCATGAATTGTAGGATTTATCTTCAAGTCCAGTGCTGACTCAGAGGGTAGCTTGTTCCCTAGAGAAAACAACCAACAAAAATCAGAACAGCTACTGCTCATAGGCTCCTTCAACACCCAAGTGGAAAGGACATACTTATAGGGTCCAAATAAAATTAAAAAATAAGAAAAGAAGAGAGAGAGAGAGACAGAGACAGAGATCAACCTCCTTTCAACTGCAGGAGTCAATAATCGAGGGCGTCTATATGCCATGGCAAGTGCTTGAAGCGTTCACTCCATTACAGCAAGGGCATTAAATAAATAGCCAACGTTCATACGGAAATCGAGCACACAGAGCCACCTGGGTCCTGAGAGAGAAGGCACTTACTACAAAGGCTAAGTCTTGTTGGGTTATCTTTGGACGGCTGCCTTAGAATAGGAAGGTAGAGAACACGACTCTCTCCACCCACTCGGAAGCAGTGGGACACCCAGGGCAGCTTTGCTTCAGGTGCTCCTTAAGCACAAGGCTCTACTCTGCAGCTCATCGCTCTCACTCAAGCTGTAAGAGAGTTAACAGGCACTCTTCACGATTCTAACACTGTGACCTGTCTTCCTCGGTATGTCTAAAACACAAAGGAGGAAGGGTCTACATGCAAAGTCTTTGAGCTTCAGAATACAGCTCCACAGGGCAAGGCAGCCTTTCCATTCCAACGGTTAGCTGTGGTTATTACATTACTATGCTACTGTAAGGGAGTCATGTGGGGGAAAAAGCAAAGCCAAAAATGTAAAGAAGCCCAACAGCTCAAACTAATTCCAAAACACTGAAATGACCAGAGAGAATCATAAAATTGACCAACACAAATTTTCATTTATTATGTTGTGTGTGGCAGGGGGGTATTGTCTACATGTATGTCTGGGCACCATATGTGTGCTTAGTGCCCTCAGAGGCCAGAAGAGGGTTACAGAATCCCTGGAACTGGAGTTCAAAGCGGTTGTGAGCCACCAGAGTAATGGGATTAGAATTCATGTCCTTTGGAAAAGAGGCAATTGCTCTTAACCGATGAGTCACCTCTACAGGCCATAACTTTTCACTTTAAAAAGCTTTACCAGCGTTAATAGGTAATCAAGTATGTAAACGGACATTAACTAAAAAACTGTCCTCATCTCCACACCAGTCTCAGTGCCTTATTGCTAGTTAGTAGCAGAAGATCCACTGGTGACTGTCCTGAAAGCTGTACTCAATAACACAGGCACCTGGCCCCTGAGCCAACTTCTTTTTCAGTATTTGGCTGAGTCATCATTTTCCCAACTGGGGATGGGTATGGAAATGTCTAACACGCTACGAGACCTTTGAACCAATAAATGGTATCTGTCATGTACGATCCTTGGGAAAATGACTTGTCGTAGTCTGTGATTCAAATGAGGAAGCTCTCCTGTGAAGTGCCCTCACAGAGTATGGTAATGTCCCTCCTTGGGGGGGTGGGGGGGTTTTATTTGTCAGTGGTTTTTAGTTCTCACAGGCTTGTAAGTGCTTCAGGACTCCCTGCCAGTGCTCAATTTAAATTTTATTTTCTCACTATTTATTACATTAGCAAAACCTAAATGCAGGCCATGATTATTTTGCATTTTTCTCTTAAAATCCTGACACCGTATAACCTGTGCTGAGCTGGGGATTTCTCATGCAGACCACAAATGCTCAGAGGCTTGCTCTCGTCAACCTTCTATCTTACATGCACACGGCTACAACTGTGAGCTAATACTGTGCAGTAACCTTTATCTGAATGTACACATACTCAGAATAGGAAAACACAACTCATCCACAGACCTGTGGTGTGTATATGTTAACCACATGTCAACACAGAAAGGGAGACTGAGGCGTTTCCAGAGCAAATGCTCTCTCACCCACAATCTCAAGCTCCTATTTAACAGAACAACCCTGGCCTTATCCTTCTCAGTAACCATGGGAGTGAGTGCAATAACTCTGACCCTGTAAATGCCAATTCTGTCTAACTTCAGATCCTGAGGCTACATACAGACTTCATGAGAGCTCTGCTTGAAAACCATTCTGAGCTCTCAGTGCAATTTTGACTACCAGGTTCCCAAGAGGCAGAGGTACAAGTTATGGCTTTGTTGCCCTCTCCTGCTACAGGAGCTCCAAGGTCCCTTCTTAACTCCCTGTCTCAGTTCTGAGACTTCAGGGGTTTCAAATACAACGTGTGCAACTTTGAAGAATTAAAGGCACAACTGTTAAAGATCTACAAGAAAGGTGATTATGGACTCTTTGCTTCCATATCGCACAGCCTTTTTTTAAAATATCAACTGCAAAGATAATCAAAAAGAAAAGCCACAGATACTGTCGAAATGAACTATCCATATGAACTGAATACTGACTGGTTAGAACTTAGCTAATGAAATATCAGCAAAATAAGAATGTACACGATGAAAGTTTAACTTGGGAGCAAAGAAAGAGAGAGAAAGAAGAAAAGAAAGACAAAGGACAGGCAGACAACAAGTAGTCCGACTTCGCCTTGGGTATACCTAAGAATTTGGAACTCTCCATGATCAGCACTTAAGGGTAATGCTACTGCAAACAGGAATCCTACTCCAAGCCCAGCCTATAGCCCAGGACCATGCCTAAGCTAGAATTGTCTTAACAAGTCCTCATGTATATCAGACTATGGATTTCCTTTTGTTTTTTGAAAGTTCACTGACTAGGTAAAACATTTTAAATTTAGTTAAACAGAAAAAAAAGTTCGCAATTTCTCCACTATATGGGTTCTTTTGTCATGTTTGTTTTTGAAACAGATTTTTTCTGTGTAGCCCTGGCTGGCATCCAATTCATAGCCCTGCCTACCTCTGCCTCAGAAGCAGGCAAATCTCTGTGAGTTTGAGGACAGCCTGGTCAACAGAGCAAGTTCCAGGACAGCCAGAGCTACACAGAGAAACCATGTCTTAAACAAACAAACAAACAAACCACGGGGGGAGGGGGGGACGGGACAAAACTCACCCATTCTCTACAATTCATCTCAACTATATTTTCTTTTCCATAAAATGTTATTACCTGCACACACTTATAAACCAGTAAAACTCAACTTTCTTCAAGTTTTCTGACATCTTGAACTTTCCCCCTCTAGAATTAAAGGGCTATCTATGGCCAGGAGTTATGAAAATCTCAACAATACACATAAAAATGAATGTTCCCAATTTGAGGTGTCAGAGTTAGGTCTTAGATGGGGAGAGGGAAGACTGCTTGAGCAGTCATCACAGGTGACTGTGATCCCTACTCTTCAAAGCTCCCTGGAACTTCCAAGGAAGAACAGCCATTGAGCATGATTCAGTGTTTACTAATGGTCTCTGTGTGACTGCAGTAATTGATTAAAATGACAAGTCCCCAGAAGCACTGAACTTTAAAGGATGAAGTAACATAGAAGACAAAAAGGCACAACACAACACCACAACAGCAGGTAAGTGGGAAACATTGAGAACTAGAGTAGCAGAAACGGTGTTGAGAGAAAAGAGGCATTTAACCTCTATCAATGAAAAGTGGGCAAGAGCTCAATAAATAAGAATTTTCTCAAGATTCCTCAAAATGAACATTTATATATTTAGTGTGTATGTGCATGTAAGTGTGGAGGTAAGAGGACAACTTCAACAGTCAACTTGTTTACTTCCCGGGGGTCAAACTCAGGTCATCAGACTTGGTAGCAAGTTAGCCACGAGGTAAGCAAAGCCCAGAGGAGAGAAAAGTTTTCCTGTCTGAACATACATTCTTCAAGAGCAGACTGCAGGCTCTAGTACAGCCCGTATGATGTAGACACACGGTGACTAAGCTTACTTTGTCAGGAAAGAAAGTGGTCCTCAGTGGCTACTTTCTGGACATTACTAGGGGGCGGCTCTGAAGCTGCTGTTTCCCATCTCCACCCTCTTCATAAAGTGCACTGTACACTGGGGCTGGAGCTCACACAGCTGAGGGAGACACAAGGTGAGCATGAACTCCTTCCTCCTGTACTGCCTCTTCACAGGCGTGTTCATTCCCCCTCTAGATCTTCATCGATCCCATCTTTTGTTTCTTAAATTGAGAACTCTCACAGTTTCTCATTGGCGCATGTAACACCTTGCGCTCTGGGTCATTAGTAAGTACATTAGGGATCAGCTGAACACATTTCAATGTTCACACTGATTGATACCTTCTACGTGACAGGTGCACAGAAGACAGTGCTCAGAGGGGACCTGAGGGGACACAGCAAGGTGCGGAGATATTTCATCTCACCATTCAGAATGGTAAGGACTTCAAAACTTGTCGATTGGTTCTGGAATTTATATTTTTATACTTTTATACACACATTTGGCTAACAGATCGGAAACTAAATATGCTGGAGACTGCTGTAAATTTTCATGAATTTTAGTTTAAAAAATATCTTGTAAAGGTTCTATTACAAGGCAAGTATACGTTCTGATAGTATAAAAGGATCCCTCATTCAAATTTAAATAAAATGAGTCATAAAGATAGAAGTTTAAACAGTTCTGAGAAGGAAATGAACAAGACAGTCTGGTCAAATACTGAGCCAAAGTGTAAGAGCAGCAAGTGGGATTTGTAGAGGATCTACAGTAAGGAACTGACGTAACTAAGGAAGGCGTACACGGCCAAACTGTGTGCACAGAGAAGAGAGGCTGGGGGAAGGGAGGGACAGCCAGCACACAGGCTGCATAGGCTGCTGTGAGACTATGGCCTTCACGCTAATGACAACTGGGAAGCCATATTTGATTGTCACTTTGTTAAGTATGTGAAAAGCCAACTGCAAAGGCAAACTAGTTCAGGCACTGAAAGAGTACCTGAAAGGGGAGCCATGATGGTTTGCTGCTAGGCTGGTGTAATGAAAATGCACACATGTAAACTGTTTGGCTATAATATAGCACGGAGGCAGACAAGATTACTACAGATACAACATGAAAAAGGCAAAAAAGGAAACTTCAAATTTCTTGCTCTAGCAATTCTCTAAGAGTGCTGTCGATTATTTAAAGGACAGACAAGAAAAGGCTCTAACTCAGACAAGTTAGAACACACCCTTCACAGTAAGGAGGGGTTTTCACATTGATAAGCTACTTAAAGGAGAAGCTGAGGCAGGAAATACGAACCACTATAGTCTTTGCTAACTATAAATTCTTTATAGCATTACAGAAATTATACAAAAAAAGAACCTCATAATAATCACACACCCAAACCCTGTACTAAGAATATTATTAAAGACAATTAATTATCACGAGGCACAGAAAGTACACAGGGGCAAGAGAAAAGAAGCCCGACTTCCCTCAGTGTTTCGAGACTTAAGATTCCGACCATGGAGCCTGCTATGCTCTTAGGCCCTGGTTCCTCATCAGGACTGACTGCAGAACTGCCCAGAATCCTTTCTAAAACAGTCATGTTGAGATGAACAGAAAACAAATAAGGTGCTAAGGTACTAACTGAGAAACTAAACTCTTAATATTAGAGTGGGCCCCCATCAAGAGTGTACTAGTTTTTGTTTATTCGTGTGTCTGCTATAACAGAGTGTTTCACTCACTACGACTCAAGAGCTGGCCTGAAGATCACAAACCCACCCCAGCCTTCTGTTGTGGGTTGTCCTGTGCTGTTTATATTTTGATGTTAATTCGGCTTCCTCAAGAGAGGCTGCTCCAACAAAAGAGTGGATCACATACGTCATGTGAACCTTCTCCCCATTTTAACTAGGCCTGTGATTGGGCAGTGGAAGGGAAAGGTGGGGCTGGAGGTTTTAGAGAATAGGGGAAGAGAGGGAGAGAAGAGAAGAAGACAGAGGAAGAGGAGATGGAAGAAAGATGGAACAGAACCAGAGAAGCCCCAAGCAGCAAGCGATCTCACAGCTGGGAACAGAGTAGTGCAGTGGTGAACCTGCCCAGTCTAGGCGCACAGCTTTCAAACCTGTACCTGAGCTGTGTATTTTACACAAGCCTGCTGGAATTAGAGATTTACTGCCACACCTTCTGAAGGCTGGGATTACAGCCTTGCACCACCATGCCCAGAAAGAAATTTACTTTGAGAGAGAGAGAGAGAGAGAGAGACAGACAGACAGACAGACAAACTAAACACTAGAGGGAGAGAGCTTTTAATTGCATAAAAAGGGGAAAATGTTGGTATGCAGCTCCTTGATAAATTTCTTAGAGCCATGTTAATTTTTATAATATTTCTATTAGGACTTTGTGACAGAACCTTCCTCTAATGAATAAAGATTTCAGGGGACCAATCACTGGACAAGGAGTGGGCAGGACTTCAGGGTGGGGAAGGAGAAGAGAAGAGGCAGGGAAAGGTGACTTACTTTTGAACAGGGAGAGCTTAGAGAACAATGTAGCTAACACGAGGCCCCGGCGAAGTTACATTTAATACAGTATACAGTAGTTGCTGCGCCCAGCAACCGTGTTACCTGTGGGTTGTGTGGTGTTTTCCTTCATGCAGTAATTCAGCTGGGTTCCAGAGTGAAAGGTACGGTGGTGAGGCCTGGGCTTGGGAGAAGCGCACCCCAGCCAGCTGTGTGAATTTGGAGGCGTGGGGTTGGCGTGGCAGTGACCCCATGGGAACTTAGCCAGTCGGGTGCAGATTTTGGAGCTGCGGGTCAGAGTCTGTCTGCCGAGATGAGAGCAAACCAGTCCTGCATGTGCTCTGCGGGGAGTAGTGGAGGATGGTGCCCCCACCTTTTCCCCCAAATTATTTCATATTAACAGGCCTTTCTAGCACTAATAGTTCGAAGCTGTAGTGCCTAGTTTAAATGATTAAAGTGAAGACAAAAGAATTCTTTACATGATTGCATATAAAACAAACCCTTCCCTCTTTTGGAGGGGGACCTGCTCCCGCTGACTTTAACAACAATTGTACACCAAGGCCAAGTCTATAAACATCTGCTTAAAAGCTTGGACACAAAACTGTCCTCAGGTTCATCATATTACTCAAGAGCTCAGAATCGCTTTTAGTAGTTATACATGAGAAACAAAAACCACTTGAGCTAACTTTAAATTTCCCAAATTTACAACATTTAAAATATTGTGGATGTGCTGATATTTACTTTAATAACTCGTTTAATTTAATATCATAAAATCTAAGGTTTTGCTGAATAAATCATTTTCCATTACACATACCAGCTTTCTTTGTGTGGGAGGAGAAATGTATGCACACGTGTATGGGCTGTGTGTACCCATGCAGAGATGTGAGCATCTGGTGCTTTCCTCAGTTGTTCACCACTGTGTATTTTGTGACAGGGTTCTTCTCACTGAACTTGGAACTCATCAAATGGCTAGACAAACTGGGCTGCAAGCCCAAGGACCTTCCTGTCTCTGCTTCCCAGTGCTGGGATTGCAGGAGCATGGAATCATGCCAAGGGTTTAAGGAATGCTAGAAAGCCAAACACAGATGTTAATTTTACCCACTGAGTCCAAACTCAAGCCCAAACGCAAACATGTTTTATATTTCAAGTGTGTTCTTTTCATAGAAACAAAGACAGAAAACTCACGAGCTCTCACAATGGACGGATTAGGTAGATTTCAGGAAGAAAATGTGTATTGGAAGACCATGAGGAACCAGTATTACCTTTACTCTGATTTTATAACATCCTGAGGTGGCTCTCCTCAAGAAACAGATAAAAAGTTCAAAACACAGGCTGGAGAGATGACTCAGTGGTCAAGAGCACTGACTGCTCTTCCAGAGGTCCTGAGTTCAATTCCCAGCAACCACATGGTGGCTCACAACCAGCTGGAATGGGATTTGGTATGTCTGAAGACAGCTACAGTGTACTCTTATACATTAAATAAATAAATAAATAAATAAATAAATAAATAAATAAATAAATAAATCCTTTTTTTTAAAAGTTCAAAATACAAAATCTACAACATAAAAAAATGCATGCAATCACAGAGTATTTCTCATTTATAGGAGAAAAAAAGTCACAACCCCAAGAATGAACGTACTACAGGAAATGATACACTTGAGAATTATCCCCAAAACTTACACACTTTAGAAGAGATCAAAATGCATAACTTTTATCTAGAGATGACCTTGCTGTTTAGCTAGCTGGCCTGGGACTGGTAATCCTCCTGTGTTAGCCTCCCAGGAGGTGGGCGTACAAGCATGAATCAGCAAACTTAGTGCAGAACCAAATGTCTGGGAAGTGAGGATGGAACTCACTTGCCCAGCAGAATGTAAGGTCCTAGGGTCCACTCCTTTGGGCAGTGGGGACAAGCAGGTGGTGCAGAGTAGTGTCTAATACAATTTAAAATTAGAATATGAGCATTTAAGAAATACAGTAGTTACATATAATACAAGGACAGAAAACTCTACCCATGAATAGCATTTTAATTCAAAGTAAGATTTATTTTATCACTGTTAATTTAAGAAGGCCTGTGAGGAGGGGGTGGGTATACCATGGGTGCACAAGTGGGGTTCAGAGGATAGTTGTAGATGGCTGTTTTCTCCTTCCACCAAGTCAGCCCCAGGTATCAAATTAAGGTTGTCCAGTTTGGCACCCAGCCCCTTTACCTACTGAGCCATCTTGTCAGCCCTGAAATAACTGGACAAAATATAAGTAATTTTGTATTGTTAAGGCACACAAAATCCTGATTCACTACAGAACAATGCTGGATCCAAGAATTTCCAGGGTTTGTGGCATCTGATTACATTCTTATTTTGAAACCCTTTAATAGCCAAATGAGCAGCTTTCAATTCATCAATAAATCAAGAACTAAAAAGTATGAAATGAGACCATGAAGATAAACTTTGTTGGGGGCTGGAAACTGCCTCCTCTTCTAGAGGCCAAGAGTTCAATTCCCAGCAACCACATATGGCTCACAAGCCTCTGTAATGGGATCTGACGTAATGGGCACACATGCTGTACACATAATAACTAACTAGATGTCAGGTGTGATGACATGTGACTACTACATGCCAGCATCAGGGAGGGAACAGCAGGAGGACTGTTCCATACCAAGAACCAGCAGGAGGAAAGATCCATACCAAGATCCCTGTGTCTTGTGGGAGAGGAAACGAGGGGATCTTTCACATTTGGGAGCAAATATAAACAAAAACTATAAAACGTTTCATATTAATTAGGCATGACTATCTACGAATCTTCATTATATCATATAAAAAGTGGTATTTCTGGGAAGCATAGGCAGGCAGGTCTCTGTAAGTTTGAGGCCAGCCTGATCTATAAAGCAAGGTCCAAGACAAACAGGGCTACACAGAGAAACCCTGTCTCAAAAACAAACAAACAAACAAACAAATGAAATGAGACAGCACCAAGCCCCCAAAAGTAGTATTTGTTTCCTCACACTTTCTCATAGCTTTGTTAACTTTTCCTAAACGGTAAAAAACAACCAACACAAACAAAGACCTTTCATAGACGGTATGTGAATGTGGACAAAATAGGTACAATTCAATCTGTGTCTGGTTTCCTATTAATAACTAGAGAATTTTAAAAGCTGGTTCCTATAACATACTTCTCGATGGTTAAACTGCATCAATGGCAGGCAAGATACATGGATATTAGAAATATTGTCCTATATTGTCCACTCACAACATAAGCTAACTGACAGTTTTATCAACCGTGTACTTGTCAGTAACACATGGTGGGGACGACCACCCACATGACTATTTTCCTTTCTACATCTCCATATGGCGATCTTCCCTTTGACCTAAGGTTAGCCCTGCTTCTATAAACAGCAGAATTTCCAGACGAGCTATAATTAATTCAACCTTCACCCTCAGAATATTGATTGTGTTTGAAACACAAAATTAAATCCCTAAAATTATGTATAACTCACCCACCTTCCTCACTGTCCTATGTGATGTTTACCTTTCTTTTGCCTCTAATGTATGAAAAAAACAGTAAAGTGACCTGGGTGTCCCCAAACTTGCCCACAAAAGATGACAGGCTCTTTTGTGGTCTTTTCACTGACAGTGATCTCTTAAACCACAGCATTTAGACGACTTCAATGGAACATCAGAACAGAGTGGGGAGCTTGGTTCAGCAGGAACTCCTAAAACAAACTGTACAAGGAAAATGCGCACGCCCACAGCAGGACACACGTGTAATAGACCAGCCTCGTCACCACGTACATGCTATGCTTTCTCTCACAAGCAGAATCTAGATTCTCAAGTAGCAGAAAACTTGGGGAAAAGGACAGAAAAGGCAACAAACTTAACCTATTATTTTGTGTGCTAGTATAAAAAGAGATTGAGTATTAAAATGAGTACATGAAAGGCTGGATACTACATTAATTTTTGGAGCAAAAGAATTAATTTTTTTTTTCTTCTCAGTTCACTTACAGGTGGGCTAGGTCAGTTACTATAGTTGCTTTGATAACCTTTTATCAGCAAAAAAAAAGGATAAAGTGGGTTATGAAATTAAAATACAGGCTCAAAATGGGTAAATAATACTTCAAAGTTTTCCACTGTAAATACTTTGCATTTAAAGAGACAGAAATGTAGCACAGTCACTTAAAGCAGTGTAATATAGAGCCTGAGTGTGGAGAAAAAGGCCCAGGTTTCCCACGCACGCAGCTTCTGGCTGACTAGAGAGATGTTGGCAAGAGATTTGAATACCTGCCTCAACTATTTTATAACCAAGAAATACACCTGTGTTCTATGTAGTCTCTGCAGCGTAGCCCACACTATTACACACACTGCGAGGCAAGATGACAGAGCAGTTCCTGAAGCATCTCCATCGGACCCATCTCCATAGGTATTTCATCAGCACATGCCCCACCCCCAACAAGTGACTACTACTAGTAACCAGTTTCAGAACCATTACTACAAATGTGGAAAGTTATTTGTGAAACTTGGGGATGGGGAGGTGGAAGGGGGGAATAATGTATACACAGGGGGCCATCTCATTTTAGTAATGTCAGTGTGTACAAGATTCATGACCAAATAACTCTGAACTAAATGCTCAACTAACCCTTCAGCCCACGTCACTGCTTATTTATTTAAGTAGGAACAAGAAAGGGCTAAATCTGTAAGATTCAAATGCTAATCGAACAGATAGGGCTACAGCCATTCAGATAACTCCTGCAGAGTGAGGCCTGCCCCAAACTACAATCCCAGCAGCAACTGTACTCTGCATTCTCTCTCCACTGGGTGTCTACAATAAGCTGAAAAGTGACAGGAAATGATGCCTGGAGCTGTGAGCCTCTTTGATCTGAAGCAGGAGAAGGAATGACATGGGTCTCTCCACACTCACGCTCACCTAAGACTCACAAATGATCTAGGCTTTTGCTAACACATGCTCTCTCTGCCTCAGTTTAGTCAGAACCAGCAGACTGCACGAATGCAGCAGGCTCCTGCAGCGACAGAACTCCCTTAATGTCCACCTATAAAACAAAGGTAGATGGGGGAGGGTTTTTATTCCTACACGAGTACAGCAAGGAAGATCACAGAACATTAAAATCTAATGGAAGAATCACCATCCTGGTTTTGCTATTTCTCTTCATAGTCTTTATTTCTGTAATTGTTTTCTACACCTTAAATGTCACTGAACAATATATTTCAGATTTTAAACTGTCTTCATACAGAAACAAAGTAGCATATGGAAAGCCATAGGACTACTTTGATAGAACTGTCCAGGTTTCAAATGTTTCAAGTCACATTCATCATCAGCAAAACAATCTTACCTAAGACCTGCAGAAGCTCTGCTATAGGTATATGTCACTCAATCTGCCAATCATCAATGAAGGGACCCTATCCCCAACTTCCCATCCGGCCCCTCCCCTCAGCTCAGGGACAAGACAGCCAACATAGAGCAATCCACACCGGAACACCACAACTGCAACCCTCAAGTCTAAGAGGCAGGGTAAGCAGGGCTTTCCCCAGCCAGGAGTCATATGTACTAGGAGCTACGTAAGCCTTACCTGACATGCCTCCAAGCCAGCTGCAGCAGCCACATCCCCCTCTGCGCCAAAAACGTCTTGCCTCAGTTTCCTGAAATTCCCAAGTAGGACAGGAATACAACCAGATGGCATCCCCAACCTGGGTCTGGTCTAGAGTTCCACTGCCAGCAACCTTCCCCAGGGCACCATAGTCTGTGTCTGAACCTGCATTCATGCCGCAGCCCCTTTTCGGACCAGCTCAACCAACATTAGAGGACAAAATGCTTCTCTGCTCACAAACTCTTTAAGGCCCTGATCTTAACAGTAAAATAACTGTTACCTTTTAAAATCTGTTTTTAATTTAAAAGAGTAATACTCAAACTAGAGAACCTTAAAAGATCTGAAAGATTATGCTGACCACACCTGAAAACCAAAGTAGTTACAAAAGATGGACACGTGCGACTTTGAAGTAAGACTGAACACGTGCTTTAAAGCTGCTCATCACAGCAGTAGTCAGTGCCTCTCCACACAGACTTCTAGCTCCCATGCGTTAAACTTCCTTGAGATTTATTTGTTTGACTTAGTCAACTACATAAATTAAACATTAATTCTTAAAAGTTCTTCAAAGATGTTTATTGAATTATTAAAAATCACTGTATTCAAGAAATGTTCACCAGCTAAGACATTATTTCCCAATACAAATAATTAGGTTTTATTGAGTAAGCTTTATTAAGCATTGCAAATACTTAAATTTGTGATAGGTTAGAAAAAAATAAATAACCTGGTCCTTTCACAGGGATCTGAAACTTGTAATATTCTTTAGAAATCTAGATTAAGATCTAAAACAATTCAATTCAGATTATAATTCAAAATAAATCTATGGTAAAATTACTTAAGAATTTCGTAGAATCCATTTTAGGGTAGACTTGTAAAACAATTACAAGGAAATGTGTTTAGAGTTCTCTTCTGCTCAACATGATCATGTTTAGAACTCATATATCTATGACTTTGCAATATTACATTCTTAATGGACACGAGACAATCAAGGTCGTGGCCCCTGACCTCTCTTGCTCTCTAACTCAGGGATGCTGTAAGGTCGGATGCCCACTGTTGGCCATTTCCAGTTGAACATATCCGTAGCTGGATATCTGCTACTAATACAGACAGATACATCCAGGCCAGCAGAGCCATGGGTTTCATTTTACTCACAATATTCTCATCTTTACAATTTATAGGATGTATTTTTTTTAACCTATACATTTTGTCAATTTAGTTATTTTTCCTGGTTTCCCTTCCCTCCTACCTTTTAAAGAACAGATCGGTTTTATGGATATATACATACATGAACTAATGTAAAGAAAGTAATTAAAACTGTGTGGGAAACAATTTATGAGCATCTGACAAAGGATAAGAAACTAGTAGCAGTGACGGTGATGGCCAAGTACAGCACAGTTCGACACAACCAGTCATTTCTGTTTTCTTTCCTCCCGCTGACATGAGAGCTGTGCTGCCTGGGTTAACCACCAATGCAGTCCAGACACTCCAGGCAACGAAAGCAGAATTCACAACTTGTCAGCAAGGGCCCCTCTAGACAAGCACTATGAAAACTTGTTTCCATCTACTCAGATGCCTGTTAGATTACAAAAGAAGCCAGATGTTCTCCAATTTAGATGAATGAAACCTCCCCCCTTCCTCGGCTCTGTTCAACTACACAACTTTATTTTGTTTTTAGCACAGGGAATCTTCTGACCCAAACCCTTTAACATTAAGGTCTGTAATGTACACATTTTAAAAATTTTAAACATTAAAGAGCAAGAATGATGAACCAGTTCACGCTCCCATCTCCCCCTTCACTTCTCTCCTACGCTTTCCCCAAGACCAGAGTAACCACAGCAGTATCAGCCGTTCCACTCACTTGGCACCACTACTTCTGGGACTGAGCAATGAACAACTGGTCCCTTTCTCAGACACTGAATCCCTATTTTCCTTCAGTTCATGAGATTCGGAGCAGAGTAAGTATACGGCTTAGTGACAGAATATTTGCCTAGCACATATGAGGCAGTGGGTTTGAGCCCCAGTCATGTAAAAACAAGCAGATAAAAAACCTAAAATAGAATTGGTAATAAATGAGTATCATTAACAATGCTTACCACAGTAATTACTCTTTTTCTTATATTAAGCATATAAAATTTACCATACAATATGCTGACTGGTCAATCCGAAAGCCTGAAGGAATGGATGTGTAAAAATGCCCAAGTCACTCTTCTTATTATTTATACATTAATAGCCAACTTTTCAAACTGAAAAATTCTTTCATTAGGCAAAGCAAGGTGTTCAGCCCCTGAGTCACATGTGCACATGACACACACCACACCACATGAGAATGAAGAACACTACCCAGAAATCACTTTTAAACATGCTATGGTTATGTCGACTTGTTAACAGCTAATTAAAGTGTGCTAATCCTTAGCTTATTAAGTCTATTATAAAATCAAAACACCATTAGGAAAAAGTGTAATTTTAAAAAGTCAGCAAATAGTTTTCATGCTTAAAAATAAATTATTATTTTTGTGGCACAAAAGCTTTAAATTATCATTTCATAAACTTGGCACCTTTCAAAACTTCTAAAACTCAGTTCAGGAAAACCTTTGCTAAGACCACGTCTTTAGAACACTGTCTAGACCAGCTATGTAAAAGTATTCTTATTAGACTGCGCTTGAGAAGTCAATTCTGAGAAAGGTGTTAACTAGTAATTCTTAATTTTTGAAAGGCTATGGAACTCTGATAATAAAACCTATTTGTAGAGGCAAATACCTACTTACAAATAAAAACTCTGAATAACTGTAGGGGTTCCGAAAGCCCCAGCTAATCCTCATTCTTACATCTGTAGTCCACAGGTCATGGAGAACTGCAGCTCATGCACATGTGTTCAGTGTGTACACACAACCAAGATATCAGATGTTGGAGAATAACCTACCAGACACTTTCCCAAGCCTTAAAAATATGGTTTTTTTTTTTTTTGGGGGGGGGGGGCTGGAGAGATGGCTCAGCAGTTAAGAGCACTGATTGCTCTTCCAGAGGTTCTGAGTTCAATTCCCAGCAACCACATGGTGGCTCACAACCATCTATAATGAGATCTGGTGCCCTCTTCTGGTGTGTCCGAAGATAGCTATATGTACTTATAGAAATAAAAATTAACAAAAAATAAAAAACCGCATCTCCCACTCTCCCTCTCCTTTAAAAAAAAAAATGTTTGGGGAAAAAATACAGAACTGAAGAATTTTTAAAATTATGTTCTGAAAGAAAAGCACACCTCAGTTTTAATTTTCTTACCTCAAGAATTAAGTCATTAACAAGGTGGTCAGAGAAGAAAAGTATTAATGGATGTGCTTTGTCGTCCCAGCACTGCTGGGGCACAGCTGAGCTTAGCCGACTGTCACCCAAACAAGTATTCCTCACACAATGGCTAAGTCCAGGAATTTATTTATATGATACGCTGACCTGTGCCCAACGGCCCCAGAGAAAATGGTTGTTTGTCATTAACAGGAAAGAGTAACTATTCTAACACAGTTATGCAGGACAGTAAGTCAAAATTAATTCACCCTGGAGGCTCTGGTGCAACCTTTTGCAAATTCAACTAGATGTCATCTACGAAGTTTGTGCTTGAGAACTGCTGCTAACTGGGTTATTAAAGGAAAAAAACTATAATGCTTTAAATAAAACAAGTGTGAGATTTTGTGGAGGGCTGTGGACTGGACGCAACTGCACCAATGCTACCCAATATGGAACCTTTAAAACAGCTCCCACAAGTTACTAGAAAACTTCAATACTACGAAGAGGTTGGGGATCTTTTCTAAGCCAAATGCTTTTAAATTTTAAATTCCTTATAATACTCTCTCCTCATTTAAAAAGGCCTTTGCATGGAGCGTGTTACTGCGCCCGTAGCCATAGCACTTGGAAAGCCTGAACTCTTTACAAGGATCTAAGTAGTCTCATCAACTACATGCATACAACATTTATTTCTGATATAAGGCATTAACTAAGAAAATGTTTTATAATGGGCTCATTATTGTTGATTCTTTATCAAAACATAATGGTAATTTCTGAAGCTACACAGAAGCACAGACAACCTCTTTCAGAATTTCTAGATGCACAACTGACTGATATGTAGACTATGCTTTTGAAAGGGATGTGAACCCACCTCATGGGGAGGTTTATATGCACTTTTACACCACCAGACATTCAGTTCTGACATCACTTTCCAGGGCAGAGAATGTTTGCTAACTGAGCTGAAAAAGACCCACAGGAAAAACCACGGGAAGGAACCAAATGGAAGGAGTGGTGGCAAGGAAGTGTGCAAGTATGGGGCAAGCGAGAAAGGAGGGGGCAAGGCTAATAATACCCGCTGGAACACAAGCTTGTTACTCCAGCTCCGAGTTACCTCAGGCTGAGAAACTAAGATGGATGCTCTTGGTTGCAAAGTGAATCGTTCACGCATACAATTTCAGTTCTAATAAAATAAATTAAAAAACAAAAACAAACAAACAAACAAAAACCCCACAATGCTTACAGATCTGATACCTGAAACTCACTAGAAAGTTACTCAACTTACCTGGTGCTAATCCAGCAGTAGCAGGACTTCCCATGGATGGGTGAGAGAAAACTTGAGAGAAGGCAGACATATTTGACTGGGACACGTTACTCAGCCTGGAGGTTGATCCTCCTTTAGGTATAAATTCGCTTGCAGTAGGATTTGGTGTCTATTTGAAAATCAAATATAGGAAGTTAACACACTTTTGGCCCCAAACACATTTGACCTTACTAGGTATTACTCTTCAGCGTTTTACTCACTAAACACTTTACTGTAAGAGTGTAAGCCGTTTAGTTTCTATACTGTAGTATAATTATGGTAGATTTCTTAGTGGAAATCTGGTAATCAAATCTGAGGTAAAAATGTTTATGTGAAGAATTTAAACCTCCGTAAAACGTAAAATGTGCATGCATCATTTCTAAGCCATCCTTCTACAGTTTTGAGAACTGGAGGTTGAAGCTACTTCAAAACTGGACAACTTTCAAACTTCTATCTTTAAACTACTTCCCAGGATAAGGATCAAAAATGCCTTTCTTTCTAAATTAACCATTTCCTTTACTGTAAGAACAAACAATCCCCCAATATGGTAATATGCAAAGTCAAGAAAAACACTTAAGGCAAACATAGGAAGCAAAGGACAAGACAAAAGTGTCAAAAGTAAAGGCCCTGCCGTGTGGCGTCCATCCCAGTAACTCACTGCAGCACTCATCACGTAAGAGGCGATCTTTCACAGTGGCACTACCATATGACTTCCTACTTGATACTTGGGTATCACTTTTGGCTTTAAGGACTACTAAAAATTATGACACTATGTATTAAATTCATAAAGCCTGTTTCTGTCCACTTGGAATTCTCACAAGATAGAAAATAAAAAGATGAACTAATTATTATTACCACAACTTCCTTATTTGATATGAATAATCTAAGAGTTCAAAGTACTAGATCAGAAAGGGAATAAGCCACAGGCTAAACAAATTAAAAACTTTAAACTGATGTTACCAGTAACTAACCTGACTTAACTAACTCGAGCTAACTCCGTTACTCACTGAGAGCAACCTGGAAGCACTGTGCACGGCCCCCATGACACACCTAAGACTGAAACTCTGAAAGGAATGGCCAGACCTAGGCCAAAATATGTTTTCCAAAGAAAATCCCCATTTTAATCACATAAAGGTATTAAAAAAGAAAAATCTCCAAATACTGGCATTTCCAAAAATAGTGGCACGAAGTGGATGGCCCCAACTTCCAGAACAGAAAGCAAGCCAGTGAGAACTGGTGGTGCAGCGCCTTCACGTCACAGGAGGCAAATGACAGCTAAGAGGCACCAGCCATGGCAGCCTCAGGCTGCACCAGTCAACCTCACATCTATTTTAGAGAGGAGAGGCAAAAGAAAAGCTACCAGAAATCTCAAGTAAGAGTTCAAAATGCACCAGACATAGTGGTGAAAGCCTTTAAGCCCAGCACTCGGGAGGCAAAGGCAGTTTAAGGCTAGCCTGCTCTACAGAGAGATTACAGGACAGCCAAGGCTATACAAAGAAAACACCCTTTCTTGAAAAACCAAGGTGGGAGGAAAAATGTACAAAGTGCCTATGAAAAATGGCAACTTCAAGATTCCAAATTTATTGGGAGAGACAATAAAATTAGATAGGGAAAATCATATTTTGTATATTCCAAAAAAATAAAACTCACCCTCCCCATTATGCTGTAATTATACTGATTGAAATAGACTACCAGATTTCAAAGTTGAGTTTCTGCAATTTAAATCCATTTTGACTTCTCTCTAAAGCCTGTATTTGTGTGTATGTTGGAGGAGGAAGGTATGTGTTTGTAGTCATGACAGGGAATGCTTCCATGTGGGGTCAGAGTCAACCTCTGCTTTTTGACTATCAGCCACATCTTGTGTTTAAAATGGCTTCTCAGTGGACCTAGGATTCACTGACACAAGCTCCATGGGCTGGCCAGTAAGCCTCAGGAATCCTATCACTCCACAACCCTTGCACGGGAATTACAAAAGCCTGTCATTAGCCCTGGCGATCATGTGGGAGCTGGGATCCAAACTTAGGTCCTTATGCTTGCATAGCAAGCACTACCAACCAAGGCATCACTCGCCCAGCCCCACGGAAGCCTATTTTTAAGGGTGTCTATAAAAAAGAAAATGGAGAAGAAGGTTCACTGTGCTTATAACAATCATCTACCAAAGGGCTCAAAACTCATCACAGTAGAAGTTATTAAAATTAATGCAACTTAAAGTTAACACTCTAAATTGCGGCCATCAACCACCAAAACCAAAAGCCCACCCACTGTTAAACTGGGGAAAAGGTCCTAAAATCTTCACCTTTCCCGCTCCTTCTCTTGAGTAGATGGCTTGTGAGTTTGTTCAGCAGTGAGCACTTGAGCTCAGAAATAAATACCAAGCTCGAAAGAATACAGGAAAAAGCAAAGGGGTACTAGTGACAGATCATGTTAGGCAGAACAGAAAAGTATCGTGTTCTTTATCCCTAACTTGTACTACTCTCATGATAAAGCTCAGGAAGTCAGTCAATATAACAAAAGGATGCATTCAGGACAGTGAAAATGTGGCACCTACACACAACAGAATCGCACAGCTTTAGCAAAGGAAAATCAGGAAATCTGAAAGTGAATGGATGGAGTTTCAAAGAATTAGAGTACTGAGGTAACCCCAAATCAGAAGGACAAAGGCCCCAAGTTCTTGTCCATATGTGGGTGCTAACCTAGGATCTTAGACATCAGTGTTTAACTTGGAAGCCAGGTAACGAGGAGGGGCATTGGGAGTATGAGGAGAGTAGAAAGATTTTAAAGGAGGTGGGATAATAGAATATGGGTGATATGAAGTAGAAAGAAAATGGGGAGTAAAGTGTTGGGGAGAGGGATGAGAAAACAGAGGAGGCACTAGAGTGAGGAAACCATAACATTAAATAAGTTGGACAAAATGATGTGGAAACCTATTTTATAGGCTTTCAGATGCACTCTCTCCTCCCTCTCTCTCCTCCCCCTCCCAAACACACACCACACACACACACACACACACACACACACACACACACACACACACACACACAGTTTATAACTAGAGTCATTCTACTTGGGATAGTGTTCCTCCTACCAAAAGCCACAGGTTGCCAAATCGACCCAATGCCAGGGTTCAGATTTTGACCCTCAAGTTGTTGCTCAGGGGTTCGGAGTTCCCCAGAATACAGGCTATTCCCACGGCCCTTGGCTGCTTGACAGTTAAGCCCCTATTGCTGAAGACCACACATATTTTAGTCACAGGACAGGGAAAAAAAAAAAATCAAACTAGTACTAGGCTGCTGGGGAAGAAACATCATCCAAAGTTTCACCCCACAAAGGATCCTGCATGTTACATAACAAATAGCCTGGAAAGATTTGCCTGAGTACAAAAGTAGCGTGGCACGACTGTCGTAGAATAATTGCTTTCTGATTGGCTAGATGGCCCACTCAGCAGGAGAAAACCCATGCTGGGTACTGTAGTCTGGCCAAGGACTATGGCCATGGAGCTTACAGTCCCCAGAGGTGAACTTATCATCTCGCTCCAGTATCAAACTGCTCTCTAAGTGAGTATCTCTATTGTAGATTAGTGATGCTCTCAGCCCTCGGAGAAGCATCTCTGTGTAGTGGCTGTAATGTCATTAACACATAAACTCACAACTGGACACAGTGCGGCAAAAAAGTGAAGTTGGGGTGCTCAGCCATAAATGAGAAATCTACTTCCTGCCACCTTCTCCTCATCTGAGAGTCAAGAGGATGGAAGACTGGGGAGAAATAGTGTCTTCTGAGCAAGACAGAACTAACTCAAACTCACTCGGGACCTCACTGTTGCTGTGGCGACCTATACAAGACCAAGCCATTCAACATTCCAACAGAGAAGGGGCTCACAAGCCCCTACCTCTGCCTGGACAGCTGACAGCTGCTGGAAGAGGAGTCTATTTTTCTTTAGGAATGTGCTTCAATAAACTGCCCAACACCCATTTGTGTATGGGCAGCAAAACACTGGACTCAGTGGAGTATTGTTTTAAAAGGACATTGAGATGTAATTGTCTTGAAGAGGGGCTCAGGGAGTAGAAGAGAGGGAGTGGAGGATTGTATCCATGATGAAGTTGCCAGAGAATAAATTTTATAGTAGCATTTTTAAAAAGATTTGATTTTTTTAAAGTGTACTACTTAAGTCTTTTTAGAATATGAAGTTTCTTCTTTTACATATTAGGGAGAATCCACAAGTAAAAACACCTGAACTTTTTTTTTTATTATTATTTATATGAGTACACCGTAGCTGTGTTCAGACACACCAGAAGAGGGCATCAGACCCCATTACAGATGGTTGTGAGCCACCATGTGGTTGCTGGGATTTGAACTCAGGACTTTTGGAAGAGCAGTCAGTTCTCTTAACCACTGAGCCACCTCTCCAGCCCCCTACCATTTTGTTTTTAAGGATGAAGCTACAATCACTTACTGTAAAAAACCCACTTTCCTAAGAGACATTTGTTTTAGTAAACCCCCCAATTATTACCAACTTAGTGGTGTCCTATATCTTTTGATGTATGTCTATTCAGTTTGAAACATTGTCCAATTTCTTTTTATTTCCTCTTTGACCCCTAATTAAATGTCACAGATTTCTAATTCCACTATGTTCAAATCCTATTTTATGATGAGTTCTTTTACCTTTATTAAGATTTGCACAATAATCCAGAATTGGTCTTTATCTTGGTCTTGGTTTTTATAAAGGACATGTACTCAACTATTGCCAGGCAGAATGTTCTGTAAATGCTAATCGAGTTGTTCAACTCTCTTATCTCCCACTGCCTTCTTACAATAGGAGAAAACAGCACTGACATCCCCATTATCTGTTTCTCCTTGCAATTCTATCAGGTTTTGTCACCTGTTTTTAGCTAAATCAACAATACAGAATGACATGTCTATCCTCTTAATAGCTGAACGGTACACTGCACCTCTTGGTATTATAACCATTAGCCCTGTAAAGTCTAGCTTGTACCACATAATGTATAAATGTCCTAGCTTTCTTTTGAGTAGGTTAGTGGATGTTCTAGCATAGATCTAATGTGTGTGTGTGTGGAGGTGTGTGTGTGGGGGGGGGTTGTTTGTATGTCTATGCTGAATGTGTGTAATGTATTCATAAGCACCTGGGGTAGGGAATGCAGGGTGGACACACCCACGTGCAGCCCAGAAAAGATGGATAGACTCTTCCTCTACTGCTCTGAAGGGAATGCTCTCACTGAACCTGGGGCTCGTTGATTTTTGGCTAGGCTGGCCTGCCAGCAACTCCACCAACATACCTAGTCCATTAGCCCCAGTGCTGGGGTTGTGGGCAAGTACTTTTTTTTAAGTAGGTGCTTGAGGATATGACCTCAGATCCTCGTGCTTGCACAGTAAGCACTTTTACAAACAGTGCCAACATGCCTAGTCCCTCTCTAAAGCAAGCATCTTACTAGCACCATTATACCTTTTAATATCCAGTCTGAAACGCTGTCAGAGAACGTAGATTTAATACCACTACAAATAGGGTTGGGTTTAAAGCCACCATGTGACTTCTGGTTCCATCTGAGCAGCCCCCACTCTGACCCTAAGTATTTTTTAATTTATCTCTTGATGAATTAAGCTAAAATTCTGTTCTGCTGTTGTCATAATTCCCTCAGGTTTTCAAGTATCTTTAGATTTTCACAAACTGTCTTCCGTTTGCTGAGGCCACACATAACCAACCACCGGACACCACAAACAGAAATAATCCTTTTTCTAAGTCTCACAAGCTAGACATCCAAGATCAAGGTGGCACCTACCACCAGAGGTTTTTCTGAGGCTCTCTCTTCTAGACAGCTGCTTTCTCACTGTATTCCCCAGATCTTTATTCTGTACATCAGATCCCTGATATCCATCCCTTTGTTATAAGACTAACAATTACACTGGCTTAGGGTTCCCTCCATGACCTCATTTAGCCTTAATAATCCCTGGAAGGCCTCATCTCTACATATAGTCATGAGAGGAGTTAGGCATCAATAATATAGTCATATATGAATGGATGATAGAGGGACATAATTCAGTCCATAACACTATCATCCAGCGCAATTAATTTCTCAGATACAATGGAAGAAAAGTATCATTTTTTTCCATTTCTCCCTGCAGACTTTTACTATTGTCATTTTTTAACAGTTACAAACTCTACAGACTTTGTAATTATTTTGAACAGCCAATTTTCTTTCAAAAAGAAATGAGCCATTTTTTTCTTATAATTTACTCATACTATTTTTGCACGTGGTGTAGCTAGATAGCTATTTAGATTCTGTAGAGAAGGGAGTCCATGGGGATTTAGTTCTGTTGAAAGTACTTTAGTATCTATTAGAATATTTCTAGTGGTAATGTTTATTTGTTTGTTTGTTTTTACCCCCAGGGAAGGGAGTAGTTCTGGTTCTGGCTGTACAGGCCAGGCAGCCATCCTACCCACAATCCTACTACCTAACTCTATGTTGGGGCTATGGGTCTTGACTTTCCCGCTTTTGGGTGTCTGGAAAAAAGGTCATTTGTTTTTGCAGATCAGGGCCTTGCACACACGAGACAGAGCTCTACCACTGAACACCACTTGCTGTTTTGCTTGTTGAGAATTTTTTAATTTGTAATAATGGGTCACAAAAGATTGCCTTTTACCAACGGCAACATCTTACCATAGCACATCTTCAAAATCATAGAACTAGGCCTAACGTGGTCATTTTTAACTAAACTATAAATCAAATTTACCTTGAGTTTTGCCAAGCTCTACAAGTGCTCATTTGACTACATTTTCATATTTTCCCTGAATGCAGAAGTTTGGTATGGCATGCTTTTTTGCTTCTAATACATTAAAGATACCATTATACTATCCTGAGCTACATGTGGTGGCACACACTTTTTTTTTTTAATGTGAGCGCACTGTCGCTGTCCTCAGACACACCAGAAGAGGGCATCGGATCCCACTGCAGATGGTTGTGAGCCACCATGTGGTTGCTGGGAATTGAACTCAGGACCTCTGGAAGAGCAGTCAGTGCTCTTAACCACTGAGCCACCTCTCCAGCCCGCGGCACACACCTTTAATCCCAACACTTCGGAGACAGGAGCAGGATTTCTCTCCAAGCTGGAGGCATCCTCGTCTACACAGTGAGTTCAGGCGCATACTAAAGAGACCCTTTTCAAACCAAATGAAGAACCCGCTGCTCCTGCACTGTCTGACAGTGTGCATCACTTCAGTGAGAAAGAGGCTACCTGAATACAGCTGTCTTCCCCCAGCGCTGTCAGTCTGTGGAGCTTAGTGCCCTTTGTTTACTGTTTGTGGGTTGTGGTTCTGGGCTGACTTCATCCATAGGCTTAAACTTTTATCAGCTTCAGAAAATGCTTGCCCTTTAATTCTCAGAATGATTTTTTTTTTTCTCAGAATGATTTTTTTCTTTACAACTCCATCTCTCTTCAGGGACAACAATCAAGTATATTAAAACAGCTGCTGGTGCCTCATACCTCTTTTTCATATATATAGTCTTTAAGTCCATTCTACAAACTCCAACATCCCATCGTTCCTATCCAATCTCTTTAACTTTTATTGATTTGTAGTTGAGATTCACATCATGCAAACCCCCATTCCCATGCATCTTCCCGTTCCCTCAGATGCACCCTTTGCCCACAAAATAAAACACTCACAAACAACAACAAAAACAAAGCACAGAAAACAACTCATCATGGAAACTGTAGTCCCACAGTGTGTCCCACAGTGTATCCCTCTGTCCACATATGTTCACTTGCAAATGTTCGTTGTAATGAGTCATTGTTCTGGGTCAAGGTCTCTGGTTTCTGTGCCATCAGTACTGGCTCCTTACAGGAACTCCTGCTTAGCGAACTGGTGCCCTGTGCCATGAAGACCCTGCACCTTTGGAACAGCACAAATCTCAACAGTTTTCGGATGATAGAGACTTCGGGGTGGGCCAATTAATTCAGAGCCCTGGATCTTTGGGAGCTGAGCTGGTCATCCTGACAGCTCTCCACAACACCAGGCTCTCTACCACTGCTCTCTGGCTAGGTTACCCAATGCTACCATCACACTGACAGGAAGACAGTCACCTCTCCTATTCTCATGCCCTCAAGGCCAACTTACCCACACCCACACCTCCAGAGCCAGCTCCACTGTGTTGCCTGGACACGGTGCAGGTCACTCTCTCCCAAACGCTGAAGCCTGTAAGGAGCTGGGCCTTCTCTGAGGCTCTCACACCTGTCTGGCTCACCCCTGCCTTTACCATCAGGGTCAGCTCCACTGTGTTGCCTAGGCCAGGTGCAGGGCCAGCTTTCCTGGGTGCTATAGTCAGTGAGGGAGCAAGGACAGCACTCCGGTTCCCATGACCCCAGGGACAGCACTCACTCCCACACTCATGTCACCTCATGCTAGAACAGTGGCAGGGCCAGTTCTACTCCACTCTACTAAGTGTTGCAGCCAGCAAGATCAGGGCCAACTCATCTACTCTCATAACCTCAGGGCCAGTTCTCCTGATTGCCACAGGTGAGGGGTGGGGAGGCACCCCCCCCCAAAAAAAAAAAACAAAACACCCATGCCACCTCAAGGCAGATGAGTGGCAGGGCCAGCTCCCCTGAACTCTTTCTTACCCTCCAGGCTGTGTCACCTGCACCCCCTCAACCAGAGCCAACCCTGCTGTGCTGGTAAAGTGCAAGGCACATTCAACCAGTGCTGCAGCTGGGAAGGGGCAGGGCCAGCTCACCCACTCTCATGACCCTGGGGTCAGCTCTACCAATGCCTCAGAGGGCTAGAGGTTCCAGGGCAGAAGGCATCCCCCTCCCACACAGTACCTCACAGCAGAGGTGCCTTCATTCTCACTCTCGTGCAGGCTGACCTGCGTGCCATTACCACCAGGGTCAGCTCTCCCAGCAGCAGCCAGTGAGAGGCAGAGCTAGTTTTCCCAAGCTCGGGACCCTGTGGGCAGCTTTCCCAACTGTTGGAGGTGGTAAGCACGGTAAGAGATGGGGCCAGCTCTCCAGAGAGCTGCATCCCTGAGGGAGTCAGTTATGCAAAGCCACTAGATAGCCGTGTAGTCTCCAGCAGCTGCCTCACGTGGTCTCTAGTGATAAAATGAACCATGGACATGGACACTGAACCCTGCCACTGCGTAGCCATAGACCCAAACTTGGCTTTCAGTGGCAACTTGGGCTGGGCCCTCACCATGGTCCCAGGTGGCAGGACTGGGCACTCACAGCAGGCTCCTTCTCTCCACCCTTGAGTCTCCAGTTCCTTCTCTTCATAATGATCAAGCTGTTCCACTTTTCCTCTCCCACACTACCACAAACTTGCAAACTGTGGTGGCTCCCACTCCAGGGTGGCTGTGAGCTGGTGTCCCCTGGGTAATATCCTAATCCATGCTGTGTAGTATGATAACAAGCCTGTGCTGTGCACTGGAGAGCAGGTCTGTGGACAGAGGGCATGGCAGTCTGCAGGTCTCTCTCTCTCTGTCTTCCTCCCAAGCTGTACAGCCTAGCCTTGATCTGATTTGATTTGTTTTTGTGAGTCCTAGGCATATGACTACATTGGCCACCAAGCCAGGCATCAAGCTAGGAGGAACAAAGGCCTGCCGTCTGCTCTGCCCCTGACCGATGATATAAGAACAGCACCCCGATAAAGGGTGGGGACTGTCCAATCTCTTTCACACGCCAGATACTAGCTTTAAGTTTCAAACCTTTCATTTTCTTATCTAAAAGTTTAACTTATCTTTCGTACTTGCATTGACATGTTCTGTCTTCCCTCAAGCTTTCCAAACCATGGAGAAGGAATTGTGCCATTTTTGTGTTGCTAACTACTTCGCCATCACTCTGGGAGTTGATCACATCTCTGCAGGAGTCCTTTCCTTTTTTGTGGACAGAGTGATAAACTATACTTTTATCTTGTTTGGTGCTACATTCTTAGACAGACTTTTTTTTTTTTTTTTTTTTTTTTCGAGCTGGGGACTTGAACCCAGGGCCTTGCGCTTGCTAGGCAAGCGCTCTACCACTGAGCTAAATCCCCAACCCTTAGACAGACTTTTAACTTGTGTTTCCTTTTGTGCTTATATTGCTTAATATGTAGTTAGACAGGTCCTCTCAAGCCTTTCTTCAATCCTGATTAGTGGATCTGGGAGAGCATTCACTCTAAGCTCAATTTGGTCGCAGGACTGTGGCGAATGCCCTTACCCATTCAATACTTCGTGAAACAAACCTTACTTATGTTGCCTGGTGAAAACAAGATTTTTTTTTTCTGGCTTCAAGCAAGTACGTGGGGGGCTGAAAGGGGAACTGGGAATTTTGCCTTACTAAAATGATCTTTAAAAGCATAAAAAGATGAAGCCTTGAACATGAGGATCTGCACAGTGCTACGCACAGTCTTTGGTTTTTAGAAGTAAAACACACAAAAAGAAACAAAGTAAATGGCAAAGAGAAGACAGGGCTAACCAAAGCCTTCAAGTCTACATTTCCACAAGATGTTTTCTTAACTTAATGGTTTGCATTTCTCCTTGTTTAAAGCATATCCAAATATGGTTAATTTAAGATTGTCAAAGTATACTACTAAATTTGTGGATTATTCAAGCCAAGTTTTACCACTTAAGTAAAATGCATGGTGTCTCTTCACAGCGACAGCTCAGTGACTAAGACAGAAGTAACAGGCATTGCTCTCCTGTAGCCCGTCTAACTTTTCCGTAATAATATTTTGCTCATGTTCACAAAAGGGGCGGAGAGTATATATACAGGCAGGTATATGACAATTATGAGGAGTTGTCACTCAAATATCAGCAAGAATGCTGCCTCTAGGTTTTGAGAAGGCTGAATGCATTTTTTAATTTCTCCTTTGTACTTCTTTCACTCTCGACTATTTTCAAAAGCAGACATAACTTGACACCATTGTAAACGGTAGTTTAAGTTTATAAATCACTGGCTGGATAAATGGTTCAGTGGTTAAGAGCACTGACTGCTTGCTCTTCCAGAGGTCCTGAGTTCAAATCCCAGCAACCACATGGTGGCTCCAACCACCTGTAATGGGATCCCATGCCCTCTTCTGGTGTGTCTGAAGATAGCTACAGTGCACTTATATATAATAAATAAATCTTTAAAAAAGAAAAAGTCTTGGTTCTTGCAAAAAAAAAATTATAAATCACAAAGCCGTTCATCCATCCCTTCCTATTTGCACGTCTTTGCTGAACAGTGGTAGTGTCCCAGCAATCCGAGTACAATAGGAGCAGTTTAAAGGAGGCCAAGTCTCACTGTACATACAAGAAAAAGCTTCGGGGTTGGGGATTTAGCTCAGTGGTAGAGCGCTTGCCTAGCAAGCGCAAGGCCCTGGGTTCGGTCCCCAGCTCTGGGGAAAAAAAAAAAAAAAAAGCTTCACACCTAGGACCCTGATTCTTGCTTCCAAGCCTCTGCAGTTACTTACCCGTCCATCAGTGTGCGCACTCCCAATCCTGCTAACAGTCACAAAGCATGCCGTCTAGCTCACTGTCAGAGGGGTCTCGCAGTATGCCATCCAGGAAACCAGTTCTCCGAGTATCCAAGAGAAGAATGTTCATGCAGGTACTTCTCCTCCAGTAACTGTGTATACTTTCTATCCACAATGACTAACAGTTAACCCTACCTGTCCCATTCCACAGAAAAGCAGATTTATTTAGAAGCAGTTTTTCCAACTAAGAATTTGACTATATTTAATCCACAAAATACATTAAGACTTCCAATTTTTTCCACAATGACATTTCCTATACTAAGGAAAAGGTTAACAAAATATATATAGCTCTACATTTCAGAACACACGGGCTAAATATGCACATGGCTAATACTCACTCGTAAGGGTTTGCTCATTCAATAGTCTATCAGCCATCCTGGGCACTGTGGCTGGTACTGCAGGTACTATGCTTCAAAGCTAACAAGACAGAACTTCACAGAGAACACATTCCAAATGGAGGTCTATATTCCCATGAGCCCAGAACACCCATGACACTTAAAACAAGTATCTACACTATGCTACCTACAATTTGCCTCTATGGTTGTGATATAAATAACTGAGTGTAGTATATTAAATTCTAGGGAAACACAGGTATCCAATGCTATGACCTCAGAATACTGTGCGGTCTGAAGACAAAGGACAAGCTAGTTAAACCAAGTTGGACATAAAGGGTACACCACATAATGGGGATATCCAAAACGGAGGCTTGAAGGCAGGGAAGTCTGAGGGGCATGGTCTTTCTACAGGCTTTGGTAGTAAAGCAAGAACACAGGCAGAAGACCTAGGTGTCTCTTTACAGAATCTCAACTCTTCTTCCTAATAATAAACCAATGGGCGAAAATGAGAGGAGCAAGATCAGATAGAAAGGAAGGTACTTAGGAATAAGACCAAGAACAGGAAACGGGGTAAGAAATTATCAGTAACAGTAAAAATGAAGGTACCTTAGGACACAAAGAGTTCTTAGTGAAAGAGGGACAGATAAAGACAACAGAATCTAGAAGAAGACACAGAGGAGACCAGACTGGACACTGACAGGTATTTATAACAAAGCTAAGTGGTATATACAAAGTTATTCATGAGTGTGTACAACTGTGCTCAGAGAAAAATGTATTTGAGGGAAAATATACTGTGGTTTGCTTTTCATATGCTCAGTTTGATGTTCTGGGCCATACAGATAAACAGTTCCTATAAAAAGCTAATAATAGAATACTGAAGAGTGACTACAGAGGACTAGAAGGAAGGATTTGGGTCAAATGTGACTAGGAAGCCTGGTGCAACCAAGTCATGTGCTACATGCATGGCTGCAATCACAGTAAATGCACTTTTACCTATTTCTTCCTGCCCTACTCGTTGCTCTTCATTGTCAACTGACAACAGTTCGCAGTGGTGACTAGTGTCACACTCTGCCACCACATCCATGTTACTTGCCCTCTCCTGCAATTACACCAGTGACATTCTACTTCCTTGCCGTTCATTAATTTTTGTACTTGAAAACCCTGTCTCTTCTCTTTGCTCTGACCCCCAAACCCTTCCTTCCAATTGTGACAGGAACTCATCTTTCTTCCTCATAGCTGCAGACAGAAAGTAGAATGAGCTGGAAAGAGAGATGCGTATTCGTAGACAATGAAGCCGGAAGTGGAGTCATCTACGTGAGCCCTTTGCAACTGAACACCCAGACACCAGACATGGAGCTACAAAATTTTGTGTTTGCCCTTTTTGGGAGGGTCCAGCCTTGTGTTGGTCCAGGTTTTCCTGGCTGTGCTCCCATTTGTTACGGTATATTCTATGCCATTGTATGTTGGAAGTATATGATTTGTCTTCTAACTTTAAAAAAAAAAAAAAGACAGTTAAGAGATCACTGTCAGAGAGACTTTGGGTTTTTGAACAGTGTTGAAACTGGCATCTAAAATTAGACTAAATCCATCTGCACTGTGCTCTGGCTGTGCCTGTGGAGAATATGGAGAAGAATGGAGTCGGTTGAATAAGAACTGTTCCCCTAGAGCAGTGGTCGTCTTCCCAATGATGCAGTTCTTCATGCTGTGGTGACTTTCCACCATAAAATTAACTTTGTTGCTATTTCCTATCTGTAACTTTTCCACTGCTATGAATGGTTATGTAAAATATCTGATATGCAGATGGTCTAAGGCTACCCCTGTACAGGGTCCTCCTGTAAAAAAAGACCCGCAAAGAGGTCAAGACCCACAGGTTGAGAGTTGATGCACTACAGGCTCACAGACCTGAACACTTAGCTCTAGCTAGCTGTGGTGCCATTTAGGGGTGGGGTTATAAACCCTTTAGAAACTGGAGCCTTTTACAAAGGAAATATGTCACTACGGGTAGGCTTTGAAAATTTATAGCCCCACCACATATCCTGTTCTCTGCTTCCCATGTGTGTGAATGAAAATGTTATATGCTTGCCAACTAACATGCCCTCCTTATCGTTAATGTACTCTACCCCTCTAGACCCATAAGCCAAAATGAATCCTTTCTTTTCTAAATTGCCTTTGGCCATGGTATTTATCACAGTAACAAAAAGGTAACTAATACAAATGTCATTAATTTCTGACCAGTAGGTAGCCTCATCAAAATTACACACACACACACACACACACACACACATTATTTATATGTATACACATATATATACATATGCATATATATACATATATACACACATACATATATATATATGTATGTATGTATGTATATATGTATGTTACACTGTAGCTGTCTTCAGACACACCAGAAGAGGGAAGCCGGTTCCATTACAGATGGCTGTGAGCCACCATGTGGTTGCTGGGAATTGAACTCAGGACCTCTGAAAGAGCAGTCAGTGCTCTTAACCACTGAGCCATCTCTCCAGCCCCCTCAAAATTATTTTCAAGTGACTGGTGAAAGTGCAGACCTAAGCTATGGTAGGAATGAAAGGCATGAAAGTAGCTCATACAAGTAGGAACCAGGCCCCCAAATCTGCTGCCAGCTGCCTAGACATATGAACCCTTTCCTTACATAGTAGCCTTTCTTTCCGGCTACTAAGATAATAGAAGACAAACATGGTGTGTTTATAAGGTAGAAGGAAGAAACCTTTCCATAGGAAGAAGTCCTTGAAAAGCCAAATGAAAGATTTGCAAACAGAAAAGACAAATTCCAAGGCACACACACTGTACAAGGAGAGAGCACAAACCGTAAACAAAGGGTCTGAGTTTTACAGGTCCAGCGGCCATTACTTACCAGGAAACACCAAGCTGGGTAGAGTCAGGGAAATGGCAGAAAGGGTGTTGAGGGGATGGAGGCAGAGAGCACTGCACTCACTTTAAGGCCACTGCAGTTCTCTAATTCTCCAAAGTCCCAAGGAACCTTAATCTAATAATATATAACCTAATGTAAGCAAAGTCTTACATTTATTACAATCCACTACATCAAAATCTACAATGTTCCCATTCCTGGATCCTAAAGATGTTTAAACCACCTCAAGTCGCACTAGAGCCTAGTGAGGAACTGACGAGCTACCTAAGCATCTAAGGAGCTTCCAAAACTTCTCCGAGCCAGAGAACCGAAGCCCAGTCTTTGAGTTTTTAAAATTACATCATCAAGGCTTTGGTCGGTGTTAATAATTTTTTAAAATTCTTAAATTTACATAAATTCTATGAATTCCAGATCAATAGTCCCAACCCTCGCTTCCTTAGAGCAGAAACTAAACACAAAGCAAAAAAGCACATTTCCTCATTGGTTTTACACTGCCTGTCCTCAACAGGAAGCTGGCACAGCTCTTGAGGTTTCTTGGTACAGCAGACAGCAGTCTTTGGTAACTACTTTCATGTAAAGCTGAAAGATGATACACTACTAAAATTAAAATGATTCCTTACAAAGTTCTAAAATCTATGTTAAGTAACAGTTAGGCGCTATTACCAACTCCAATTCTTCCAAGCAGCCAGAAGAACAAAGTACTAACTTTTTAATTCTCTAATCTTTGCTTGCTTGTCCTAGCAATCCTGTGGCCTCATGTACTCATGTCCCTCTAATACTGTTTCTACATTACATCTAGGTCTTTCTCCTGGAAGATAAGCCCGTCTATGCTCACTTGTACTCTATAGATTCCCATTTTCTCCTACCCATGCCTTTCCTTCCTGAGAACACGTTAGCTCTGTCCTTGATGTCCTCAAGTTCACCCTGGCTAATTAATGCAGCAGTCACTGGACGAGGGCAGAGGGAGGGGGAACTGAGGGGTACGGGGAATGGGGCGGTGTGCGTGTATTGCCTCGTGATTGCCAATTTAAGGCCAAGTCTGGCAAAGAACTATTTCTACAAAGGACCATGTAGGCTTTTATGGCCTTTGTGGTTATGGTGTCTACATCCTTTCCCACGCCCTAAAGGCCAAGCAGAAGGCTGCTCCTCATCCTCCACAGCTTCCTAACCACCTCCATTCCTCATTGTGAGAATCATCTGCTTCGTTCTTATGGCATGGCCAGCTCCAAGTAACAAGGGAAGGATACTCCCCAGAAAGAGAGACTGGAAGTAAAGCAGTAGACAGCAGATCAGCTTCAGGGCAACAGCAACCAGCAGCACACGTGGGCATTGTGGGCATCGTGCAGATCATGGGGATCAATGGCCAGGGGCAGGATGTGTCTCACTCCCCTTAAGCAGCCATGCCGGACCCAGCAAACCCCCCACAGTGTTCATGCATTTCATCATTTTACCAGGTAAGCCACTATCGCAGTAATGCGCAAAACTTCCAGTTCAGAACTCTTTTAAAACTTCTGAGGCAGAAAGAGTGTGGTTTTAATACATCAGTACTTTTGGGCAAATTCTAATCTCTAATACCACAAAAACTTTGTAGAACTTTACATCTCTCAATCCTGTCATTCAAGCAGGCACCAGATTCTTACAAGATGGAACACGGTCACCAAGCACACAGGTGGCACACATCCATACATGCAGACAACCAACCAGACACATAAACTATATCTTTAAAAAACTAAAATAAAGCAATGAGGTATGAAGAACGAGACCAACGTCAACTTCTGTCTCCATAAGCACACACATAGGTCTGTGTGCTCATGAATGCGTAACACACACACCTATGTATGCATAGGGTTTTAGAATAACTGCTAAGAAATTACACACTGCTCAGTGATGCTTACAGATGACCAAAATACTCTGAGAATAAACAAAAGCAAAGTATCAAATAGTGTACAATCCAATGGAAAATGGAAAAGAACAAGCAGATTAAAGAAAATCATGCAAAAACAGAAAAACTTTTATCTAAGCACTACTGGAGAACAGTGAAATTCTATTTCCTACAGACACTTGAACAGTGCTCACAGGAAGGCCAGTTAACACCCTCTCCTGAGAGAAAAGAAACATTTTCAGGTTCCACTTACAATGATACAGGGTCACACAGCTACAGAGACTCAGTAACATGTTACAGGGCGTGTGTTTTATGAACCACCATCCTTCCAAGAAAAGCAAGAGTCCATCCTAGAAAAATACAATGTATGTAGACAGATGGAGAGGCCAGCAACAGATCTTAAAGCATCCAGTACAATGTTCAGACACTTATGTGAAAGGTATGAATAAATCAGAAATCATGAAAAAGAGAAACAGAAGAGGTACCACAAGCAGACTATCAAAGAGCAGGGATAAAAGCAGACAGTATAAGAAAAATCTCAGGATTTAGATCTTGATGAATTAAAACCGGGTTTATTTCTAAAGCAGTTTTCCATTTGTCAAATGGGGAGAACATGACTGTTATATTTAATACAATAGTAGCATATACTGTCCAGTTTTTCATCCCTCAGTTAATCGGCAGGAATTCCTCGGTAGTTCTCATCCCCTAAGAAGTGGTGGTGCATGCACAGCACTCGAAGGCAAACATTTAGTTTTGCCAGGTGTAGTTGTTTGTGCTTTAATCCCAACACCCGAGTCGTGTGCCCCTCTCAATACCCAACCCACGCTGTGTACCTATCTCAATGCCCAACCGCAAACAGGTTCAGGGTTGGGACAGCCAAGGATGAGCAAAAAATAAAAAAAGATTACAGAACAAAAGAAGCTGGGCTTGGTGGCACTGGCCTTCATCACAACACTTGGGAAGCAGGGACAGGTGACTTTCTATGAATTCAAAGTCAACCTGGCCTACATAACCAATTTCAGGACAGTTAGAGATACAGAAGAGAGACCCTGCTCCCTAAAAATGTTAATAACAGTAACAATAACAAAGAAAGAAAGAATGAGTAACAAAGTACCAACACAATACAACTTTGTCAAGGCTGTCACTTACTAGCTTAAATTTGGTCACCAAGATGGACGTCAGGTAGCACAAAGGAAAGCTGAAAAGAAACTGAAGAGGATGAGGAGAATTACAGGATTTTCATGAGTAATTCAAATCTGTAGACCTGCCCAAAAAGTAAGTGGCCATGCCAACCCAAGCCTGGGACCCATGTGTTCTTCAAACAAGGCAGCAAGTTTTAAGTTCCACACAAGAACTTCAAAAGGGAAAGGAGAAGGAAAAGTTTTACAGTGAAACAACAGGAACCTGAGGACAAACTAAGTACAATGAATAAGAAACATAGGCAGAAAGGAAAATAGAAACACAAAAACTGAACTACTGTGAACGTCAGCTGGTTTGAGGTGTGACAATATCATTTACCTCCTGAATATCTGTGTGTGTGTGTTGGGGGGTGGGGGTGGGGTCGTCACTCTAAGATCTAATTGAAAGGCAGTGCCCCGTCCTAGCTGGCAGTGGAACCAGCTACTCTATCTAAGCAGTGGTTCTGATCTCCCAAACACTGCTACCCTCTGATGCAGTTCCTCATGCTATGGTGACCAAGCACAAAATCACTTTGTAGCTGCTTTACAATTATAATTTTGTCACTGTTATGAGTCCTAAACATGTGACATGCAGATGGTATTAGGGACCCCTGTGACAGTGTCACTCAACCCCAGGCTGAGAACTGCTGCTTTAGAGCCCTTTCTCACACTGACAAAAGCCAGATAAACCTGAACATGTGGAAAAGGAAAAAGGCAACTTCAACAGGAAAAGTGTTCACGATCCTTGCTGAGAGGTGTTTGAATTTTATTCTCAACTGGTTGATGATGGGGGTGGGGGTAAAAAAAAAAAGGAGGAGGAGACGTAAAACACAGAGAAATGATGATAAGGTTGATGATGGCATAAGTGTGAAGTAAAGAGATGTAGTGGAAAATAGTCAATCTTGAAAGATTAAGCACACAGGCTTTAAAGAAAGATGAGAAAATATAAGCAAAGCTTCTGAGAGATAAGAGATGAACAAGAAAATGGAGCCAAGCAAAGTCCCCTAACGGAAATCTTTTAAAGGAGAGGGTCTGGGCAATCAGGAAGAATTAAATACACTTAATTTAAAAAAATCATAAATTAACAAGTTGAAAATTGGCCAGATAAGTATAATTGAAAATCTGCTAATTAGGCTATTATTTTTGCCATGTTGACTCTGGAACGGTCAGTTTCTTTCAAAACAGGTATAGTACACCCTATGCCTTCTCTTCTGATTTTAACTACACCTCTTATTAAACTCAGATTAAATCACCATAAGTTTAAAATCATTGCTACAGAAAATAACTGACTGACTGCTGAGATTACCATCGAAAGTAACAAGAGTTTGGCTTTTCTACCTCTTCGGCTTCACTGGGCATGTGTTATTACCAAGAACACCATAAATTTATATTTCTACCATCCTTCACTCAACTGGAGAGATGACTCCCGGCTGCTCTTCCAGAGGACCTAAGCTCAGTTTCCGGTACCCACAAAAAAATGGTTCTCAATTGTCTGTAGCTCTAGTTTTTAGGATCTGTGATGCCCCCTTCTGGCCTCTATGGGCATTGGCAAGCACACAGTACATACACATACATGCAGGCACAACCCATATAACAGTTTTTAAATGAAGGGAACTAGAAAGATGGCTCAAGTTTAAAAACACTGCTCTTAAGAAAGACACAAGTCAGTTCCCAGAACCAAGATAACCATCCAGAACTCCAAGGAATACAGCTCGAGGCACCAGATATACTACATACCAACTTATACACATACGAACATACATACGTGCGTGTACGTGTACAGACAGACAGACAGACAGACAGACAGAGACAGACACACACACACACACACAGTAGAACACACCCAAAAGATAAAGAGATGTATTTTAAAAAAACAAACCCAAAACCCCTTCTGGACAAGACAAGGCTACTCACAAACTCAATGCAGCTATGACTACCCAAACAAGACTGTACCTGCTAACATTTCAGCAAGGATGAGGAAAGGGCTCAGGAGTCCCCACTCCTTCCTGAGGAACTACTGGCAGTTGGTGATTACTGGAGAAAGAACTGTCATTTTCTTCAGTGATGTAGCCACTGAGAAGTAGGACTGTGCCAGTCAATGAGCACCCAGTCATGCTCAGGCCAGCAATTCCAACTAAACTCAATGGCTCACAACAGAAAAGACATGGAAAGTGAGAGGAGACTATTGGAAAAGAGGGATTCAATGGAAGAAGAGACAGTAACAGGAGTAAAGGTCACTTAAAATTCACTATATACATGCATAAAACTATCGAAGAATAAATAAGTTAATTAAGTTGAAAACAAAGCCTCAAAACAGATGTCATTGTTAATGTTTAACTGGTTTTCGTAAGTGGGGGAAAAAAACCAAAAAACCCAAGTTGTAAAGTCAAGATCAATAAATCAATGAAAAGAAATGTTTAAAAATCTCAGGAAGATACCTTGATGTCATTTCAATAAATCACAAGAAAAAGGTCACTTTTACTCCCCTCTTCCCTGCCCCTTCTCTCTGCAGCCCCCACCCCTTCCCTCCACGTGCTCATGGTCGGCCTCCTCTCCTCTCCTCTCCTCTCCTCTCCTCTCCTCTCCTCTCCTCTCCTCTCCTCTCCTCTCCTCTCCTCTTCTCAAACCTCTCCACATGGAGAAAGGAAAGGAAAAGAAAAGCGAGAAGAGAAGAGAAGAGAGGAGAGGAGAGGAGAGGAGAGGAGAGGAGAGGAGAGGAGAGGAGAGGAGAGGAGAGGAGAGGAGAGGAGAGGAGAAAGGTCTAGCTTTTCAGATGGCACAGATTCTGCCTAAGCCATAGTCCTATGTAGTGAACTCTAATCACTGGCATCCTCAGAGTGAAGTTCCCTGGCAGAAGCTCAGGTACACAGTTCCATACACAATTACCCTGCTAATTCAGAGACAAGAGTGAAAGCAGAGAGCTGCTTTCTTACCAGGTCTGAAAAGCACGCGTTCCAACCTCTCTGCTGACTCTTTATACTCTTACTTTACTTCTCTCTGATGGTTCAGCTTCTTCGCTGAACTATAATACTCATGCCATAAACATTTAACCGAAAGACAACAAATGCAAAAACAGAGTATCAAGGTTACCACCTGAGATATGGCTATAAATTTTTAGTAAAATATAAATAAACTTTTAAAGTGACCTTAGAATGAGAAGATCTAATAGTTTAAAAATGAAACAAAAATGCAAATAATGAATCTGGATATAAAACTGTTTTAAAATTTTTATGTCAAAAATATAAAACCATAGTAACAGGTCCCAAAATGGTATGGAATTTATTTCTATGATTAAAAAAAAAAAAACACAGTGCAATGACCACCTTGGCTCAGAACTACTACAGGCTCCTGGTTTAGGACTCACAGGTACAGTAATGAGACCAGATGAGTTTCGTCAGGAGTTCAGCATGTGACTCAGGTGGGAGGCGTTTTCAAGCTTATAAGTTCTGAGTTGGGAGGACATTTCCCATGCTTTAAAAGAAATATGAAGCATAAAGTCACAACATTGGAAATATGTCAGGATCAGATGACTGGGATTCCAGTTTTCACACGTTAATGACAATTTTTATTCGTTTGTTTGTTTAAGAGGGTGTTGGACACCGTGGAGACAGTTATAGATGGTTGTGAGCAGCCAATGTTCTGCTCTCTTAACCTCAGAGTCCCCTCTCTAGCACAAACTGTTTTTACTAGCAATTTTAAGAATTGTACCTCAAATACGCACTCTCTTACTAACCTATTGTTTTACTTACACCTTTACCTGAGAAAAGACACTCGGAACAGATGCAGTGAAAGAACCAAGGGAGCTGAACCTTGGCTTTGTCAGGGTCCCACCCGACTTAGCTGGCTGGCCTAGCAGATTTTCAGAACTCCATTTTAAAACGGAAAAACATTTGTAGTAAGCCAAACAAAATGGCTTTTTCTACAGATCTCAGAGAAGAAAATTTTATTGAAACTTATTAATATATGAATATAGCATTCATAACATAATTGAAACATTTCAACAAAATTGTTTTAAATATGACTTTCTGAAACTCTCTGGTTGATTGGCTTTCTTTAACTTTGAAGTTTCCATTAGGGAAAATACCACACTTTGAGATATTTTCTGCAATAAATTATTCTTATGCCAAAGTCAACATAGTTATGGCTACTAAGTTAATATTACCAAGTAAAATGCTATAGGATCAAATTTAAAAACAGAAGTGAAACCAAGTTATTAAGATTGTATTATCTTTTGTATACAACATGTTGGGTTTGAATTTTTAATTTAATATTGGGTTTGAATATTTAAATACTAATTAAACCAAAATCTGGAAGGAAAAACAAATTTCTAACTAAAATTATGATTAACAGTACTATCCCTACCATATAACTTCCACTTTTTAAGAATGAAACCATAAGTCAGGCAGTAGCAGCACACGCCTTCAATCCCAGCACTGGGTGGTAGAGGCAGGCAGATTTCTATGAGTTCAAGAATAACCCAGTCTACAGAGCGAGGTCCAGGACTGGATGAGGAGCTGGGTTTGACTCCCTAATACCAAGAAACAGGAAAATAAAATATATACCTTCAAATAAAATTGAAAAGAAAAAAGGTAATATAAAAATCAAGAAATAGAGCCGACAAGATGGCTCAGTGAGTAAGGATACTCAGTGAGTAAGGATCCTCAGTGAGTAAGGATACTTGCTGCTGAGCCTAAGAATATGAATTTGATTCCTTGGACCCACATGGTAGGCTCCATGGGTTGTCCTCTGTCCTACATGTGTGCTCTATGACATACACATATACACATGAACACATGTGTAGCTCACAAGTCAATGCAAAATTCAAAAAAAAAAAAAAAAAAAAGAAAAGAAAAAAAAGCAAGTAAAGTTTCCCAAGCAGAAGGAGGAGGAAAAGGAGGAGGAACAGAAGGAGGAAGAAAACAAGGAGGAGGAAGAGGGAGGGAAGAAGAGGAGGAAGAAGAGGAGACAAAAAAGAAGGCCAAACAAATATCTCATCTGTGAGGCACAGACTGTGGCACACTCTTCGCAGAGGCAGGTGGATCTTTGAGTTCAGGGTCAGCCTGGTCTACCGAGCAAGTTCCAGGACACCAGGGCTACAAAGAGAATCCCTGTTTCACACCAAACAAAACTCATCTATAATGGCTCGTTAATAGACTACTAACCTTGCTTGACTTTACATTGAATGACTTAAGTGTATTAACTAGGCCAGCCCATCTTTTCATATCCACCAGCCCAGTCAAAGAAACCAAGAATCACTTTCAAAATATGTCTAAGAAAAATTATTTTTACCTGTAAATTGTTTTCTGTGACTCTGTTCCACCAAACCATATTGATGGGTACTCCTGATTTACACCTGTCAGCAAGGCAGCCAATAGGGTTCTTTGCTTTTCGTGCCTTGGATCCCATCGGAACTAGCCTCTCCTCCAGCATCCCCAGGCGATACTTCCTTGGCTAGGAGAAAGAAGGAAAGAAACCGAGCCACTCCTAACATCCCCACACTAATCTAACCTAGTATGATCAAAGTGCAGGATATGTTAGGAAGGGGGATAGGAAACAAGTAAAATCGCTAAGAATGTTCCAAGTTTATAACCACCCACCATCTCCCACCCTCACCAGACCTCTCTAATATAATCCACAGCACTCAAAGGCTGAACAATGTTACATAAATAACCAAT